>NC_081417.1:33537317-33897317 GCF_949786415.1 Peromyscus eremicus | reverse complement strand
TTATTAATTCTTTTTTTTCTCTCTTTAGGTGTGAAATGTTTCTCTTATTCTACAAGTGTGCTCAGCCTTGCATTTTTACCGTATCTTTCACAAAGTAATTTGACATTTGGAAGTCTGCCTTTGCAAATCTTATTTTATGGGATCATGGGAATCTTCGCAGTGATCACTCCCACGTTGCTCCACTTCCTTACAAAAGGCTACGTCATTCGGTTGTACCACGAAGCCACAACCGACACTTACAAAGCCATAACTTACAATGCCGTGCTTTCAGAAACCAGCACGGTGTTCCAACAAAATGATGTGAAGATTCCAGAGAGCTCACATATATTTACCACCTTTTATGCTAAAACAAAATCCCTGTTAGTTAATCCAATGCTCTTCCCCAACCCTGAAGACTATAACCATCTAATGGGATATGACAAACCATTCACTTTTGATGATATAGAAGAAGTCAGTGAAAAGAAACTGCATGGGGATGAAAAATGAACATGTTGTTTGTTTTTGCTTATGTCATATCTGTTTCAGTGTATAATAAGATTGCCTATATTTTGTTATTGTTAATGTGAAGACACAGTGCAGTTGGTATAGTGTCTGCCTTACACGAGGCCCTGGGTTTGACCCTCATCATATAAGTAGGAGTGCTTGTGAACAGCTATAATCCCAGCACTTGGAAAATGGAGGTAGGAAGATCAGCAATTTGGGGTTTTCTTGGTGATGAAGTAGGTTTGAGGTCAGCCTGGACTGTGTAAGACCCTGTCTTAAAAACAGAAAGTTGATCTGGGTGGGGGTGCCTTTAATCCCAGCACTCAGGAGGCAGAGGCAGGAGGATCTTCATGAGCTGGAGGCCAGCCTGATCTACAAAGGGAGTTCCAGGACAGCCAGAGCTGTTACATAGAGAAACCCTATCTTAACAAACAAAAAAATTGAAACTATTAAGCAGAATTGCTAATTTTCAGATAATGATGTTCCTGTGTAATAAAATATGTTGTTTCTGTTAAAAATGTGGATAGTCATGTGTATTCAGCTATATGTATGACTACATTTATTTTTATCTCTTTTTGTTTTTAGACATAGTCTCACTATGTAAGATTGGATGCCTAGAGCTTGCTATGTAGACCAGTCTGGCCTTGAATTCATAGAGATCTATCTGCCTCTGTCTCTCCTGAATGCTAAGTGTGTGAATATACTTCTTCTATTTAAAAACACTTGCATAAAGTTCATAAATTAAAGAAGCAGTTATTGTGTCTTTTGGTTTAGAATATTGGTTTCTGCCTAAATCCTCTGGTGTGGTAGCCCATAGTAAGAATGGATATACAGCCACGTTTGGTTAGTTGTTCTGTACCCCATTTGTCCCTCAACACTCCTCATGATAGTAGGCAAATCATTGGTACTAAATACATTCACACTACCTCCCATAAAATAGCCATCTATGTTAGCTTGATGGAGAGTATGCATTTTCAGATTTTTATACACCTGCAACCTTAGCATTTAAGAGGTAAATGTCGGAGGCTTGGGAATTTAAGGCTGCCCTTAGCTACATAAGTCCAGCCTGGGTTACATCCAACCCCAAATCTTGTCTAAAACCAAGATTTTTATCTCTTAAGTGTACAGTGGAAGTATGTTTTTGTTTTTTGTTTTTTTTTGGTTTTGTTTTCTTAAGTCTTGAGACAGGATGTGTGCTGCTGTGTACCCCCAAGGCTTCTCTTAAACTCAGGATCTTCCAGCTTCAACCTCTTGGGAGACATTACTGGTGTATACCACCATGCCCAGGAAAAGATGACTCTTAGAAAAATTTCAGCCAGGAGCAAGTCTTCAAACCATTGGATTTAGATTGGTAGATTTAGATTTAGATGCTTATTAAGCACCTGGGTTCTAGTATTTTGCTGGATACCAGAGTGAAAATTAAAGAGCAAAACACAGGTTGTCTTACAGAGATACCTAGAATCTGTGGCAAGACATCATAGTAAATTTAAGTGACAGTGTAAGTGGGCTTGAGCATTATAGACACCATTCAGGAGAAAGATCATTCAAATCTAGGGTTGCTAGAAGATTATGTTAGGGGATAGCTTGAGGCGGGAAACCATTTTCGTAGGACCTAGAACGTGTGTTCTGAACACAGTTCAGCAGATGGAACTTGGACATTCAGCTGTGCCATCTTGATCTCAGTTCGGACCTCTGCCTCTGCTGCTTACTTGTACAGATACATGCTGATTGTTACCCTAGTGGTGAGTGAGATGCTTCCCTAAAAAAGTTTTCCTGTCATCAACCTGTACTCTGCAGAGATGTTAAGTCCTGGCAGGAGTGAGGGACCCTAGAGAGACACTTGGATCGTTCCCTTCTGCTAGCTGTTAGACTACTGACACAATGGATTCCAAAGAAGTGGACTCTGTCCAGGAGTCTCATGCTGGGGCGCTGGGGCGAGCCAGAGGGGAGCTTGTCTCCCAGGAACAGATTTCGCACAGTTCTGACAGCTTGCACTCCTGGAGCCAGGAGCCACAGAATGGTCAGTGATGGTCAGGACTGCTTAGTTACACATGCTGTTTGCATTGAAACTATTTCAACCTAACCTGCATGTCATGACCCCAAAAATAGATGTGGGGGTCGCTGGACCTCTTTAATTGCTCCTCTTTGCAATGTGATGGCAGTGGAGGCAGAGCCATAGCTTTATGCTGCCATCAATTGTAGCTAGAGTTTTCCTGCCTGGCCCACAGTCAGGGCAAATCTCTCTCACCCGCCAGTCCCACAGTCGCTCAGACCCGACCAAGTAAACACAGAGACTTATATTGCTTACAAACTGTATGGCCATGGCAGGCTTCTTGCTAACTTTTCTTACAGCTTAAATTAATCCATTTTCATTAATCTATACCTTGCCACATGGCTCGTGGTTTACCGGCATCTTCACATGCTGTTTGTCATCGTGGTGGCTGGCAGTGTCTCTCTCACTCAGTCTTCCACTTCCCAGCTTTATTCTCCTCCTTGTCCCGCCCATACTTCCTGCCTAGCCAATGGCCAATCAGTGTTTTATTTATTGACCAATCAGCAACACATTTGCCATACAGACTATCCCACAGCAATCAATAGCAGCCTGAGAATTCTTTTCAGAGACCCACTCAGGTAAAGGCAGATTGTTGATTTCGCTACAGAAAAGAATCTCAGACTGAGCCAGTTTGAGGTAGGCTCAGGGTTTGTTAAAAGACATCATGAGGGGTTGGGGATTTAGCTCAGTGGTAGAGCGCTTGCCTAGCAAGCACAAGGCCCTGGGTTCGGTCCTCAGCTCCGGGGTGGGTGGTGGGTGGGTGGGGAGACACACATCATGAACAAATTAAGCACAATGGTTAGAATAGATGCTTAGGAAAAATGAGGCATGGCAGAGTGTGGATGAGCTTTTCAGAGGGGAGTCACACTTCAGAGTTACAGTAGTCACACATACACAATGATTTTGGTAAACCTAAGGTTTGTGTGGCAGTATTACAATTAGTAAGTTTATGTAAGAACAACTTCATCACAGGGATGCCAGAAGATAGGCTGTTTTTACTCTAAACAAAGGTTAATAGTCTTGAGATTCCCAGAATACCCTGGAGAAGGATGCCTTAAGCTTGTTATGTTGTTATTTTAACATTTAAAAATACTTTTCTCTAGAAGAAATACTGTCTCTGTTGGCAACCATCACAGGAAATGTCAGTGTGATGGAATTCTCAGCTGGCATCAACTGAACTCCAGAAAGAGCAGCTCTTGTGTCTTCCCCAAACCTCTTCTCACCCTGTCTCCCTCTCACCATTTCACTAGTGTCCCCTTAATTGGTGGTGTTGAGGACAAGTGGCCAATCGTAGCTTTTTAAGGTTGTGAAGGCTTACGCTTTGACCCTAAAAACTCCAGGAACATTAGTTCCACCTAGGGAAGAACATTAGTTAACTTTAAGTTCTTTTCTTAATTTAAATTTCATTTTATGTCTATGAGCATTTTGCCTGCAGGAGTCAGAAAGAGGAGTCAGATGACCTTCACCTGGAGTTACAGAACACTGTGAGCTTTGATTTGGGTGCTCAGAACCAAACAATGATTCCATGCAAGAGCAGTGAGTGCTCTTAACCACTGAACCACTTCCTCGGTCCCTACATTTTAAAGTAGTCAGGATAGGGATCTTTATAACTTGTTTTAGTCCTAACGACCTCTTCTGCTGCTTCTGATGTAGTAAGAGACATATGTACAAAGTTTTTTGTTGTTTTGAGACAGGCAGGGCTGCTCACTATAGCTCATGCTGGCCTTGAACTCAGTATATAACCCAGGCTGGTCTCAAACTTGAGCTGATCCTTCTCCTCCAGCCTCACTGCAAGGATCACAAGCAAGCTCCAGCATGTCCACTTAATGTTTCTTTTACTAAGGAAAAGTGGAGAAAGAACTTCCAAGAGCAGAAGGATTTCAGGGGAGGAATACCCAGTTTTTATAATTTATATGAATGGTTAACCTTTAACAAAATACAAAAACTTTCAGAAGATGCAAACCTAGGAAGCAAGTTCATTAGAGATGCCAGAGTGTGTCACTGCCCTGCTTTAAATGTCCTGCATACACGTGATCATTTTGTCACTTGTGAGAAAGTTTTTATTAGTTTGTAACTGACATTCAGATGACATTTTGTTTGGGAGTAGGGAAGCCCAGAGAGGATAAGACCTCTGAAGGGCATAGTACGGAGTGAGACCAGGACATAGAAGGGAATCAGCATTTATTTTAGCAGAATTTGACCACATCACTTTGTTGGTTGCAATTTGACAAGTAGTCTCAATGTCCCTGGGTAGCTGGCCATGGCAGGCACAGTTTTTTTAAAAATCAATTTTAATGACTAATATTAACTCTCAGATCACATATTTACATATGTAGTAATTACACCTGCCCATTTATATATATATATATATATATATATATATATATATATATATATATATATATATATATATATATATATATGTAGGTTATAGGATGTCTACAAAGGAGTTAAGGAGGCTGGCAGAATTCCAAGAGCTGTTACAGCTGTAAGACAGTCAGAAGATATTAAATTCCACTGGAGAGCTGCTGGAGTAGCAGAACTCCAGCAGAGTAAAGTCCAGCCAAGATGCAGAGCTGCAGGGTAGGCTCACACAGGTGTAAGGCAGATGGACAGACAGATGGAAATTTGGGCTATGTCAAGTAGAACTGAGTAAAGCATGGGGGGCAGTTGAGTGTTCTCTTACTGTAGGTCCCCATCTCCCCTCCCCCAGCACACACCAGGTGGTCAGATGTGGGGGGGGCTTGGGGGCAGTGGTGGTGCCATTGATGTGTTAGGACCTCATTATGGTGACCAAGTGAGGGCACTGCAGCTTTTCTCAGTCTTCTCTGTTCTCTGGCTTTGTTTTTCTGATTTATTTATTAGCTTATTTATTTGAACTCTGGTCTCATGTAGCCCGGGTTAGCCTTGAATTCACTATGCAATTGAGACTAACCTTGAACTCCTGATCTTCCAGCCTCTGCCAGCCTCTGCTTCCCAAGTAGAAAGTTCAGTAGTGCATTGCCATGCCTGGCCTGTGTTTGTTTTCTTTTGGTTTTTCGAGACAGGGTTTCTCTGTGTAGCCTTGGCTGTCCTGGAACTCACTCTGTAGACCAGGCTGGCCTCGAACTCACAGAGATCTGACTGGCTCTGCTTCCCGAGTGCTGGACATGAGACTTTTTATGTGGGAAAATAAGATGTGGCAAAAGGAAAAACCAAACTAAAACAAAATAAAAAACCCCACCAAAGAGCGTATTCAAATATCAAACAAACCTAAGAAAGTTAAGCCGTTCTTGGACTTCTTGAACATGACTATATCTACTTCCCAGACTCACAGTTTGTGGGTCACAGTCTTCATGATCTGCAAATTAAGAAAAATACAATGCATTATTCATATGGATAATCATACCACTGCTGATTTTAACCAATGGCCTGTCAGTTAAAAAAACAATCATTAATCTGGCTGGGGCTGGGGCTGTGGTGGCACACACCTTTTGTCCCAGCACTGGGAGGTAGAAGCAGGTGGATCTCCATGAGTTCGAGGCCAGCCCGGTCTACAGAGCGAGTTCCAGGACTACCAAGGCTACACAGAGAAACCCTATCTCGGAAAAAAACAAAACTACTAATAATTGGTACATTGATAATCAGTGCTTTCCAACCCATTTAATATCCTAACAAAATGTATTTTCCTTTGATACAAACCAAAGTAAATGATCTGTTAAATGTGCTATTAAAATTCTCTAGCATGACCCTTTTCCTCTTTCATATGCTATAAGTTCTGGCCAAGAGTATTAGAGAAGTGATGCTACATCCTCCTGGTCTTACAATCAGAAGGCAGATCATATCACCTTGAATGGATCCTCACGATGCTCACTTTGATTACATAGTTGAAGTAGTTTCCACCAGGCTTCTCCACTGTCACAATACTATTTTTCCCCACTAACATCAGCCCTGCTCGATTCTGTGTTTAGTTCTTAACACCTTGGACATAGAGCTTTGGAAAAATTCAATGAAAACCAAATAATCAAGAAAAGTCAAGAAATACGACAGTAGGTTTGTGCTACATGGAAGAGAGACCTTCCACAGAGAAGCATCAGACTATTAAAAACATAGTTGAGCTGGGTGGTGGTGGCACACACCTTTAATCCCAGTACTTGGAAGGCAGAAGCAGAAAGATCTCTGTGCGTTTGAGTCCAGCCTGGTTTACAGAGCGAGTTCCAGGATAGCTAGGACTGTTACACAGAGAAACTGTGTTGGGGGAAAAACAATAACAACCAGAACAAAAAACATAGTTGAGCTTGGCATGGTGGTGCACACCTTTAGTCTCAGCACTGAGGAGGCAGAGGCAGGCAGATCTTTGAGAGTTTGAGTTCAGCTGGTCTACATAGTTGAGTTCCAGGCCAGGCATGGATATATAGAGAGATCTTGCCTCAAAAACAAAAGTCTTTTGACTGTAAATATTCAGTTCTAACAATTCTTTGATTTGTTAGCAAATAAAGAAGTCTATTGCCGACTTGTGAGAGACTATTTGGCAGGTATCCCATGGAGGAAATGTGTGTGTGTGTGTGTGTGTGTGTGTGTGTGTGTGTGTGTGTGTATGTGTGTGTGTGAGAGACAGAGAGACAGAGAGAGACAGAGAGATCAACTCAGGTATCTCTGAAAATGGGTGGGAAGTGGTAATAAATCACAGCTGGGAAACAACATAAATCAGTTATTACTTTAAATATCAAGTTGTGAGAGTCATTTCAGAATACATTATAAAAAATTAAATAGGGGCTGGGTTCAATTCCCAACACAGCACAAGGTGGCTCAAACTGTCTGTAACTCTAGTTCTGAGGAAATCTGATGCACTCTTCTGACCTCTTTAGGCACTAGACATGTATATATAATAGTGCATACATACATGCAGGCAAAACACTCATTCATATAAAATAGTAAAATACATCTAAAACAATTAAGTTCTCCTGTTTAAAAAAAGACTTAAATGAAATATATTTCAATCATCATCAACCTACCAACTTTAAATTTTTAGGTTTTTAGGAAAGCTGTGTAATTAGCATCACTATTGTAGTATACTACATTTTTCACCTCAAAGACTATACGAATCATCTCCATTTCCTCCCCATACCCAACCCTAAGGCCTTTCATATAGTCTTTTCTGGGTGAGCCCTCCTCCAATTAGCATGTTTTTAAAGATTCAGGTGTTGCACCATGTTACTCTTTTGATATGCTGAGTAATATTTGGACAATACTGTATGGACATATCACTTTTTATTTTATTAAGTCTGTTATCAAGTAAGACATTTGGACTAGTTAATACATTTTGGCTATTACAAAAGGTTTGCTATGAACATTCAAATCCAAGTTTTTACGTTTATTTCCATTTTAGTTGAGTATGGGCCATACTATGGTAAATTCTGTTTAATATTCTGAGGAATTGCCAATCTATTTAGTAAAGTGGCTGCACTAATTTACAAGGCCACAAAGAATGAAGCTCCAATTTCTGAGCAGTCTCAGCAATACCAAATGTATACCACCTTATCAGCCTAGCATGTGTGATGTACTCTTATCTTACCGTGGTTCTGATTCACATTACTTTAACTAATGATACTGAGTATCTTTTAAAGTTCTTATTAGCTATCTATAGCTTATCTGGAAAATTTTCAACCTGTTCCATATCCAGCTCTGAGTAGGTAATGCAGCATCATGCATTCACACAGCACTTGAGCCCTCAGTGAGACTCACAGAATCACAGAAGGGCTCATTTTGCCTTCTGTTTGCTGTACCGTTTCCCTTGGTGACCGAAGTAAAAGGGAGCTACACCATCCTTTTTAGTTATTCTTGACCCATCTCCACTTTTTGTAGACAATTCACTTGGCATGGAATGTTCTGGCTTCTTCAGGTATAACCAACTGTAGAACTCTGTCCATATGGCTTCTTCTCTTTTCCTTATGGGCAGAATGCCTGACACTCGATAGGACTCAGAGGCAGGAAAGCAGCTGCTTCTCCAAGAATGATATCCCTGCCTTAGCAATAGGTGTTGGGGTGAAAATAGGGTCACTAATTTCCCCTGGTATGGAGCATTGGAGTCACCTGTGGTGGGGGTAACTAGGGCCATGATTTGGACCTATAATGCTTAGAGTTACGTTTCACCTTATATAGGTACTAAGTGGGCAGGGTAATGAAGACAAGAGTCCTTTTAGCCACATCTGCCTATAAGAAGCTTCTGTAACAAAAGACTAAGGATAAAAAGGTCAGCCGCTTGCTGTGTGAGAGGCCAAGTGCAGCCCTAGACTAGGAGCCATGGGGAGGGGGTAGCTACTCCTTAGTCAAACCAGTCCAGAACTGTTTCCACGTGGTGAAGCTGACTGGAGACAAAGGAACAAGCTGTGGCTCAAATGCCATTTGTGAGATTTGGATCTTATTTGTTACAACTCCTTAACAACAATTTCTAGGCACTTTAACTTTTTATTATTATTATTATTATTATTATTATTATTATTATTATTATTATTGGTTTCTGTGTAGTTTTGGTGTCTGTCCTGGATCTCGCTCTGTAGACCAGGCTGGCCTCGAACTCACAGAGATCCACCTGGCTCTGCCTCCCAAGTGCTGGGATTAAAGGTGTGCGCCATCACCACCACCAGCTTAATTTTTGTTTTTTTATCTAGGTTGTTTTGTTAAAGTCCACTGAGTTTTATTTTTATAGCTCCAAAAGTTAAATCTTTCAATTCCTTACTTTCTTTCCACCCAATATTTGGTATTTTCCTTTATTTTATTTATTCAATGGGTATAGTTATTTTCACTATTTTGATTCTGTTTTGGCCAATAAAAGCCAAAGCCTTCATCCTTTTCACATAAACACAATTCTTTGGTCACTTTCATACTTTTCCCAGTAAGATGTCCTTGCGCCAGGCTTGAAAACAGCTCCATTTCTCCAGGTAGGTAGAAAACATTGACAAAATAGTTAACTCTACCTCTAATTTTTAAATTTTCTTTAAAGCCAGGAAGAAACCACATAGACTTACTACCTCATGGCTAATAAGCAAGGAAAAACGATGGTGAATTATGTAAATCACATTTCCATTAAGTGTTTAGGTCAGCACATTAACTATCTTACCATTCAGGAAACCAATTAAGACTTCCAATTAAATTACCAATTAAAGCTTCAGTGATAACTGAAAGGTGGTTTACACTTTGCTGTATGCACAGAAAAACTGCAAGAAGACTGGTAAGCATTATGAAAATAATTTGTTATAACACAAATACTGGTAAGAATTTTTAGTAAGTCCATCTTCCTTTATCTAAGAATGCTAACATAGAAGGTGGAGCTGGGCAAAGCGGTGCACACCTTTAGTCCCAGCAAAGGAAGGTGGATTTCAGGACAGCAAGAGCTACACAGTAAGACCCTATTGGGTGGGAGTAGAGGGGATTGGTAGACACCCAAAAGCAGAAGGTAGAATCTGCTGACCATTGGACTAAGGATATGCCCACAGCTGAAGATGCTTGTGGTGATGAAACATGAACAGAACATATACTTGCTGTGGAACAATCTTTTTGTACACTTTCAAGGTTTGTTGCTCTTGCTGGTCTAATAAAGGGCTGAATCGCCAACAGTTAGGCAGGCAGATAGAGGTTAGGCAGGACTTGAAGACAAAAAGGGTGCTGGGAAGAAGGAAGGTGGGGTCGCCAGAAGAGGCATGCTGAAAAAAGGTACTGCCACATGGTAGGGCATAGATAAGAAATATGGGTTAATTTAAGTTGTAAGAGCTAGTTAACCACAAGCCTAAGCTATTGGTCAAGCATTTATAATTAATAAGTCTCTGTGTGGTTATTTGGGAATGGGTTGACAGGACAGAAAACCCTGCCTAACATATACTCAATGCTGATGCAATGGTTACCTGTAATTCAGAGTATCAGTAAACTGTGGAAGTCTGACATTAGCCTGCTGAACATCTTATCTATAATGAGATTCACACAAAACCCTAACTATGCACAAGCAAGTTCTATAATTTACTACACAATTGCAAATTCAGAAATGTTGGCAGATAGTATCACAGAAGTAACTTAATGTGAGTTCAATAGGATTTTAGTAGCTTTAAAAATTACCTCTTGTCCATATTGAAATATCTACAGCTAGTGTTCACTAGAATAGTGCTGTGAGTTAGAAGAAGAAATGGTACGAGGACTGATTAGGACAAAGAGAAGGTGTGTGATGTCAATGAATTTAGAGGGGAGAAAAAAATCCAGAGCTTACTATGTGCCCCAGATATTGTTTTAGCATAAATAACTCATTCAAGGTCATAACAGATACTATGTTTGGGTCATTATTTCAGATTCAGATAATATGTATGCAGACTGACACATATTTACATACAGAAATAGGTAATATTAGAAAAAAACTTGAAGAATGCAAGCATTCTTGTGACCATGAAACTAAGATGAGGCAATAATTCATGTAGAATTTGACTCAAATGGAGTAGAAACTAAACTACACACGTACCACCTCCTAAGTACCCCCAAAGCAGAGTCCCCAACCTCTGACAATGAAATGCAAGTACATAAAAATCAGCCTTAAAGCACACATAACCTGCATGACTCTTACTTGGGGTAAAGTCTGCACTGATAATTACAATGACTCTGTATCACCAAGAGATCATAGAAAAAATATAGTGCTTATTATTTCTCTCACTGATTATGGTTTTCGTTGGTATAGAACATTTATACCATATGATTGTATACCTATATGGTCTTCAGTGTGGTGATGAGAAGGAACTTAAGACTAAAATGATCGAAGAACACCATTTGGTTCTCCTCAGCTCCCTGATACTTTAACTATTTTCTGGCACCTCATCTAGGAGGGCTTTCCTGGCCTAAAAGGGAGAAATTTAAGAGCAGAGTCAACAAAATCAGTAGGGCTATCTTAAGAGTTGATTTTTCATCATGTTTATATGAATTTTTAGTGTTAAACAAGTTTGGTGATTTATAAACGCCATGAATTTGATTCAGTGCTAAGGCCATTCAACTGTCATAGTGTTATAAATAGTCTCATTTTTAACATACACCATCGCGATCCCAAGAAATATCAAATGAATGGTATATATAGGAACCATGTCTAACTCAGCCTGTAATGCTGATAGTATGTAACGTTCTCTATGGCTGTGGGAACATATCAGAACCTATGAGATGGTTTTTCTTTTGGGAGTGCTGAACTATAAATTTGGCATAAGACAAAGGAGAATGTGCACTAAGAAGCACACCAGTGAAGAGGTTCTGACACGGCTGTTTAGAAGGCAAAATGTTGACGTAAGGCCCCACACATGGATGACACTTAAAAAGGCTTACAGAAAACAGGTTTTCTTAAAAGGTGAAGGTGGTGGAGTAATAAAACAAATCAGGCACGTATCTCAAAAGGTCCTAAGAAGAAATTCTTAGTAGTGACTGGCAGAACTACAAATAGGGAAGAAAAAGAAATTATATTTAACCGGGGAAGGCAAATACTGAGCAAAAAGTTTTGAAGGCTAGACTGCTGTTTAAGTTATGTAAGATCTGGGAGTACACGTGGATCTTAAGTAATGAAATAACAATTCATAAAACCAATTGTCTTGAGGGTTTTTTAATAAACAAAATTGTCATTCCTAAGGTAATCAACAGAAACCAGCAATCACTGTTACTTCCCATCATTCAGTATCTTACAATACATACCTCTGGCATACAATCTCATGCTTTCCATGTAAGTTGTAAGGTTTTCTGCTACCAAAGTAACTAGGGCATGATTGTGCTGAAGTTGATTGATTAAGTCATGATGATAAAATACATGGGGACTTCGCTGAGTTTGACTGAAACGAGAAGAGCTTAACAATATAATTAGGCAATCAAACTCTGTTGCAATCACGAGTTTATTACAACTAAATTCTTAGCTACTAATTAAAAAAAACTCAAAAACCAGTTTTGCTCATTTACTTCCTTTAATGACAATATTAAGCAATTTAAAAAAATTAATGTGTCAAAAATAAATTCTGTATTACTTGAAAATCAGTATCAGTCTCTATTTACTTCATAAGGGGTCTACTCTAAAGACTAGGTCTACTCTCATAATATGGCAGTAGATAGGCATTTGTGTTAGGACACAGGGTTATTTGAAAAATACAAAAATCTAAACTGTATAACTAGCATTGTAACTGCTAGTTCATGTTTTTATACATTTTTATTAGAGGCGAGAGAGATGGCTTAGCAGGAAAAGGCACTAGAAACCAGCTTGAACACCTGAGTCTGAGTCTCATTATTCTCACTGTGGAAGCTGAGAACTAACCCCTACAGGTTGTCCTCCAACTGCCACACAAACAATGTAGCACGAGTCCCTACCCCCAGCCCCCAAAATAAAAATGTAAAAATATTTTTTAAATTATTAGCTATTTAAGTTACACACTGGGCACATTTGGTTTGTAGCTAAGTCGTTCTTGTCACCGGGAAGACAGTTCCTTTCCAGTTTGTTTTTGCATTCTCTGAAACTAGTCAACTTTCATAGCTACCACTATATTCTATTATACAGAAGGCCACTAATTCTAGGAAAGTACTACGTCTACCTGGAAAGCAATAGATTTGAGAAAGGTCAAGTGGCATATGTACACTGGGCCAAACACACTCAGAATCAACTGCTTTGACAAACATTGCTCCCCTACCAATCTATTACACACGAGAGAATGTGATTATTTAGAATGTGCTCCTAAGGTTAAATGACTGTATTGTTCGCATTTGATTTATGAATATCAGTTCCACTACACTCAGCTCTTTATTTTATGCCAACCACACTCACTCTATTCCCAGAAAATAAGAGGACAATTCATTTCAGTAAGTAGGTTTTGGAACCTAAGATAGTGCATTTATTTCACTAATTTACTTTTAAAAATACTTATTTTCATTACACGTGTATGAGTGTTTGCCTATATTTGTGTCTGTGCAGTGCCTACTGAGGCAGGAAGTAGGCACGGAATCCCCTAAAACTGGAGTTACAGATGGTCGTGAGCTGAAGTTGAGTTCTTGAAAGAGTATCCAGTACTCTTAACTACTGTACCATCTCTCCAGTCCCTAGTTTTGTTTGTTTATTTGAAATAAGGTTTCACTGTTTCATCCTGGCTGGCCTGGAACTCACTGTGGAAACCAGCCTGGCCTTGACCCACAGAAAACCATCTACCTCTGCTTCCTCAGTGGTTGGGCACCACCATGCCTGGCCCAAGATAGTAGACTTAAGGGGTGAAAGTAAAAAGTTCAGTGCTCTATCATGCCATCTACCATCATTTAAATTCCCGTGTAATTCAATCTTCTAAATTAACTTTAAAAATTTAATACTAAAAAAATTACTTTTGAAAACTATCATGTGACAGCCTGAAACAGCAGTATCATCTTGATTCTGAAACTGATCATTTCCTTATCAATGAAACAAAGGAAGTAGGAATGATATTCTTTTGTTCCAAATGGTGTGAACCAAATTGAACCGTTCTGAACCGGTCTAAACCGGATTGAACCTGTCTGAACAGGTCTGAACCAGATTGAACTAGTCTGAACCAGTCTAAACTGGATTGCACCGGTCTAAACTGGTCTAAACCAGTCTAAACCAGATTGAACCGGTCTAAACCGCCTGCTCCTGCCTCTGTCTCCCAAGTGCTGGAATTAAAGGCTTTAATTTAATATACCCACGTGCTATCTGTTCCTAATCTATTTTGATATGTCTATGGGTGATACCTTTTTACTCTCAGGGATAAGTTGTTCCTCAGTCTGTGCCTCCTGATTAATGTTGGACAGGTGGTACAAACATATATTCTGTCGCCATTAGTGCACTAAAGATGGAGGCAAATTGTCTTAGTTAGGTTTCTATTTTTGGGAAAGACACCATGACCACAGAAACTCTCTTAAGGAAAACATTTAATTGAGGGGGGTTGCTTACAGTTTCAGAGGTTCAGTCCGTTATCATCATGACAGGGAGCATGGTGGCGTGAAGGCAGACGTGGCACTTTAGTAGCTGAGAGTCTACATCTTGCAGGCAACAGAAAGTCAAATGAGACACTGGGCATATCCTGAGCACAGGAAACCTCAAAGCCCACCCCCACAGTGATACACTTCCTCCAACAAGGCCATGTCCACTCTAACAAAACCACACCTCCTAATAGTGTTACCCCCTATGAGATTATGGGGGCAATGACATTCAAACTACCACACAAATGCTGCTTTGTAAAATGGAGTCACCAAGGGCAAAGGACATCCTGAAAGCTACTGTTTTGTATAATAGGGAGTAACTAGTGCAGGGTATAGCCTGATCTCCATAGAAGCCCCATTGAAATGAGGCAGGAGAAATGACTCACAAAATCAGGTGTATGTGTCATCCCAGAACTTGGGTGGCAAGAGGATGGCCTTGGAGTTCAAGGCCTACTTGGGCTACATAGCAAAGTTCAATTTAAAAAAATAAAACAAATGACTAGGGCCAAGGTGAAGAGAAATACTCCACCCCCTTCACTCCTCTCTGTCATCCCAGGGCAGGTTATCTCTGAAGGAAAGGAGGCAAACCTGTAAACAGAGTCATAATAAACACATCCTTAGCCAGGTGGTGGTGGCGCATGCCTTTAATCCCAGCACTGGGGAGGCAGAGCCAGGCAGATCTTTGTGAGTTCCAGGCCAGCCTGGTCTACAGGGTGAGATCCAGGACAGGCACCAAAACTACACAGAGAAACCCTGTCTCGGAAAACCAAAACCAAACCAAACCAAACCAAACCAAACCAAACCAAAAAACACATCCTTAAAAGTATCTGTGTATGTGGGTCAACACTGGGTGTCTTGTTAAATAGTTCCAACTTATTTACTTATTTATTGAAAGGCAAGAAAGCAAAGTTTACTGGGAAATAGAGCAGCAGCTTTCTGCATCAGGGAAGGGTCTAGAAAATGTGTTAGATTAGTGGTTCTCAACCTTTCTTCTGCTGTGACCCTTGAAGTTCCTCATGTTGTGGTGACCCCCAACCATAAAATTATATTCATTGCTATGTCATAACTGTAACACTACTGTTATGAACTGTAATGTAAATACCTGATATGCAGGATATCTGATTTGTGACCCCTATGAATGGATCCTTTGGCCCCCAGGTTGAGAACCACTGTGTTAGAGATAAGATCTCACTAGGTAGTCTTAGCTGTCCTGGAAATCACAGATGCATCTCTAGTCCTGGGACTAAAGGCATGCACACCAGCCACTATCCATCCTACTTTAAAGCAGGAGTCTCTCACGGAACCTGGAGCTAGAATGGCTGCCCCAGGGATCCTTCATATTTGCCTTCCCTGTGGCTGTAATTCCAATTGCATGCTACATCCAGCTTTTTCACTTTAGTACTGGGAATTGAACTCTGTTCCTCACGCTAGAGGGGCAAGCACTTGACTGACTGGGCAACCCCTTTATTTGATGAAGGTTTCATTGTATTGAAAGGACTCAATTTTCAGAAGCAAAAGTGACAAAATGGGGGCTGATGAGATGGCTTAAGAGTTAAAAGCATTCGCTGCTCTTCCAGAGAACCCAAGTTCGGTTCCCAGCACCCAAAGAGCAGCTGTAATTATTTCTAACTCTAGTTCCAGGGGATCTAGCACCCTCTTCTGGCCTCCATGGACACCAGACACTAACATGTGCAAGGAACATTGTACACAGCAAAACTCAATTGTATAAAATAATAAGTAAAAGGTAACAAAATGGCACTTAAGTATACTGAGTCTTATCTTGAATAAATTGGCTAAAATGTATTAATAATAATTTCTTTTTCTTTTTTTGAGACAGGGTTTTCCGTGTAGTTTTGGTGCCTGTCCTGGGTCTCATTCCGTAGACCAGGTTGGCCTAGAACTCAGAGATCTGCCTGGCTCTGCCTCCCGAGTGCTGGGATTAAAGGTGTGTGCCACCGCCGCCTGGCTTGTTTCATTTTTTTGAGACCCTGGCTGGCTTGAACTCACTCTGTAGACCAGGCTGGCCCGGAACTCACAGAGATCCACCTGCCTCTGCTTTCAGAGTGCTGGGATTTGAGGTGTGAGCCAGCACTAATGGCTTTAGTCACATTCTTTCAGAAAGCCTTATGCTTTTGTTGGTACCGCCTGCCTGCCTGCCTGCCTGCTAACCTTCCTCCCTTCCTTCCTTCCTTCCTTCCTTCCTTCCTTCCTTCCTTCCTTCCTCCCTCCCTTCCTCCCTCCCTCCCTCCCTCCCTCCCTCCCTTCCTTCCTTCCTTTTTTTTCAAGACAGTTTCTCTGTACAGCTTTGGAGCCTGTCCTGAATCTCGCTTTGTAGACCAGATCCGCCTGCCTCTGCCTCCCGAGTGCCGGGATTAAAAGTGTGCGCCTCCACTGCCCAGCACTGCTTTTCTTTGTATTGAGGGTTCACACCCTTAAAAGTAGAAGGGTCCAATCAACCTGCAGGCTCTGCCATCCAGATTTGTAATAATATCCTGGCTGTTCTGGAACTCACTATGTAGACCAGGTGGTCTTGAGTTTACAGAGATCCATTTGCCTCTGTACCAGGGGCTGGAATTTGCCTCTGCCCCATACCTGGCTCAAGTGATAATATTTTTAGACAGAATCTCACCATGTAGCTCTGACTAGCCTGGAACTCACATTGATCTGTCTGCCTCTGCCTCATTAGGCTTGGATTGTGGCATGTGACACTCTCAGCTCTCTAGTGACAAATTTGTAGCTATATTGTTTCTTCTAGACTCAGGCCACTTACTCTACTATGCTATTTTATTTTCTTACTATGTTATTTTAAAGCAAATCCCAGTCAGAGTATTTCCTTCTTAAAATTTTAATTTTTTTTAATTAAAAATTTTTTTTTTTTTGGTGGGGCTGGAGAGATGGCTCAGGGGTTAAGAGCACTGGCTGCTCTTCCAGAGGTCCTGAGTTCAATTCCCAGCAACCACATCATGGCACACAGCCATCTATAATGAGATCTGATGCCCTCTTCTGTCATGCAGGCATGCATGCAGACAGAATACTGTATACATAATAAATAAATAAATCTTTAAAAAAAATTTTTTTGTGTGCTGGGCGGAGGTGGCTCATGTCTTTAATCCCAGCACTCAGGAGGCAGAGCCAGGCAGATTTCTGTGAGTTTGAGGCCAGCCTGGTCTACAGAGCGAGCTCCAGGACAGGCACCAAAACTACACAGAGAAACCCTGTCTCGAAAACAAAACAAAAAACCAAAAAAAAAAAAAAAAAATTTTTTTTTTGGTATTCGTTCCAGGACAGCCTCCTCCCCAACCCCCCCCCCCCCCCACCAATCTCCTCTTCCAAAAGGGTAAAGCCTCCCATGGGGAGTCAGCAAAGCCTGGTACATTCAGTTTTGAGACAGGACCAAGCCTTTCCCCCCTGCATCAATGGTGAGCAACCACTGGTAATGGGCTATGGAAAGCCAGCTCATGTACCAGGGATAGATCCTGATCCCACTGTGAGAGGCCCCTCAAGCAGACCAAGCTACACAACTGTCTCCCGGATGCAGATGGCCTAGTTCGATCCCATGCATATTCCACAGGTGTTGGTCTAAAGTTCATGAGTTCCTACCAGCTTGGTTCAGTTGTCTCTGTAGATTTCCCCATCATGATCTTGACCCCCCTTGTGACTGTATGGACAGTTGTGAGCTGCCTTGTGGTTGCTGGGAATTGAACCAAGGACCTCTGGAAGAGCAGTCAGCGCTCTTAACCGCTGAGCCATCTCTCCAGCCCCATTCTGATCTTCTATTGCTCTGCTTTCAATAAAGTTTCCTTGCTACTTTTACAGATCTGTGTGGGCTGTTCAGTGTTACCACCAGAACAAGATTGTAGGCCACAATTCCAAGCCTTTTTGGCTGCTAATCCTAAACTGATATTCTCCGAAGGAGTTGAAGTAGCAACGCAGCTGAAGGAAGAGGCATTTTTTCTAAAACTGAATTTTGACATGATATGCATCCCAGAACAAAGCAATCCCATTTTATTATTGGCATTCAAACTTTTACCTCAAAGTGTTACTCCGTGGGGCAGCACTTATTGGCAGGCAAGCACCAATCCAAATCCAACCCACCCCAGCTCAACACCACTGCCTCAAGCTCAACTTCCTTTTGAGTGTATTCTCAAGACTGATGAGGTCCCAGCTGGGAACTGCAGCTGACATCCCCGTGTGGGGGTATCATCTAGCCTGTCTATTTTGTGGTTGAACCTGCTTGTTTTTGGGTAGAAATAGTTTTCAAGAGACCAGTCAGCTCAGATAGCTAGATGCAGCTTTCTAGGTCTGGAGAAACCACTGTATGAGCCTGCAGGAGAGAATAGCGTGTACACAGAAAAGTAGTGAGAACCACAGACCTTCTTTCTCGAGATTGGGTCTCACCATGTAGTTCTGGCTGCCCTGGAACTCACTCTGTAGACCAGGTTGGCCTGGAACTCACAGAGATCCACCTGCCTCTGCTTCCCAAGTGCTGGGTTTAAAGTCTTGCACCAATACACCCAGCAGACTTTCTTTTTAAGACAGGGTCTCCTGTAGGGCATTTGGTCTCACTGAAAACTTGCTGTGTTTTAAGTGCTTATTACTCTAATTTACACTAAGTGTTCAGAAACAGTATATTCTAGGTCATTTTTTCTCTCTTGCCTTGCAGCAGGAAGTGCTCAGATATTGAAAACAAACACACATACCGTCACACGTGCGAATAAAATGAGGAAACAGTTTGATGGGAACTTGGAAATCACATGACTGGTGACTAAGTTTAATCTTTCCTCCTTACTGTCTAGTCCGATGATCTTCCTCAAGTGAAGTGTTGGCAATATTAAATCATGCTGCCATTTATCCTCTTTTCTACGCTGCTTTCTCCCATAGTTACTGAATCTGAGCAACAGTGGATCTGCAACTCCTCCGACGCAACTCTTTCCTACAGTTACTGTGGTAAGTGACAATGCATCAACACCTTAGCTGCCAACTACTTTCAGAGAAAGTTTTCACCGAACCCGAAGCTGGAGGGCGGGGGAGAATGCCTCTGCGGCTGGGCTGTGGGGGCTGCTGAGGTCTGGGGTGGGGGTGGGGATGGGGCGGTGGGGGTGGAGCCATGCCGATCACTTCCGGATGTGGAGCTAACCCCCCTCCGCCCTTACAGATCTCTGAACTGTTTGTTTTTACCTCCTTGTGCTCCTGTTGCTGCTGTGGTCAGCCGCCTCGACTCCGAGCCCAATTTCAAGCTCTCAGTTCCAACAGAACTGTTTGCTTCTGAGTCCCGGCCCCGGCACAAACTGGTTCCTTCTGAGCAGGTGGCTGCTTCCTGATCGGGATTTCTGCTCCAGCCGGTGGTCCTAGAGGGCTCCTGGGAGCATCTCTGTTCTTGGGGTGTTAGCCTGCTCTCTCTCATCAATTGTATGACCTTGAGCAAAGTACTTAGACATTCTCGGCTTCATTTTTTTTTTAGTTGCAAAATGAAAGTGAATTTAGCGTTCACTTCATGAGGCTTGCTAGAGTGAAGAATTTTACCACAGAGACACTTAGAAAAAGTAATGTTGATTTTGGATTTAGGTAGCAATTATTACTCTATTATTTGTTTTGAGACAGGATCTCACTATGTAGTCATGGTTGGCTTGGAACCAGGCTGGCTTAGAAATCACAGAGATCTGCCTGCCTGTACTTACTGGGATTAAATGCATTCATCACCACACCCTGCATATTTTATTATTTTTTTAGACAGGGTATCAGTATATAGCCCTGGGGTGGCCTGGAACTTGCTATATAGACCAGACTGGCCTGGAACTTGAAGAGATTTCCCCCTTCCTCTACCTCTTGAGTTAGTTGCCTTTTTTTGCCTGGAACTCACTATATACACTGTGCTGGCCTCAAACTGAAGCCCCCTGTAGCCTCAGCCTCTCCAGAGCTTTTAAGGTCTACGAACAATCCTACTTGGATTGGGCATGGTGTCTCATGCTTCTAATTCTAGCATTCATGAGGTCAAGGCAGGAAGATTGTTGCTGTTTTGAGGCCAGCCTGGTGTGGTGATATATTGTGTACCCTAATAAAATTTGCTTGGGGATTGGAGGGCAGGGCCAGCCACTAGATTAGACATAGAGGTCAGGCAGTGGTGGCACACACCCTTAATCCTATCACTTGGGAGGCAGAGATTGTCTGGATCTCTGTGAGTTCAAAACCACTGTGGGAACAGAGCCAGGCATGGTGGTACACACCTTTAATCCCAGCACTTGAGATCTCATGTCTTTGCTTGGGAAGGACACATGCCTTAATCCCAGGAAGTAATATGGCAGGAGACAGAATGGTATATAAGGTGAGGAAACAGGATTTATTAAGATTTTAATAAATCACTACGTAAGCAGGTCACTGATGGATCAGGGCTGCAGGACAGGGACTCGGGAGTTTTGTTTCTCCTGGCAGCCCTGAGCAGGGGCAGAAGTGGGGCTCATAAGCATAAAATCCATAAACATTTGTTGCCAAGTTACAGTTACATTTTTCACCAATCAGAAGTCAAAGATTAGGGACTTTGCTTGTGTGTTCCATCATTGTCAACCGACACAAAAATGAGAGCTTTTCAGTCCAACCGATCAGATTCATTTGTTCTTTCTGTGGTTAGGAACAGCCATAATGTTTTAGAGAACTAAGGGGCATAGCAGACTATTTCTATTGTTTAAGGAAGAGGTTGATCAGCCAATGGAAAGTTCTCAGCTCCCCTAGGGCTTGGGAACTTGAACTGTGTATCACCCTACAGGTAAAATGGAGTCTGAAGTCAAAATGGCAGTACTTAGGCCAAGGTGCTTGTGCCTGTTCCCTTCAGTGTCACCCACATTCATCAGAATTCCAGGACTAGTAAGATGGGTCCCTGGAGAACTGGAGGTGCTAGGAGACTATCAGTTCTTTCCCTTACCATGGAAACACTAAGAGTTGGGAATTTCGGTCTTCGCACATGCTGAGCAGAGGGGAGAACCAGGAAGTAGTGTCTGCCAGCTCAGATGCTGCGTAGCTAGACTGCACCAGTTTATTAGAACTCCAAGATGCAAGGCCTGGAAGTCAGTCCTTTGAGGAGCTGAATTGGAAGAGCTAGGGTACTGAGCATGCAGGTGAAACCAGGGGGTCTGGAAGCCGCTTCCTAATTGTATGGTGGTACTGTGGTCAGGGTCTCTGAAGACAGGATGTCCTGAATCTTTGTAGGGACACTGGGGACTACAGTTTGTGTGTTTGCAGGTACTGGAGACTTCATTCGTTTCTGGCTTTTTACACGTGGAGTTTGTACTTGAGGGGAAACCCAGGTCCTCTTATTCAACTGCGCTACAAGTGCCGGTCTTCTAGAGAGAGAGATTTTCTAATGATCTTCAGTTGTTCTCATTATATAATTTTAACACAAAAAGCATCTTTTGGGGGTTGATATTCAGAATGCTATATTTATTGGAAGTTATTTACAGTAATGTGCTAACATTTTCCTTATTCCTTTTAGATAACATGAAATTCCCTATTACGATTACTGTCGAACCGTGTATAACATTGAAGGGAACCAGTGGATTTATATATATCAAGTTTATTCCAAGTAAGTACAAATAGAAACTTTCACTTTTGTAATCAGCTGAAGGGCTTTAGAAATTCAACCAGAATAATTCTGTTCCAAATATATTTGTGTTTGTTATCTACTGCTATACTATAAGTTACCACATTCTAAATCTAGTGGCTTAACACAGCACATATCTGTAGGTGGAATTTTCCTGTCCTGGCAGCCATTTCCAAATCACCACACAGAGGCTTATATTAATTGTAAATGCTCAGCCAATAGCTCAGGCTTGTTATTAGCTAACTCTTACACTTAAATTAACCCATTTTTAAAAAATATATTTTATTTTAATGTGCATTTGTGTTTTTGCCATGGGTTTCAGGGTCCCCTGAAACTGGAGTTACAGATAGGTGTGAGCTGCCATGTGGGTCCTGGGAATTGAACTCGGGTCCTCTGGAAGAAGAGTCAGCACTCTTAACCCCTGAGCCATCTCTCCAGACCTAACCCATATTTCCTATTTATACTCTGCTACGTGGCTCATGGCTTGTTACCTCATTTTCTACACATCTTGTTTCCTTGGTGGCTAGCTGGCATCTCCTCTGACTCCAAGCAAGCTTTATTTGTCAGAACATGATCAAAGTATCATACAACACATATCTATTGTCTTTATGGGATGGTAGTCTTGGCATGGCTTACACCATGCTTTTCAGAGTCCCCCATGAACCTATAATCAAGATATTGACCAGGTTTGGGGTCAGCTGTGGAAGGAACTATGGCTAAGGTCATGTTGGCAGTATTCAGTTTCTGAATTCTGGCTATTGGCTTACATGAACCTTACCATAGCTGCTTGCTTCATCAAAGCTGGTAAAGGATAACAAGATGAAAGAGTATTATATGGCTTGATCAAAGAAGTGATACTCTGTCATTTTTCCTGTATTCTAGACCAACTCACAGTCATATGGAGGGTTTTACAAGGACATAGGGTAGAAATGGAAATAAGTTCAGCCTTTCAATAATGTGGCCTTTGTCAACCATTAGCTATTCAGAGTTTCAATTAGAAAATCTGTGTGTGAGCAAACCAGGATTTTTTCTGAGACAGGGTTTATCTGTATAACAACTCTGGCTATCCTGGAACTCAATCTGTAAACCAGGCTGGCCTTGAACTCACAGAGATCTGCCCACCTCTGCCTCCCAAGTGCTGGGATTAAAGTATTCACCACCACATCTGGCTCCCAGGAAATGAATTCTAATCTTTAGCACTATGGTCTCTGTTCTCAGCACAGACTTGGAGCACATTTTATACTTAACAGAATGCTATCATGTGAATAACAAGCTTTTATAAAAGACATATTTTTATTATTTTACTTTTGTGTATGTGTGTATATATCTGTGTGTTTGCCATATGTGTGAGTTCCTGTGGAGTCTAGAGCAGAACATTAGATTCTATGGAACTGGAGTTACAGATGGTTGGGTGTGAGTTGCCCAGTATGGATGCTGGGAACTGAATTTGGGTCTTTTTGAAGAGCATTCTTAACTACCGAGCCGTCTCTCTAGTGGATTAGGCATCTCCCTAATAACAACACTTTGTTGTTGCTGTTGTTTTCTCTTCCCTTCTGCTTTATGAGTCAGGGTGTCACTCTATAGTCCAGCACAAACTGGCCTAGGAATTGTGGCAACCTTCCCATCTCTGCCTCCCCAGCTCTGGGTTTATGTGTCTGTCCCACTATGTCCAATATCATGTAGATAAGCTTAAAGAAACATTCCCTCTTCCTCAGATTGTAGTTTAGAAGATAAAAGGCAGCTGAGAAAGAAGCTCAGTGTGGTGGTGTAGGCCTTTAATCCCAGCACTTGGGCAGAGGCAGGTTGATCTCTGTGAGTTCAAGACCAACCTCATCTATATAGTGAGTTCCAGGACAGCCAAAGTTACATAGTGAGACCCTGTTTCAGTCAGAGAAGGAGGCGGGGGTGGGGGGATGGGAGGTGGGGGGGTGGGGGAGTGGAGGGACTGGGGGTGGGGGTGGGGGTGTTGGGGGGTGGGGAGGTGAGGAGAGAGAGAGAGAGAGAGAGAGAGAGAGAGAGAGAGAGAGAGAACTTGAGAATGATAAATGAAATTGGCTGTTAGTTTTCCTGAATCTAATTGTTGAATTTTGACTTTGATGCATTGACTCTGCATTCATTTACTCATTAGGAGGAATCATACAGGATGTAGGGCAACTGGAAAAGGGTGGTAGCAGCAGCCCTGAAGCTGGGCAGAAAGAAGAGTCTAGAGGTTCGATTAAGTAGAACGAAGTTCAACTCATGGGGCTAGTGTTGTTGCACAAATGTTAATAGGTCTTTTAATAAAAAATCTTCTTCTTTTTATTATTTTATTTTATTCAAGCCAGGGTCTCTATATGTAGATCAGTCTGGCCTTGAACTTAGAGAGATGGATCTGCCTCTGCCTCATGAGTGCTGGAATTAAAAGTGTGCACCACCACACTTGGTCTTCAATTATATCCTTAGGCAATGTTCATCCAAACTCCCAAAGCTGGTGAGCTAATTACTTCTTCCTTTCCTTTGAATTTCCTGGTGAGCTTACCAAAACTAAAAATCTTACGTCTTGCCGGGCGGTGGTGGCGCACGCCTTTAATCCCAGCACTCGAGAGGCAGAGCCAGGCGGATCTCTGTGAGTTCGAGGCCAGCCTGGACTACCAAGTGAGTCCCAGGAAAGGCACAAAGCTACACAGAGAAACCCTGTCTCGAAAAACCAAAAAAAAAAAAAAAAAATCTTACGTCTTTATTAGTTGTCATGACCTGAGTATTTCAGGTGTGTGTGTGTGTGTTTGGCATATTTTACATAGCTGTCACTGTGGAACATTCAATTTTTCTACAAAATTGCCTTGTTAGAACTTCAGTTTTATTATTGGAATAAGGATACTAGTACCTCATAGACAGCCGTGATGAAGCAATGTAGGAAAAAAAAAACCACAAGGCCCACACTAAGGACGCAGCAAACACTCTGTACAAAGAATGTCTTCCTGGAGGGACTAATGGGATTTTTTTTTTCTTTCTAAGGGAGAGACTTAAAAAAATTATATTTCAACCTCTCCATCAATGTCAACTCTGTAGAGGTGCCAACGCGCAAAGAAGTCATTTGCCACGGATATGATGATGATTATTCTTTTTGCAGAGCTCTCAAAGGAGGTAAGCATTCGACTTGTGCTACTTACAGAGTAGACCATAATTCTTTGCGAGGCTGTTAGGACAAGGAAACACTGGAGACATGAAGCTCCTTTACTGATAACAATGCTCGGGTTCCCTCTAAAGTTTCACTCTTTGAAGCATACATATTTTACAGTAGTGTTTCCATGTCATTACTAAAATGGTGCAGCATGAATGTGTTGGAAGGTGTATTAAATTTTCACCTTTCAGATGAAGATCTCACATTTACTTTTGGCTACTGATGTCTTTTTCTAAACATTGCATGTCTGGCTTTCCATAGGCACTTGTCTGGTTTTGCTCTACACTTGTATTGGTTTCTTTAATGATCTCCTCTTTATTTCAGTCCTGGAATTTTTGTTATTATTATTACTGCCATCATTGACTTTTGAAGGCAGAGTGTCATTTGAGCCCTATAGGGTATCAAACTCTTTATGTAGTCAAGGCTGGCTTTGAACTTCCTAATCTTCATGCCTCCATTTCCCCCCTTCCCCCCCCTTTTTTTTGTTGCTGATGTTTTTCAGGCAGGGTCTTTCTATGTGACTCCGACTGTCCTGGAACTCACTCTGTAGACCAGGCTGGCCTCTAACTTGGAGATCTACCTTCCTCTGCCTCCTGAGTGTTGGGATTAAAGATGTGTGCCACCACAGCCCTGATTGTTGTGGTTTTCTGTAATTGTCTCCATCTGTTGCAAGGAGACTTTTCTTCAATTAAGGATGAGTTCTTGTGTTTTCAAATGAATGAATGTTGTTTATGTAGTTGCAAGTATATTGTGCTGCAAGTTTTTATTTTCTTTTCAAGAAATTAAATTTACTCCTTGAATAGATACTTTACTTGTTCAAAAAATCAAGACATAGCCGGGCGGTGGTGGGGCATGCCTTTAATCCCAGCCCTTGGGAGGCAGAGCTAGGCAGATCTCTGTAAGTTTGAGGCCAGCCTGGTCTACAGAGCGAGATCCAGGACAGGCACCAAAATTACAGAGAAACCCAGTCTCAAAAAACCAAAACAACAACAACAACAACAACAAAACAAACAGGACATAAATATTAGAGAGAGATGTCTCACTTAGTGGGTATTTTGGTTTGTTTTTGTTAACACAAATTAGAGTCACCATGGAAGAGTGGACCTCAATTGAATAAGAGCCTACATTAGATTGGCCTGTGGGCTTGTCTGTGGAACATTGTCTTGATTAATGATTAATGTGGCGGGTGTCACCTCTGGGAAGGTAGTTTTGGGTTGTTAAGAAAAGCTGGGATAAATTCAGTAAGTACCATTCATCAGTGGTCTCTGCTTCAGTTCCTGCCTCCAGGTCCCTACCTTGAGTTCCTGTCCTGGCTTCTGTAATTTGTAAGCCAAATAAACCCTTTCCTCTCTAAGATGGTTTTGGTCATATGGCAGGGTCCAGCCTCTTCTTGAGTTCAGGTCCTGAGATGGGGAAGGGATGTTGGAGCAAGGAAACATTCTGACCACCAGGTGGATTGCACTCAAGCAGCACCTAATAGCTAACGCTGTCTTTATTTATATATTATATTTTAACAGAGTTTTTTTTTTTCCTAACCAGGCTTACATGAAACAGCTTTATTATTGTCTTCTTTCTTTTTGTCTTTTAAGAAATACATCATAATCATTATAAAAGCCCCCATTGTTCCCCTTTATGCTTCCCCAAATACACCTTCCCATCCCCTACATAACCTTATTCTAGACACAGTTCAGCATTTTTGCAGGCTTAACTAAATATCGAGCCAGACACATCCTGCTCTCACAGCACTGTGTCAGCTGGCAGCTACTTGTGGTTACAAAGTTAAAAGATAGTAGACATGGGTACAATGCTTTAAGGACAACAATATCCAAAGCCAAACAATTTGTTGATGTCTGCAAGATATGCTTTTATACAGTTCCCTTTTCTATAAGAGGGTCCCGCTTCTCAATCTCTCTGTAAAAGGCAGACTTTGATAAGGCACTCTTTTCCTAGCCTACTATACCATACTTCTTCCACCAATATAAGCTCCTATGTGTGGCAAAGATGATTTATCCATCCCACACTTTACATTGCATTTTCTCTCTTGGAGCATATCAGATCCTATATGCTTGGTGTCCAGGGAACTTACTCTTAACAGTTGGCACTGTGTGTATTCCTGAGGCTTTTTCCCTATTCTGTGTGTGTATGTCTTACTCTCCTTTCCAGAACTGTGAGACATGGTTAATGTTTCAAATGTTGTTTTCTCATGTCTACCTAACTGTCTCTATTGAGTGAGAAAAGGTCCCAGGATTAGGAATTGTAGTTAAGAGTTCCAGATAGGAGATTTGAGAAGCATTAGTCTTCTGCTGAATCTTAGGGTAAAAATATTTGAGGAAGAACAGAATTTCCAGAGAAAATTACAGCTTTTGCATGTGTAACTAACAAAATAAAACTGAAAACTGCCCAAAGAATCAATAATGTAATGAAAGAGAAAAGAACCTGCAAGATGCATGAATTCAGCAAAGTCCTGTGCTGCTCTACAGTCCACTAGTCCTTGTCAAGTGAGAGACCATCTTCCACGGGCATTGCCTCGTTGAGACCCGTTGGACAGGCATTCATATGCTGATCCAAGACTAGGCTGCATGGCTCCCAACAGTCATGGTGTTTATCACAGTAACAGAAACCAAACTAAGACGTTGGATATGCTCTCTTTTTACTTAATATTGGAATAATATATTCATTTCCTTCTACTGCTTCCCATATTATGAAGAATTGAATTAGCTACTTTTCTCATGTTGAGACCAAATCCTGACAAAAAGCAATGTAAGAGAAGAAATATTGGGGCTGGAGAGACTCAGTGGTTAAGAGCACCTTCTGCTCTTCTACGAGACCCAGGTTTGGTTCTCAGAACCCACGACTCACAACTGTCTGCAATTCCGATTCCAGCAGATTCAACATCCTCTTCTGACCTGCTTGGACACCATTCAAGCATGTGGTACACGTATAGACATGCAGGCAAAACATTCATGCACATAAAGTAAATTATTACAAAAAAAGAAAGAAAGAGAGAAAGCAGGCCGTGGTGGCGCACACCTTTAACCCCAGCACTCAGGAAGCAGAGGCAGGTGAATCTCTGTGAGTTTGAGGCCAGCCTGGTCTACAGAGCCAGTTCCAGGATAGCCAGGGCAGTTACACAGAGAAGCCCTATTTCAAAAACCCAAAGAGAGGGTGGGGAGGGGTTTATTTTATCTCACGATCTGAGGGCACGTTCTTCATGCTGCGGAGGAATGCAGCAGGAGGACCCTCAAGTGCTTGTTCATATGTAGGCAGATTAGCAAGCAGAGATCAGACAGGAAGTGGGGTATGGATGTAAAACTTGAAGCCTAGACCCAAGAGATCCTCCAGCTAGGCCCCGGTGCTCACCACCTCCCCAAACACCATCAGCAACTGGGAACCAAGACTTCAAACACACAAGCCTGTGTAGGGACATTTGACATTCAAACCCTAACAATAATGTAATGAATATATTTCCATGTATAGTTTTTCTTACATTTTAGACTTGAATATTCTTAAACTTGGAAGAAGGAGTTATGGATAACTGCCAGAGATTTCTGGGTTAAATCATTTGAACATATTTACAGTTTTTGTTTGTATAACCCAAGCTGCTTTTCTTTCTTTCTTTCTTTCTTTCTTTCTTTCTTTCTTTCTTTCTTTCTTTCTTTCTTTCTTTCTTTCTAAACTTTAAAAAAACGATTTTTTTATTTTTATTTTATGTGCATTGGTATCTTACCTGCATATATATGTCTATGTGGGGATGTCGGATACCCTGGAGGTAGAGTTACAGGCAGTTATAAGCTGCCATGTGAGTGCTGGAATTGAACCCAGGTCTTCTGGAAGAACAGCTGAGCCATCTCTCTAGTCCCTGAATATCCACTTCTACAATGCTTTTTTTTTTTTTTTATTTCTCAAGACAGGCAAGCTGCTTTTCAAACCAGTTTGTGTCTCGTGCTGTCTTAAATCAGCATTACACCAGTCAGTTTAATCTCTCTGTGTTAGCATCCAGCATTATAACTTTAACAATGAAGTTGAAGACTTTTTGTTTTGTTTTGAGACAGGGTCTCTCTATGTATCCTTGTCTGTCCTGGAACTCTCTATGTTGAGGAAGCTGGCTGTGAACTCTTAAGAGATCTGCTTGTCTTGCCTCTTGAGTGCTGGGATTAAAGGAGTGTACCACTGTGTGTGGGGGACCAGCCCCCACTTTTATGACCAGGGTACTCTTGAGCAGGGAAAAGTGGGAAATATTTAGAGAGAGACACCTAGACGACAAGAGGAAAGACAGAAACACAGGATAGCCTCGAGAGGGCCTGGGTCAAAACCCACCAGCCCAGAATTTTATTCAAAAGGGCTTTTTAACTGGGCAGTGGTGGCACACACCTTTAATCCTAGCACTCGGGAGGCAGAGACAGGCAGATCTCTGTGAGTTCGAGGCCAGCCTGGTCTACAGAGGAGATCCAGGAAAACAAAAACAAAAACAAAAACCAAAAACAACAAACAGGCCTTTTTATAACAATACCAAGGGGCAAGGCAAAATGACCTCCCCTTGCTAGATACAGCCAAGTGTAGACCCTTCCAAACATCTGGTACTCAGGCCCATGGCCCAATCATTCTCTTATGCAGTCCTGCTGAGTAAAGCCACTAGGAAACCTTGGTGGGCTCCAACAACAATGCCCAGCATGAAGACTTTTTAAAATCAGCACAACAGCTCACAACTGTCTGTAACTCCTGCCCCGGGGCCCCGACACCCTCACACAGACATACATGCAGGCAAAGCACCAATGTATATAAAATACAAATAAATAAATTATTAAAATTTTTTTTATTGACTTTAAAAACTTACTCTTGAAATTTGTTTTTCTCATATAATTATTTACCACTATTCTGAGACCTGTCTTTTTAAAAAGAGGATGCAAGGTAGTTTACAAGCATGCAATTAAGTTAGCAGCATGACATGCATTAGGAATAGATGGGACGAAAGTGGAGGACAAGGATATAGAATTCATGAAATTAGAGTATAAAAGTTCCTGACAAAAAGGCGTAAACTTTGCTCTATGACAATGATTCTCATCCTTCCTAAGGCTTCAACACAGTTCCTCATGCTGTGGTAACCTCCAACCATGAAATTATTTCATTGCTACTTCATAACTGTAATTTTGCTACTGTTATGAATCGTAATGTAAATATTTGACAGGCAGGATGTCTGCTATGTCAACCAAAGGGGTCACGGCCCACAGGTTGAGAACCACTGCTCTAATGAGGATCACAACTGAAAAAAAAACAAACAAACCTGGTTTCTAAGAAGACCAGGGGGCTTGCTACGGAAGTGAAGCTCGCAGCTTGCCAGCCTGTCTCTTTACCCCATTTCTAAGTTGCCTGCTACATATAGAGTTAGAGCAGGGCATTACGTGTGTGGCTCAGGGGCACAGGGACCTGGGTGTGTGCCTCAGCTTTTATGCCTGTCAGCAGCACGGTCTCGGAGAGGTGACTGCTATCTCAGCCTCATTTCCTTCAGTGGTAAAATGGGGACAGTGGGACTCACGTGTCCACAGAAGCCCACCATCATGCTGAGACTAGAAGTCCTCTGTGTTCCTGATTTTACAGTCCCACCATTTTGCAGTTAAGGGAGATGACGTCTGTGGTTCAGTGATGAGTCAGCAGCAGCTTGGGGAAGTAGCAGCAGGGTGGCCCCCTGCCTCTCAGTGTGGAATCCTCCACTCTGCCTAATTTTCCCTTAAAGAAAACGTCTTCCTTTCCATTACTATTTTTTTTTTAAGCTGTCCACCTTTTTTTTTGAAGCCATCTCTTCAGCCCCTTGTGCATTTCTCTAGACAACTATTTTACAATGATTTTACAGAATCGCTGTGGTGGGACTGTGCTGACAGTCTATCAGAATTTTCACTTTCATTGTCTTGATATCTGAGATGTACCAGAATCAACAGGGCCTGCCTGATTACTCTCTCTCCATCCTTTCCAAAAAATACATACTGAACATCATCTGAGCAGGCTATGATTTTGGTCCTGGAGGCTTGAAGTTGGATGGTCTGGGATCCTTCTTTAAAAAGCCACTGTGTCCTAGAAAAGACAAAATGTGCAGGGGAAGGCCACAAATATGAATTATACACTATTAGTTCTGTCTATGCAGTCATCTAATGCTTGTGACAGGAAAACACATGTGAATCTTCAGAGTATTTACTAGTGTGTTCAGTCTGAGAACATCAGAGGCTGAGGTGAGGAGGAAGCACATTCTGGGAGAGGGAATAGTGTCTGCAAGCCCCTCCAGCCACTTTCGGAGAGTGGTTTCTGTTCCTCTTTCTCTCTTTGCTTTTTTGGAGCTAAATATGCTCATGAGGGATTGCTCCAGATAAGCTGAGCAAAGCAGGTGGGGGTGAGGATGTAAGTGATGTCCAGAATGTTGGCCTGCATCCCATGGTAAGTAGGAAGTGATGGTCCACGGAGATCGCCATTTTTGTAAATAAGTAGTGTCCTTATGGAAGGAGGTGGCTGAGGCAGGCAACTTGCAACTTGCCCTGAAGGAAGAACAGCCAGACCATTAGGGATGAAAAGATGGCATCACTGGGCTCTGAGAAGAGGCTGTGGAAGGGCGTTCTAAGGCCTTTGCTGCAGCAGTCAAAGATTAGGTAAAACCTAGAACCACTTGAAGGCTGGTGGTTGGACATCTCAAAGTGTGTTATCTGTGTATCAAAGATGGGACAAGCTGGGCATGGTGGTGCTCACCTTCGGTCCCAGCGCCCAGGAGGCAGAGGCAGGAGAATCTCTTGAGTGTGAGGCAGACTGGTCTGCAGAGTGAGTTCCAGGACAGCCAGGGCTACACAGAGAAACTGTGTAGTCTCAAAAAAGCAAACAAATGCCAGGCGGTGGTGGTGGCGGCGGCGGCGGTGTTGCGCGACATTAATCCCAGCACTCAGGAGCAGAGGCAGGCAGATCTCTGTGAGTTCGAGGCCAGCTTGGGCTACAGAGTGAGTTCCAGGAAAGGCTTCAAAGCTACACAGAGAAACAAAAAAAAAAGAAGCAAACAAACAAAAAATCAAAGAAGGGGCCGATTTGAGAAAGATAAGGAGCTCTGGTTCAGGCATGTTGAGCACAAGGTAATTTTGGAACACTCAGATAAACACGTCCATCTGGCATCTGAGCATGTGGGCTCAGAACTTAGGACATTTTGGTTTAGGAAGCACTGATGTATCAGGAGACCCCAGAAGTCAGAGAATCTTATTATTTTTTTTTTGTTATTGTTGCATGACATCTTTAGGCCATGATATTTAGAGAATATGGCAAGTAAAAATAAAATAAAAATTACTCACAATCATCGCTTTTTATATCTCCCCCCTCTTTTTTTTTTTTTTTTCTCCAAAACACATTAACACATAAATAAATGTTTCTTTCAGGGCATCTTAAACTCAATAAATCTTTTAGCCTTGGTACTGTAATCTTGTAGAAGGATGGTATAGCTAAGTGCCATTAATTGGTAGCTTAGAATGATAGAGATTTAGAGGACAGAAGTCCAGAAGTCTGCTGTCAGGTGCCAGCAGGTCATGTTCCCTCTGAAGGTTCCAGGGCAAGGATCTTTTCTGGCTCACACTCCGCGTTTCTAGTGTCCTTAGGCACTTCCTGTTTCACGGGTTCCATTTTCTTCTTGTCTCTTCAAATGGTCTCCATTTGTCTGCTTCAGCTTCCACACCCCTGCTCCCACCCCTCTTAAAATAAGGACACTAGCCTAGGAGCTTTTGGGCACACTTCACTTGATTCGCAGACACCCTGCTCTGAATAACGTTAAGCTCATGGTCTCTTGGAACTAAATTTACAACACAATCGTGGGTCCTACAACCTGCAGTGTTGCCAAGAAGTCTGGTCTGGGGCCACCGGTCATCTGTGTGGACACCTTTCGGAAGAGTAGAGAAGGGCCAGAGAGGGCGTCTGTCTTTCTTTTCTCTGATTCAGCTTGGCACTTTCTGGCTTCTTCAGTGTACTCAGAGGCTTCCAGCTAATGCCCCATCAAACCAGAGAGGGACAGCTGACCACGACAGGTGCTTCCCAAGACAGACAGACAGACCCTTGACGAAGAGGCTTGCCCAGCAGGAGAGGCTGGGGTTCTTGTCTGACCTGCTGAGTGCTTGTGCAGCTCCCAGGACAGAAACGTAGCTGCTCCTTCCCATTTCCTTCTTCTTTCCTCTACGCGTGGGCGGCGGTTGGCTTCCCAATGAGACCCTGTGCTCAGAAGTGCTTTATGGTTGGGGCTTAGTGGCTCGTGATTGTAGTCTTGAAATTTCTAATAATTTTACCAGGGTATGCTTTGTAAGTGAAACTTGATGAGACGATGGTCGATGGTGTGTGTGCCTCTTTCCCTGCTCCACGGGTTTTTCGTTTCCCACAGTCCACTCGTCTGCTGGCACCTGGAGACCTGGAGACCTGCACGGCACTTCTCTTCTCATTCCCACGTGCTGCCACCTATCACCTCTGTCTCTGGTGGTTTCTGGGTGCAGGGAGAGTCAGAATCAGGGATGGATGCTCTGCAGTGTCAGGAGTGGGGTACTGCTCAGTGAGCAACCATGTGGGAGTGAACCCCCTCCTCATGGAGGGGTGCAACCTGGCACCCTGTGACAAGAATAGGTTGGGAGAGAGAGATGCTGAGGGCCGTCACTCTGACCACAACCTTGCACACCTTTATCACTGTATCTTTCTCACTGCTTTTTTTTTTTTTTTTTGGAGACAGGGTCTTACTATGTAGCCCTGGCTAGCCTAAGGCTCAATTAGTAGACTGAGCTGGCCTCAAACTTATAGAGATCCACCTGCCTCTGCTCCCAGGTACTGAGTGCAAAGGTGTGAACCACCACACCCAGCTTCCATTGCACATTGTATGTTTCTTGACATATTTATGTTCTGAATAAATTAACTTGTTTTTAGGAAGAGACAATTACGTGCTAACCACCATTGTCTCATTATTCCCTGATACAAAGCGGGCTTTCAGTTAATATTCTTTGAGTTGTTGTTAAAATTTAAATTAAAGGACTAGAGCACTGAGGACCCAGGTTCTGTTCCCAGCACCCACCCATCTGATCCAGGGAATCAGGAGTTGTCTTGTGGACTCCCTTGGTACCAGGGACAAGTACACACTTATGTAGTTAAATACTTAATTTGATGAGATGGTTCATTAGGTAAAGATGCTTGCCACCATGCAGAGCCTGATGGCTTGAGTTCCACTTCTGGAACCCACATGGTAGAGGGGGAGAGGTGACTACTACAAGTTGTCTTATGACCCCGATTTTTGTGCCATGTTGTACACATGCAGTGTACACACACACACACACACACACACACACACACACACACACACTTTTGCTTTTTAAAGACCACTATTTCTTTTGTTTGACCTTTCTGACCTTACCTCTACCTCAAGTTCACTATTTTGTTGTCTGGCTTTTCCTGCCTGTCTGCCTCTATGCTCTGTGGCTTGTGCAGGGCTAGTCTCAGGGCTGCTTATTTAAACAGAGGCTGAATCCTTAGGCTTCTTGGTGGTGTGATTGGAAAGACTGTAAGTATTCTGGCTGTGTTTGGACCATCTCATGGGGAATATAGCTCAGATGACATTGTGCCCCGGATGCATGAGGCCACAGGGTCAATCCTCAGTATTGCAAAAAGAAACATTTCTTCTGCCTTTAGGGAGATTCTTATCTGTTATATCCAGCTAAAGGTGCAGTAATATAGCTAAAAGTTAAGTATGCACATATATAATCTAGTTTGATGCATGTATTCACCAATTCACTGATACTGATAGGTTTTAGAAATTCGGATGCCCTAGGAGATGAGATATGGGCTGGTACAGGGCAGCTCTGGTGCACCAGGGTGGAGCACTGAGAACGCTACGTAGGAGGTTAGTAGATAGGATATAGGAGTCATTTCTCTACATTTTTCCTTAGAAATGCTTCTGATGTTAGTAAGAGCACTCCATAAACTACACTCCGTTTTTTTGAAAAATCACCTAAGATGACTAATAGTGTTTGTGCTTGGTTTTCAGAGACCGTGAATACAGCAGTATCATTTTCCTTCAGAGGAATATTATTTTCTAAGGTACTATATAAGAAATGATTTGTGCTTTCTTAACCTTCTGTAGTAATATATTGTAAGAAAGGCAACATTCAGGCAGGCTGGTGCTGGAGGAGGAGCCAAGGGTTCTACATCTGGATTGGCAGGAAGTAGGAAGAGAGAGAGAGAGAGAGAGAGAGAGAGAGAGAGAGAGAGAGAGAGAGAGAATGGACCTGGCTTGAGCATCTGAAACATCAAAGCCCACTCCCAGTGACACACTTTCTCCAACAAGGCCACACCTCCTAATAGTGCCACTTCCTGGTGACTAAGCATTCAACCTGTGAGTCTGTGAGGGCCATTCTTTTTTATTTTATTTTTTTATAATTTATTTTTATTTTATATGCATTGGTGTTTTGCTGTATTATACATAGACTGTGTGAGGGTGTCAGATCTTGGAGTTACAGACAGTTGTGAGCTGCCATGTGGGTGCTGGGATTTAAACCCAGGTCCTCTGGAAGAACAGTCAGTGCTCTTAACCACTGAGCCATCTCTCCAGTCCCATGTGAGGGCCATTCTTATTTAAACCACAGGTGGTAAGAATTGAAGCAAGCAATTCACCACTTTTAAGAATAGTTATTCAATGGAGACTGGGCATGTTCCAGGTAGTATGGCCACAGTCCTGAGTAGTTATCTAAATTAAGATGGTCAAGAGTTTTGGTTTTAGGTATTTTGTTATTTTTTATGCCAATTCTGGGGATTTGAACTCAGGAGCTCACACTTGTACAGCAAGTGCCCTTCCCTTCTGAGCCATCTCCTCTGGACTCTTGTAGGCTATTTTAAAGAAATTATAAAAATCCTCATTTTCTAGTTGAGAAACAAATGGACTCTCTGCTCACTGAATTAAAAGGCATGCAGTAAGAAGAGACCAGTAAGATGGCTGTGGATAAAGGTGCTTAACTTCCAAGATGAAGGGAATTCTCTTGCTGAGATTCACATGGCAGGAGGAGAGACTTAACTCTCATAAATTGTCCCCTGACCACCACCTGAATGATGTGGCATGTTCAGCCACCCCCCACCACCACCACACATGCACACACTCACACACAGACATGCACATGCATGCACACATGCACACATACACAATTTTAAAAGGCATGCAGATTTTTATCTTACTGGAAAACTAAGAAAATGAAATTGGGCTTGGGAATTTAGCTCTGTGCTAGAATATTGACAGGCAGGCATCAAGCTCTGGGTTTGATTCCTCTCACCACAAAATATTAACTAATTCAATTTCAATGTTATGTACTGATAAGAAAAAGTTTTTGCCAGGCTCATGCCTTCAATCTCTCTCTCTTTTTAAAAAAAAAGATTTATTTATTATATATACAGTGTTCTGTCTGCAGGTATGCTTGCAGTCCAGAAGAGGGCACCAGATCTCATTACAGATGGTTGTGAGCCACCATGTGGTTGCTGGGAATTGAACTCAGGACCCCTGGAAGAGCAGCCAGTGCTCTTAACCTCTGAGCCATCTCTCCAGCCTCTCATGCCTTCAATCTCAACACTCAGGAGACAGAGGCTGATTGATCTCTGTGAGTTTGAGGACAGTCTGGGCTACATAGTGAGAGCCTGTCTCAAAACAAAACAAAACAAAACAAAACGAAACAAAACAAAACAAAACAAAACAAGGAAAGAAAAGAAACAATGTTCTTACAGAGGCCTTTGAAATAGCTACACCTAACATTTTATATTGTTTGTCTTTATTATTCCTCATTTTAGGGCCAGTACAGATGTGTTGCAGAAGCCATTGCAGGGGATAATGAAGAGAAGCTATTTTGTTTGAATTTTACCGTCATTCACCACCCTAATGTCAATTAGAATAAATTGTGAATATATATGTATTTATTTTTGAAAAATGGTGTTCTGTCTTTCTTTAAAAAAACTTCACATTTATTATTTATTTTAGTGTGTGTGTGTGTGTGTGTGTGTGTGTGTGTGTGTGTGTGTGTATGTGTGTGTCCATGGTTGGCCTGGAACTCTGTGTAGACTAGGCTGGCCTGGAACTCAGATCTGACTGCTTCTGTTTCCCAAGTGATGGAATTAAAGGTGTGTACCCTGATGCCTAGCTGCTGCTGCTGGTCCTGCTGCTCCTGCTGCTGTTCCTCCTCCTCTTGCTCCTCCTCCTGTTCCTCCTGCTCTTCCTGTTCCTCCTGTTCCTCCTCCTTCTATTTCTCCTGCTCCTGTTCCTCCTCTTCCTTCTGCTCCTTCTCCTGTTCTTCCTCCTCCTGTTCCTCTTGCTCCTCCTCCTCTTCCTTCTGCTCCTGCTCTTCCTGCTCCTCCTCCTCCTGCTCCTCCTGCTCCTCTTCCTCTTCCTCCTTTTTCTTCTTTGAGTCAGATTCTCACTGTGTAGCCCATGGTGGCCTTGACTTGCTTACCTTTCTGCCTTAGCCTCTTGGGTGCTGAGATTACAAATCAGAAGTATTGCTTGTACTTTAACGATCTTAGTGTCTATTTTAAGCAAGTATTGGGAAATATAAGGACACAGATATAACATTGGGGAAGATTTTCATATTTATGGACCCCTAGAAACAGGTGGCATGATGTACCACTCAGAACCACACCCTGGAGAGTGGAGGAGAAGAGAAAAATGTGGATAAGAACACTTCTTTTGTCTTCTGAGAAGGGAAAGCTTGGTAAGCAGGCTTTCCACGTACTAGTTCGGATAATTTCAGGAGGCTCTGAGGCTTTCCCTAGTTGTCTAGTCCTTAGTCTGGAGTGATTAGGGGGTAAGTACTGGTGTAGAGTATGAGATCCTTGTAGAGGAGGCAGTGGCTCTCGATTGGCTGGTTTGCATAAGAAAGCTGAGTTCACAAATGAGCCATTCACTGTCGCTAAGGATTGAGAATCTTGGAAGGGGTGTTTCTTTCAGGGTCAGCGGGGACCCCCCTCCCCCACGTAGTCCCGGACAGCTAGTTTTGGATGGGAATTTCTGGAGGGATCGCTCTCTGGTCCCCATAGCTCAGGAATTTACTGGCTTGGTTTTTTAAGTCCAGAGGCTTTGAGAACTAGAGGTTGTTGGCATATACAGACAAATATATTTACCATACAGATAAAATTATCTAAACAGAAAACAACTAGAGGCTTTCAGGGCCAGATACCTACAGCCTGAGATAGAGAAGTCAGATGCTTATTGCATTGGGCCTGGGGTGCTGGGGTCCAGCTGCCCGCAGCCATGTCACAGCTCCAGGGCTGTTCAAGGCTAGTGCCCCCCTCGTCTTGCTCTCTGCTGCATCTCCTCAGTGCCTGTGCAGGTGAACCCCTTAGTGCCTCCCCATTTCTGCTCCGGGATGCTTTATAGAGATCGTGACTACCTTCGTGCTGAAGCTGAACAGGTATGTGTAGACGAATTTCTAAACAGTCTTATTAATAGAAAACACGGAGCCAGATATAGGGGTGAAAACCTGAGAGAGATCAGAGGAATAGGAACAGCCACACGCTAACCTCACCTCACCAACTCCGCAGCTTCCAAAAGGCGAGATACTTCCTGTCTACCCACGCCTATATGCCTTGCTGTTCTGCCATCTGATTTGCTCTCTCTGTCCAGCTACATTACTTCCTCTTCCTGCCCAGTTCTATCACTTCCTGTCTGTCTGTGCAGACCTCCAGACCTCCATGGTTAACTAATGTTGGAATTTAAGGTGTGTGTCACCATGCCTGGCTCTGTTCCCAGTGTGACCTTGAACTCACATAGATCCAGACAGATCGCTGCCTCCCAACTGATAGGATTAAAGATGTGTGCTTAACATTGCATTACTTTTGTGTTTATTTATAATGGTTGGCTTTTTCCTCTGATCTCCAGGCAAGCTTTATTTATTAGAGCACAAATAAAATATCACCACAGGTATGCGGCTAAAAGTCTTAGGAGCTTTTGTGCTCTTGGCACAAACCAGCTTAGCCCACTGTCTTAGGGTTTTTACTGCTGTGAAGAGACACCATGACCACGGCAACTCTTATAAAGAAAACATTTAATTGGGGTGGCTCACTTACAGTTTCAGAGGTCTAGGCCATTATCATCATGGTGGGGAGCATGGTGGCATGCAGACAGATATGGGTGCTGTAGTAGCTGAGAGTCCTCCATCTTGTAGGCAACAGGAAGTCGACTGAGACACTGGGCAGTGTCCTGAGCATAGGAAACCTTAAAGGCCACAGGGAGCATGGTGGCATGTAGGCAGATGTGGTGCTGGAGAAGTATATGAGACTCCTACATCTTGCAGGCAACAGGAAGTCGACTGACAGTCACACTGAGCAAAGCTTGAGCAAAAGAGACCTCAAAGCCCACACACAGTGACACACTTGCTCCAACAAGGATAGACCCACTCCAACAAAGCCACCGCTCCTAAAAATGCCACTCCCTATGAGATTATGGGGGCCAATTGTATTCAAACTACTATACCACATATTCATTATGTTGGTTCTATTCCTCTGGAGAATCCTGACTGATACACCTAGTAGGCCTGACAATTCAAGTTTGATCCCTGGAATGCACATAAAAAGTGGGATGTGAAGGTCCCAATATGAAGTAGAGAGATCCTGCCCCAAAAGATGGAAGGTGAGAACTGACTCCTAAAGGTTGTCTTCTGACCTCTGTCCCTCCCTCCAAATAAATAATAACAGAAAGAGGGGAAAAAGAGCATTTAGGAGAAGCTTTTTATTGCATGGATAAATAAATACCCAGGAGGTGGTACACAGAAGGGAAGTCTCCCAGAAGGAATGTATATAGACCACTTATACAGTGAAGAGAGTATGGCATGATTGTGCACAGCATCACAACCTTGCATGTGCATGGCTTCTAGGTCTAACAGTTGCAAGGCTTGCATGTGCACAGAATCATGAGTCTCCCATGTACACAGGTGTGGGTAGCCTTCTTCCTGTCAACTGGATTTTCATTGTCACTAGAGGAAGTGCTTCTCCCTAACTAGGTGGGGCAGTTGCTACGTGGTCATCTGTGATCATCTGTCTGGAGGTCATCAGTACTTGTCTTGGGTGAAGCGAAGTTTTGTATAGCAGGTCCAAGCTTTGTACAGTGGGTGTGACTGGAGCCAAGCCTCTAGAAGCAGAAGTGCCTTCAGAAGAAGCAGCTGTGGTTGCAATGGTGTTCACAGCTGGACTGGAATTTCCTTGGGACATCTGTAAATTATTCAGAGCAGCTAGACTCCCATGATGACAATGTAGGTGATTTCCACAGAAGGGGCTGGTTGATGGATTGCTTCCCGTGCAAGGCAGTCAGGCACAGGGAAGGAAGGGTTTGACAGGTGTCTGTCAAATGCCGCACAGCCATGAGAGCTAAGCTCTGACAGCGTCCATCATTTAAAAAGGAAAACTTGAAAAGGAGATTATAACAAAAGGCTGTCCCGGAATTAACACTGCCTACAGTTCTTAGCGATGCTCAGCCCCTAATTACTCTTAATGACCCATGGGACCCAGTTGAATGTCTCACTGTCAAAGCATCAGAAATACATAATTTAAAAAAAGGATGTGATTTCTGGCTGGTAGTGGCACACACCTTTAATCCCAGCACTCAGGAGGCAGAAGTAGGTGAATCTCTGTAAGTTCAAAGCCAGTCTGGTCTACAGAGTGAGTTCTGGGCAGCCAGGGCTACACAGAGAAACCCTGTTTTGCAACAAGCAAGCAAACAAACGAACGAACAAAGAAACAGGACATAATACTCTTCCTCACGTTTTTTGCACAAGTAGAGAAACTTTTTGAATTCATTGACATCTTTTATTTTCAGCCACTACTTTGGGACAGATCTATATTGCTGTCCTTCTGTACTTCTCCGGATGCCTCCAGGGCTGAACTTCCTGCAACTTCACAGATACTTCTCAAGCTTTTCTCTGCAAAGCTCTGGTCCTGCTGCTACAATGCAAAACCCAAAAAGGGACACAGCAAAAAGGAAAAGGCCCTCACTGTGGCTTTTCGTTCTTTTTGTGGTAAAGGTGTCTTCTGCAGGAAGGCCTGTCAGTCCTGCCTGCCTTCCCTTCTCCAACTCTCACTCTCTGCTCTAGACGTGTCTCTCCCTCTCTCCAGGACCTTTGCATACTGTGCTGGCTAGTTTTCTGTCAGCAAGACACAAGCTAAAGTCATCTCAGAGGAAGTAACCTCAATTAAGAAAATGCCTTCATAAGATCTGGCTGTCATCAAGCCTCTAGGACATTTTCTTAATTAGTAATTGATGAAATGAAAGTCCCAGTCCATTGTGAGTGGGGTTACCCCTAGGCTGGTGGCCCTGGGTTCTATAAGAATTCAAGTTGAGCAAGCCATGAAGAGCAAGCTAGTAAGCAGCACTCCTCCATGGCTCTGGATCAGGTCCTGTTTCCAGGTTCTTGCTCTGACGGAGTTCCTGCCCTGAATTCCTTTGATAATGAACTGTGATCTGGAAGCATAAGCTGAATAAACCCTTTCCTTTCCAACTTGCTTTTGGTCACGGTGTTTCATCACAGTAATAGTAACCCTAGCTAAGACAATTTGGTACCAGGAGTGGGGTATCACTGTGACAGACCTGATCATGTCTGGGGGAGGATTGTGGAAGGACTTTGGAACTTTGGGCTAGAAGAGCCATTGAGTGTTGAGAGCTCAGTGGACTATTCTGTCAGAGCTTTGAAGATAAGAATATTGAGTGCAGGTGATGGGAGCCTGACTCGTGAAGTTTCAGAGGGAAGCAAAGACTCTACTGGGCCATTTGTGTGAAGAATCTGTGGTGTCTGGTTAGGTGGGGGCTGAAGAGTCAGCTGTGATTAACAAGTGACTGGCTCCATTGAAATGAAACCTTTGAATATTGGGACAATTGATGCTGGTCAACTGGGGCTGAGAAATTAGTAGTGATTAAGAGGAGACCAGTATCATTGAGATGAAATTTTCTGAGAACTGTTTTCTGAAGGCACACAGAAGCTGTGTTTCAGAGGTGGCCAAGGTTGTACCTCATGCTGGCAGCAGAACTTGTTAGTGTAAGAGTCACCCATGTGTATTGGTTTTGAAGGCATGAAGGGGTCATGGAAAGCAGCTGAGACTTGGCACTGTGAGAGGTCAGGAGAAGCCATTGGTGAAGGTACAGCCTCAGTGGTAGTTGAAGGCCCAGGATTGAAGGGGTCATGCAGAGAATTTGAGGCTTGACATAATGAAGAGAGCCTATAAGAGGCTATTGGTAAAAGTACAGTCCAGTTGCAGCAGAAGATCCCAGTATTTTGGAGATGCCAGCACCATGGGACAACCACCAAGAACAGTAGCAGCAGTGGAGTGGAGTCAGCTGGAGCCTAGAAGATGAGCTGTGTGTGTTGAAGAGAGTGGAGCCAGAGAAGTTACCCGAGCCTCTTGGAGGAGCCCAGAGGATCATGAGTGATTCCCAGATAACTGAACATGGAGTTGTTTACAGTGTGGGAGTCTGGTTTTGATTTTGGATATTGTAGAGACTGAATTTTAATGTGTTTGAATTTGTAAAGACTGTGGGACTTTTATAGTTATTTATGTTTTAGTGTGAGATCATCTTGGGGATGAATGAGAAAGGAGAGGTTGTGACTCAATGGTGATGTGTTAGTGTGTCAAGTTGAAAAGGGGTCAATTGTGCTGGATAGTTTTATGTCAACTTGACACCAGCTAAAGCCTCACCATAACTAAGACACATCCATAACCCCCTCTAGCTCAGCCCTACTTTACTCCACGGATGTTGATCTTCCTCAGCCCCATGCTACTGACAGCAGGTCAGCTAGAAACACACTTTGATACTGGGCGGAAGCAATCCCAGGTGAAACTGTGACCCTGCTACCACTCTGCTGTGGCTTCTCCACCTCCAGACCACCTGCTGTTTCACTCAGGTAGAGCCCAGCTTCTGTGTTCCTGTGTCACCACCCTCTATCACTCAAATGCTTGTCATCATTTCATCATCCATTATAGGACTAAATTCCCTAAGCCTGGCAGGACGGTCAGTCTGTTTGCTCACCTCTATTGACAAGCCGTCAGGAGAAGCTCAGGCCTGCATTTGCTCTGAATCTACCTTTATTGGACAAATTACCTTGTTTTCTTGTAAAAATTCAAGTAATGTGAGCGTCATTATTGGATTAATGCTTAGTGGTTACCTGCTGTATGTCCATCTCTGTTTTAAGCATCTCAGTTACAGCATTTAACAACAGAAAACCATAAACAAATAAAACCTCTGCCTTCATAGAACCTATGTGTTTGTGGAAAAAGCCTGAGTGATAGTATTTCACAAGCAAATGTGCCATGTAAGTGCCACACTTACAGGGACGGGAGGCAGGGCAGCAGGGAAGGAGGTGACATTTGTGGTTTTATATAGGGTCCCCCAGAAGGGGGAGTGTGCACGGTGTTCTTGAGGAAGGAGAAGGGGGTGCTCAAGTGACGTGTGTAAGGCGAGATGAGGTCGGGGGTGTGGAGGGAGTGGGTCGGCACATGCCGGAGTTTGACAAGCCACACTCAGGACTTGAGCTGCTGCTCCAAAAGAGATGGGAAACCGCTAGAGGGTTTTTGTAGGGAATGACGTCACTTACACTTGAAAAAGTCATGGTCTGGCATCCATCTGCTGACATGGAAAGAAGTTGCATGAGTTTTGGCAGCATTTCGGGTCAGGAAGGAAGGAGGCAGTTGAGAGACTTGAAGTGCTCCAGGTATAAGACGAGGAGATGTAAGAGTGATCTATGCCGGATTTATTCTGAAGATGGAGCTAACTGCAGAATTATTTTTGCTGTTGCCTGCATGCAAGATATGCTGGGATGACTTCATTGCTTTTGTTTGAGCAAATGAAAAGATGGAGCTGTTATTGCTTGAGGTGGGGAAGTCTGGGAGGAACAGGGTTTAGGAGGAAAAGATTCAGGAATTTGGATATATATATGAGCCATCTAAGTGGAGACCGAAAAGGCAAAAACTGTTTGAGTCTGAAGTTCAGGAATGAGTTCTGGACTGGAGACAAACATTTGGAAGTTGTCAACTAACAGAGGTAATAAATATACACAGCGGAAGTAAGAGGCCCTGGGACTGAGGTCTAGAGTACTCTTCCGGCAAAGGGTGTGGGGCTTAGAAGGAGCTTCGAAAAGACTGCACTGGAAGTGGGACGAGGTGACTCCAGGCTGAGTGAGGTAGGAGGATCACAAGTTCAAGGCCTGCCTGGGCAACTTATTAGGACCATTTCAAAATAATAGGCAAAGGCTTGAGAAAGTTTCAATAGTTAAGAAGAGAATGTCCTGCTCTTCCAGAGGATGAGAGTTTGGTTCCTAGCACCCATGTCAGGAGGCTTTCAAACACCTGGAACTCGGGCTCCAGCTCCACAGGATTCAGCTCCACACTCATACACACGCTATTAAAAACGAAAGAAAATCTTCAAAATAACAATGAAAAGAGAGGGCTAGAGATATAATACCATAGTAAAGTACTTGTGTAGTAGGAAGACTTGAATTCAATACCCAGTACCAGGCAGAGGAAGGAGAGAGATAGAGACAGAGAAAGAGAGAGACAGAGAGAGAAGGACAGAGGGGGAGAGGGAGCGGAGGAGGGAGGAGGCCAGTAAGCAGGTCTATTGGAAGCCAGATGCTTTTGAGTTGCTTTGGTATGCTGTTGTGTTAACTAAGATGGAAACTGAATGTTGACCTTCATACTTAGCATGTGAAGGTCATCTTGGGATTTGATGATGTCAAAGAGAGCTAGTACATTTTTTTTTTTTTTGAGACAGGGTTTCTCTGTGTAGCTTTGCGCCTTTCCTGGGACTCACTTGGTAGCCCAGGCTGGCCTCGAACTCACAGAGATCCGCCTGGCTCTGCCTCCCGAGTGCTGGGATTAAAGGCGTGCGTCACCACCGCCTGGCTAGTACATTTTTTTAGGCACCAATTCTGGTTCTGTGCCTCTCAAATGTGGGCTCACATAGTAAGCTTTGTGAACAGATCCACTAAGGTTTGAGGTAGGGCATATCCTTACCCATCCCCATATTATTACTAAAGACTGGGGAGTGGAGAGGGATCTCGTAACACAGCTTTCCCTCAGAATATCCTCTATAAATCTTCTCATTCAAGAGTCTCCCTTGTATTAAAAGTTCCTGGAGGGCTGGATGGGGTGGCTCATGCCTTTATTCCAGCACTTGGGAGGCAGAGGCAGGCAGATCTCTGAGTTTGAGATCAGCCTGGTCTATGTAGAGATTTCCAGAATAGCCAGAGCTACATATTAAAACCCTGTCTCAAAAAAAAAAAAAAAAAAAAAAAAGCGAGGAGAGTGTCCCTGACCTATACTTAATGTGGTGAGGAGTTCTCAGGACTATGGAATGGGCTGCCAGATTTCTGTTCCCTGATTTTGCTGTTGTTGTATGGCATCTCTGCTCTGGGCTTGACCTGGATTCACCAGGACAGCCAGTATGAGGCATTCCCCAAGTTGGGCATGCAGCAGGCACTGGCTTGTCAGAGGGAAGGGCAGAAATGCCTTGTCTGTGTAACCAGAGGTGAACCAGGAGGCTTAATGCCCCTTTTCTGCTCACACATATCAGATGACCGCAACGGAACTGACCTCTGGATGACTCTGATGCTGCATATAAGAGGATAGTCAATCCAAAAGAACATGAACACTGCTAAAACCCGTGAATGAGCCCAGCCCGCATCCGGCAGGCTCCGGACTTAACACTTCCTGGCTTAGTGCGTGGAGGACCTCTAGTGTTTGTACTGACAGCATTCTAGGTGTTTCGAAGCTATATTGCCACACCCTCCCCCAAGTCAGGCTAATTTCAGCATCTAGTCCTCTCTGCTCTGTTCCTGCCTAGTGCTTTTAACTCTTCTCTCTCGTTCTCTGTCTTTCTCTGCCTCTCTTATCTGCTGGGTATCAAACTCAGGGCCGGTAGCATGCTAAAGAAGTTCTTTATCACTGAATTATACCTTCATCCCCACTTTAAATGTTTCTGTTGCTGATGTTGGCAGGGCCAATGTACACACCAGGCACCTTAGGTATAGGGGCCTATGCTTCATTTTACTTTATTAGTTATTTGTTTATTTTGGAAATGAGGTCTTGCTCTGGCTCTGACTGGCCTGGTCCTCATTTTATATAATCCAGACTGCCCTTAATCTCGTAGCAATCCTCCTGCTTCAGCCTCCTGAGGGCTGAGATTACAGGAATATATTGTCATATCCAGGTTTACGGATGTTTAATTTTAATTTCTTTTAAACTCAGAATTAAAAATTATATGATAACATAGCCTCCTCGGAAGGCTGAGGTGAGAGCATCTCTTTAGCTCAGGAATTACCTGGGCAACAGTGAGAGCCTATCTAAAAAGAGTGAAATAAGGGGGCTGGAGAGATGGATCAGTGGTTAAGAGCACTGGCTGATTTTCCAAACAACCTGGGTTCGATTCCCAGCACCCACATGAAGCTCACAACTGTCTGTAATTCCAGTTCCAGAGGATTTGACACCCTCACACAGACATACATGCAGGTAGAACACCAATGTACATAAAATAAAAATAAATAAATCATCTAAAAAAAGAGTAAAATAAAAAATAAAATAAAGCGGGATATTCACACACAAAGTAAAAGCAATAAATATATAATAATAAATTCATTTATCACTTTACCAAGGTAGTTATAAAATACGTTTTTCTTATAAAATATGTTTTTCTTTGTTTTCAGTGAAAGAAGGGAGTTCACAAAGGTCAAGGAGGTTTGAGCCCTATGAAGTCACAATGTGGCCATAGGATTAGTGGTCACGTTGTCCACTGTGAGGAATTTTCCAGTATCAAAGGCTGCTAGGTAAACAGACTTCAACATACACACAGTGCACAGTATTTTTTTAGGAACTACATTAGGACTTGAGGCTACAGGGCGACAAGACAAGAACAGTCTCTCCCTTCACAGGACTGGAATCTAGCCGACAAAGCCAGCCACGAAACTAGTTGTTGGACAATGTAGTGGAGGTCATCCTTGGAGAGGAAGTGAAGAGTGACGGTCAAACAGAGGAGACACTCGTGGGGACAAGGGACACATGTGCCCTTCGTCCACAGAAGACGATAGACACCCAGTTTCTCTCCTTCCTTCTGAACAATGTGTGGACTGGATCATCTTGTTCCCGTATCCTGCTGTCACGAGAGAAGAACTTACCAGGAACTCACCTGCAGGATGTCGCTAGGGACAAACTGTCCATTGCACAACTTCTTACCTGGGAAAACCCCCTTAAATCACAAGGAAGAGATTTTAAAAAAAGGAGCCAATTTTCATGAGTAACACCTCCAGACCCTTCCGCAAACCCTGTACAATGTCTGCTCTTGTGCCATCAGTGGACTGCTCCAGTTTCCCCGAAACTAGTACTATTCTTTTCTTCAATCCGCTTTCTTTCCCTGTTATCCTTTTTCTGGTAATTTATGTTCGGTCTGAATTTGTATTTCTGTAATTTCTGGGACATGTGCCCTTGTGTCTGGCATCAGTGCGAGGGGAGATAAGAGAGATGGGATCTAGAACAGGCACTGAGGAGGGCATGCTGGGCAGGGATGCAGTGAAGGTCCATACTGGATAATTTTCTTGTTCTGACAAAAGCAGTTTACAGCCTGAGAGGAGACAGCCCATTACAGAAAGGAAGCCATGGCTCTCTTGCTGTCAGAAACATGTAGCTGGGACTCCTTAATCCCCTCCATTTGGAAGAAGGCTGAACAGAGTGGACGAAAGTGCTGTTGGGCTATAAAAATCTCAAGATCCGTCCCCAGTGATGTATTTCCCCCAGCAATATTCCCCCTTCCCAAATAGCTCAGTGTCAAGTAAAGTGTCCCTATGGGGAACATTTCGCATTCATACCACAGCAGTGGGAAAGTACTTGCCTAGCATCCCTCGCATCAAGAGTGAGAGGGAAAAAGAAAAATAAGTCAGAAGGAGGCAGGGACATCGGAGCTGAGGACTGAAGGGTGAATCTCAAATTAGTTTAGTGAGGTATAGTCTGGGCATAGGAAGAGCTGATGTCAAGGTCTAGAGCTGGGAACCGGAGTATTAAAGATACTGACAACCGATGACTGTGCTGGGAGCTGTTACTGAACCTGTCAGGTGGTAGGCTCTTTTCTAGGGATTTGCATTTTATCCTCACAACAACAACGAAGAGATAGATATTAACTTTCCAATATTATAGATGAGATGATCAAGCATAGATAATTAAAGCAGCAAGTTACACTTTTTAGTAGTATCCCTGAATGAGGTTAGGACCCTGCAGTTTGGCTCCAGGTTGAAGTCTCATCTTGCTTTCTAAGAACAGCCAGACAAGGTCAGAGGCTTCACAATTAAATTGTTATTGGAAATATTCTAATAGATATACCCAGCTTTACTAACCTGAGCAGCTCTTAATCCACGTCAATCATGAACCGTTATGTCCCCTATGCCCAATGTTGTTTTTTTTTTTTTTGCAGCGCACTTACACTGCGAGGAGAAGTCACAGGCACAGCAAACCCACTAACAAGAGTTTTATTAAAAAAAGAGAGAGGGAAACAAAAGAAGATGGGCTCAGGCTTGTGGAAAACATGTAAAAAAAGAGAGAGGGCAAGGTATGCGGAACCACCTTTTAAGGGCTAGCCTGCGCATGCGCACTCGGGGTCCACGCGGCTACTCCACGCGTGCACATAGATTACATGGTCACGCTATGCGATTACACGACCACGTAGCGCATAGGTTTACGTACCCGAAAAGCATATGCGATCACTGAGGTGTGACATCACCCAAGTCTACCGGTCCAATTCCGTTACCGATTTCTCTTGCCACCTTTAATTCGGTTCTAGTATCTTCAGTATATTCTTACAGTTCAGACATTTGCAGTCATCTTTCCCTGGGCATGGGACACTTTTTCCATCTATTCACACCCCATACTCCCCTTTCCCCAAGATGGTATGTTAATGCATCCATCTCTGACTAGTGTTGTGAGATCATACACAAGGCAGGTGCCAGGTAGAAGTTTATTTTTTCTCTCATCCAGGAGGGTTGTGATGCTTGGCAACTCAGGAAACTTCTCTCTGGATCTGGCCTACACAGTCTGAAGTGGTTCCTTATCAAATCTGTGACCCAGATGGCACCTTCCATTTATAATACCACTCCAAAGACAATTATGAAGTAGCCAACATTGTTTTACACTTTACTTATTATTGTAGTCTTGTTACTGATAGCTGATGACTTGTAAAAATAGATGTTGGCTATGGTCTTTCTCTTGTCGTTTTGTGCTTTTTCAGAACAAATGTTCTGAATTTCCTCACTGTTCTTCACAGTGTTCTGACTGGTTTAGTTGATTTCACGTTTCAATTCACTCTATAAGTCCAACTAAAGAAAGAAGTTTCTGGAACTCAGCTTTGTTGCTGGAGAATTTCTCTCCAGCTCCCACCATCAAGTCCCGCCAGTCTCAGAGCCCACTTATAAAATAAACACACAGACTCTTACATTATTTAAACTGCTTGGCCATTAGCTCAGGCCTGTTATTGTCTAGCTCTTACTCTTATATTTAGCCCATTTCTATTAATCTTTACTTTGCCACATGGCTCATGGCTTACTGGTACCTTACATCTTCCTTGTCCTGATGGCGGCTCGCAATGTCTCTCTCTCCGCCTTCCATTTCCCAGAATTCTTTTCCTTGTCCCGCCTATACTTCCTGCCTAGCCAATGGCCAATCAGTGATTTATTTACTGACCAATCAGCAACACACTTGACATACAGACCATCCCACAGCACTTCCCCTTTTCTTTTCTTAAAAAGGAAGGTTTTAACTTTAACATAGTAAAATTACATATAACAAAACAATTATCAAGCAAGAATTACAGTTACAATATTAAAGAAGAGATCCTATCTATCTTATATTTGTAAGTTTAAGGTTTTATATCTAACTTATCTTTTATTATAACTAAGGAAAATTGTAAGTATCTAGTCTTTAACCACATCAAAGACCTCAGAAGGATATACTACTACCTGAGAAATGGAGAAGGATATAAGCAACTTTTAGGAGTCTTGTAGGGTAGACAGAGACAGCTGGCAGTCTGGACAGTCATTCAAAGTTCTCTTGTAAAGTTGGGGCATCTGTCTTCAGCCCACAGGCCTAGAGTCTCTTATTCACTTTTCTCTGTGTCCTGTAGAATGTCTGGCAGTTTTCTCTGCAAAGCAGGAACCTGAAGGACCATTTTGTCAAGCAAAGTTCAGTGGTCACCTTTCTATGGGTCCTGCATGTCCAGTTGATCAAGCAGTCCAGGCAAGAACAGTTTCTTGCCCAAATGGCTATTTTTGTCAAGGTGAAGATAAACTCCATATGGAGTGTCTTCGATGCCCATCCTCCTCTCTGAAGTAAATCGGTGCTGTCAGGAGCAGACATGTCTCATTGTCCAAAAAGTCTAAACTTTTAAAACATTTTAAATGCCATATTCTGTAGATCTTTGAAGTGTTTGAAGACTACCTATCTATCTGAAATATAACTATGTATACCTAGAAGACTTAACTAACATGGCTACAAATATGATTATCATAGATGACTAATTATTAATCTATTTTTTAATTATCCATTATAATTTTAAATGAGTTACATAAACATAATACCTCAAACAAGAATAGAAATATATATACAGTATAACAAAATTAAGTTTAAACTTGTATCAATAAACTAAAATCTATAGCGATGTAAAACATTTTAAACAAGTTGTTACTCTTTACAAGTAGGTTCATTAATCTACCCTTTCATCCTATCATATCTAAACTATCCCCTTTTTTTCTTTAGAAAGAGATTGTATTTATAATCAACCTGCTTTAAATAAAAATATTGGTTTTTGTCTGTCCCACACCAGAGGGCTCTTCTGATTTGGGACATAAGAATCTCTTAACCATTTTTTTTTTTTTTTTGAGCAATATGTCTGGGTTTAGAGGGGGAGTGAGCCAATTCCATCTCTAAAGCCAGCTTGGTATATTTGGGAATTTGGGCGTAGCTTCTCTTACTACTTCCTGCTGGAGGGGGGCGCTGTATCTTATGGGGACACGAAGAAAATTTTAGGATCATGGAGTAGTCCATGAGGCTGTATCGTCTGAGCCAGTTGCCTTGGAACCATTCTGGATGTTGAGTCATCTGGGCCATGGTGTCATTGGAGACCTTTCAGGGGGTCTTGGCTGGTCAAACCTGATGTATCTTAATCTGGAACAAATCCATAGTCTCTGGCTTTCTGTGGAAACAAGAGTAGAGACTCTTTTCCAAAGCAACATATCCTTATATCCAAATTTTGAAGTCAAGGTACCTTTAAAATATACATTTTGGCATAACTCAACAGCTTTTACAATCAAATGTTTTTCTGCAGTTACGAATATCAAAGAGAACATAATCCAGATTCTCTGTGTGGTAGCCATCTTTACGTGGCTTATTTTTTTTTATATTAGCTTGAGCCTATTGCTTTAAACTGCAGCCTTCTAAGCCTGAAACGGCACTGGCGCTGTGGCTGCTGGTTCCGCCCACTTCAGCTTCCCAACATGGCGGCGGTCCGCTTTCCGCCAGCTCTGGGAGCCATAACTCTCAGAAATAGTGGGTCTACACTTTTACCAAAGTAGCGTGTAGCCCAGAAACCTCTTTTTTTTTGTTTTGTACTAGCAAAGGCTAAATTCACCACACAGTTTAATGTGCTACTTGCAGAGGCCTCATTCCCACCATACTGCAGGTCGAGAGCGCACGCTAGGAACCCGCCAGTAGCTCAAACCGGCAGCTGCCGCTTATTTGAGAGAGACAATTAGGAAGCTGTTTTTAGGTCCGTTTTAGAATCTTTTTTCTAAGTTTTTAGGTGGAAACTCTTGCCACCACGTTGGACGCCATTTGTTGCTGGAGAATTTCTCTCCAGCTCCCACCATCAAGTCCCGCCAGTCTCAGAGCCCACTTATAAAATAAACACACAGACTCTTACATTATTTAAACTGCTTGGCCATTAGCTCAGGCCTGTTATTGTCTAGCTCTTACTCTTATATTTAGCCCATTTCTATTAATCTTTACTTTGCCACATGGCTCATGGCTTACTGGTACCTTACATCTTCCTTGTCCTGATGGCGGCTCGCAATGTCTCTCTCTCCGCCTTCCATTTCCCAGAATTCTTTTCCTTGTCCCGCCTATACTTCCTGCCTAGCCAATGGCCAATCAGTGATTTATTTACTGACCAATCAGCAACACACTTGACATACAGACCATCCCACAGCACAGCTTTGTTATGTATCTAAACAATTTCATGATCTCACATTTCTCTTGCCCATCTTACTTCCTCTTCGCTTCAAACAAATGGTTTCACCTTTCAGTGAGATCAGTTCGTAGGAATTTCTGGGGATTCTCATGTTGTCCAAGGAAGAAGGATTTTCTTCTGTGAGGCTATATTCGTGCCTGGCTGTCTTTCTTTCTTCTTCTTCTTTTTAATAGTTATTTTTTCCCTTTATTTATTTTAAGATTTACTTATTATATATACAGTATTCTGGTATGTATACTTACACACCAGAACAGGACCCCAGGGCTCCAAATCTCATTATAGATGGTTGAAAGCCACCATGTGGTTGCTGGGAATTGAACTCAGGACCTCTGGAAGAGCAGCCAGTGCTCTTAACCTCTGAGCCATCTCTCCAGCCCTGTGCCTGGCTTTCCAAACTATTTAAAGTCACCTATGTCACCTTTTCCGTTCTCACCTCTCATGCATAAATAGATTTTTTTTTTTTAGGAACTTCTTTATCTGCAGACATAATTCATCTAAATCCCAAAAGTAATTTTTTAAAATTAATTTGTGGCATCATCTCAAGCACGTTATGAAAAATCCCATGGTTGGTGGCAATTGCCTTCCCCACTATGGTTGATTTCCTGAAGGAATTAGAAAAAGACCAGACCATGATCATAAAGCTTTCCTTGTGTGTCGCTGGTAGCCCAGGCTGACAACTCGACATGAATTGTTACTCTGCATAGAGAAAGCTCATGTGGTTAATATTCCCTTTCTTCTTCTCTTGTATGATATTAGAGGGACCAGCTTTAATATTATACATCCCAGGGGCTCATGAGAGAGAACTACAAATGGCGAGGACTATTTTCGGGAAATAGAATCTCAGCACACAGAGCTCTTAGTCCAGTCATTTATTCTTCCAAATCTTCTTCTCTATCCTTCTGTACCCTGGGAGTCCCGGTATATATACACTTACAAGCAGTAATCCCTTGGCAGTGCAAAGCCAGGCTTCCAGGGTCAAACAGAGGGTGATAAGAATCACACAGAGGGGCAGTAATTGTTAATTATCATTTGCAACCCCAAAGGGAAGTGACTAATGGGGAAATGAATTAACTAAAGGCTAAATTCAGGTATTATCTAAGAAGGGGGATCTTATGTGCTCCACTATAGTCTTAAACATGATTGGTAGAAAATGTTAAGAATCTGTAAGTTGCTAGGTCAATGGGAGAAAATAAAACTGCCTTCTTTTTTCCTGTGGCTCCTATCTGTCCAAGCTATCTGACGTTTTTTCTGCAGGGTGGGGGAAAGTGTGCTTGGTCACTAGGCAACTGTGTACAGCTAGATGCCTCTGGCGATAGTTAAAGGGAGATCTGGAACTAGGGGTAAGATTTGGGAAAGGAGGAAGTTAAGCTTAATTGGCACATCTGCCAGGCCTTCTCAAACGGGTAGTCTGGACACTCAAGTCTGTTCTAGAGAGTACAGAGGTGTCTCTGATAAGGTACTTTCCTCTGTCTGGGGATGGACCTGGCCCGATGCTGCCAATGGCGATAATTGCAGGGAGGCTTGAACTGCCATCCTGGCTGTGCATAGCTGTCAGTGCAGGTTATCTAAATATTCCGTTAGTAGAGGGGAAATGGTGCCCAATAAATGATGGAAAAGCTACAATAGCACACAAGAAACTCATAGCAGGAAATGGCTGATAATCAAAAGCCAAATTATCACCAAGGCTCCTTGAGCCTCAGCTTGACCTCTGGAAGGCCCTTGGCTTCTTCCAGGTACTAACTCTGTCATAATCACCTGAGAGCATACTTTGTATAGTTTTGCGGCTTGTAGCATTCTTCTTTTTGTTGTTGTTTGTTTGTTTGTGTGTGTGTGTGTGTGTGTGTGTTCATGCGAGTGTGCATGCACATACCCTGAATGTGTGCATGTATATGCATCTGACTGTGTGCATGCATATGTGTGGAGGTCCGAGGTTAATGCCCATGTTGGGTTTCTTCTATCACTCTCTGTGCTGAATAGCTTTGTGTCGACTTGACACAAGCTCAAGTCATCTGAGAGGAGGGGACCTCAATTAAAAAAATGCTTCTCTCGGGCTGTAACGGGGGATGCATGGGTCTCCCTGGGAAGGGGAACTAGAATAGAATTTGTGGGTGAACTGGGGGTGGATGGGTACGGGAACAGGAGGGATCAGGTGGAGGGATGGGATGGAGGGAGGGAGTATGGGGAGAGAAGACTGAAACTGGAGGGCTTTTGGCAGCGGGGGTGGTGTGGGTGTGGGTGTGGGTGGGTGGGGCAATGAAGAAACCAAGTGCAGTAGAAACTCCCAGGGTTCTATGAGGGTGACCCTCACGAGGACTCCTAGTAATGGAGGATATGGAGCCTGAATTGACCATCTCCTGTAACCAGGCAACTTCCAGCGGTAGGACTGGTACACCAACCCAGCCACAAAACCTTCAACCTACATTCTATCAGCTGGCAAGATGTGCTGGGACAATGGAGGTGCAAAACTTGTGGGAGTGGCCAACCAATGACTGGTCTAATTTGAGGCTCATACCACTAGAGGGCGCACATGCCTGACACTGCCTGGATGACTAGGCACCAGAGGCTGGATAGCCCAAAGACCTAGGACAGAAAAAAAAAAATCAATTAAAATGATTCCTAATGATATTCTACTATACTCACAGATCGGTACCTAGCCCAGTTGTCATCAGAGAGGCTTCATCCAGCAGCTGATGGGAGCAGATGCAGAGACCCACAGCCAAACATTAGGTAAAGAGAGAGCCCAAATCTGACACCTCCATCCAGTCACTCCCCTCTGAGCTCCAGGAACCCCTCAGGAGAGGGAAAGGAAGGACTGTAGGAGCGAGAAGGGTCGAGGACACCAGGAGAACACAATCCACAGAGTCAGCTAAGCAGGGTTCATAGGGCTTATAGAGACTGAAGCGGCAGTCACGGAGCCTGCATGGGTCTGTGCTAGGTCCTGTATACTTTATGGCTGTGTAGCTTGGTGTTTTTGTGAGACTCCTAACTGCGGGAGTGGGAGTGTCTCTGCCTCTTTCCCCTGCTCTTGGGACACTTTTCCTCCTACTGGGTTGCCTCATCCAGCGTTGATATGAGGATATGTGCCTAGTTTTAATCGTGTCTTGTTATGGTGTATTTGGTTGATATCGCTCGGATGCCTGCCCTCTAAAAGGAAATGGAGGTGGAGTAGATCTGGGAGAGAGTGGAAGGAGGGTTGGGAGGAGTGGAGGGAGGGAAAACTGCGGGCAGGATGTATTGTATGATAAAAGCATAAAAAAGAAAGGAAGGAATAAAGGAAGGAAGGAAGAAAGAAAGAAAGAAAGAAAGAAAGAAAGACAGACAGAAAGAAAGAAAGAAAGAAAGAAAGAAAGAAAGAAAGAAAATGCCTCCATAAGATCAGGTTGTAGGCAGGCCTGTAATCGAAATTAGTGATTGATGGGGAGAGCCCAATCCACTGTGGGTAGTGCTACCCCTGGCCAGGTGGTCCTGGGCTCTATAAGAAAGCAGGTCCCCATGAGCAGACCATGGGGAGCAAGCCAGTAAGCTGTGACCTCTGTGACCTCTGCATCAGCTCCTGCCTCCAGGTTCCTGCCCTGCTTGAGTTCCTGTCCTGACTTCCTTTGATGATGAACTGTGATGTGGAAGCATAAGCTGAATAACCCCCCCCCCCCCCCCCCCCACACACACACACACTTGCTCTTTGGTCATGGTGTTTCATTGTAGCAACAGAAACCCTAACTAACACACCCTCCATCCTACTTTGGAATGAGATCTAGGAGTCCACCTGTTGCCAATCCCCTCACATACACAAAGGATCCCGTGGAGCTATAGTAATTGTAGTCACTTTTCATTGCTGTGACCAAGTGCCAGACAAAAAGCAATTGAAGATAGACATGTTTATGTTGGCTCAGATCGAGGGTAGGAATTTCGGTGGGAGGAGCTTTTGTCTGTGGCTGCAGGAATGTGAGGTCATCCACTCACACCTGCACAGTTCCGGAAGTGGAGAGCTGAGGAAAATGAGGTCAGACTATAAGCCCTCAGGACTCACCCCTGTATTAGTTACTTGTCTTGTGCAAAATGTCTGTCAAAAGCATTCATTTTGTCTCGAAGTTTGAGGGTGCTGACTTCCAGGGCGGGAACGTTACGGCGTCCCAAGCATGAGGTAGCTGGGCACTTTGTGTTCAAAGTCAGGAAGCAAAAGAGACGAATGCTACAGCTCAGAGCTGTAGGACCCCAATCCACGAATGGTGTTGCCCACATTTAGGGTAACATTAGGTAACCTAATCTACTAACCTAGAAAGACCCTCCTAGATACACGAAGAGATTTGTCTCTATGGTGATTCTAAATTCTGCCGACAATCAAGATTAACCACACACACACACACACACACACACACACACACACACACACACGCGCGCGCGCGCGCGCGCGCGCGCGCGCTTCTTAAAGGCTCCAGAATATCCCCAAGTGGGGTCAACAATGAGGGTCAAGTGTTGAAACAAATGGTGTGAAATATGTGAACCCACGGGGGACCTTTCACATGCAAACTCCAGTGATGATCAAGGAAGCGTGGTGCTGGTGTGAAGACAGACAAACCAAGTAAACAACGCAGATGGCCCGGGCAGCAATGCCCCTTTAATGAGACAATGTTCTTACATGCCACAGAAGCCCCTCTGTATCGTCACTGGCCGATTTTCACTACGAAGTCTGCTTATTATTCTGGTTTCTAACTCAAAATGTGCAGCTTTTCTCCCCTGCCTTTGGTATCTTCTTTGAAGACAAGCCAACTTTCATCATCTGAGAGGCTGAGGTGGAAGGATTGGAATTCTTGGCCAGTCTTGGCTACTCAGTTTCAGGCCAGTGCGAGCTATACACTTTATACCCACCACTTCCTAAACTGTTGTTTGTTTGTTCTTTAAAGTAAAATTTAATAAGGAAGATAAAGTAGCTCAATTCCAAGCCAGAGGAAGATATTTAGGCATATAAAGTAAAAAACTACGTTTGAGCAGTCTGAAGTTTAAAAGACCAACTGTGGGAATAGATACGAGAAAGCGATACGCCCCTTAGTGAGCAAGGCGTGTGTCTGGGAGAGTGCAAGGCAAACCACAGCTTAGCTAAGGGCAGTGAGAAGCTGAGGTAGCTGGTTCGCATTGTTTTGTAATTTTCTAGTTCCTCACTTTTGCTTTTTTATTTGAGACTGGATCCCACTATGTAGCTTAGTCTGGCCTTAAGATTTATATATATATATATATATTTTATTTTATATGTCTGAGTGTTTTGCCTGCATGTATATACATATACCACATGTGTGCCTGATGCCTGCAGAGGTTGAAAGAGGTGACTGGATCCCCTGGAGTTACAGGCAGTTGTAAAACATCCTGTGGGTGATGAGAGCTAAATCCGGATCCTTCGCAAGAGCAGCAAGTGCTCTTAACTGCTGAGCCATTTCTCCAGCCCCATCATCTCAAATTTTGATCCTCCGGCTTCTGTCTCCCGACTGCTGGCTTTATAGGTGTCCCCCATCTATGCCCCAATTCTTAAAAACTTCTAAGATTAGCATTTTTCTTTTTCTGAGCCTATTATCTTATTTAAAAGTTCATGAATTAACTATATTAACTTATTTCCAGTGCCAAGAAAAATGGCTCAGTCTCCTACGTCTCGACTGCCTTGTCAGTTGGTTGGCAAGTCGAAGGATTCCTGTTACATTCCTCCTAACTCCTTGTTCTCTATGAATACAGATTTCCTTCAAAGCGGAAAGTGGAGACTGGGCTCATTTCTCATTTTGACTAACATTATCCAACCTCTGTCACTAAGCTGTGGGGCGTCTCACCTCCCTGGCAGTCACTGTCACTAAGCTGTGGGGCATCTCACCTCCCTGGCAGTCACTGTCACTAAGCTGTGGGGCATCTCACCTCCCTGGAAGTCACTGTCACTAAGATGTGGGGCGTCTCACCTCTCTGGCAGTCACTGTTAGGCTTCAGAGAGTTGAAGGAAAATCCAGTCCTTGACTGAACTAGCCCATTTTTTTCTCTCTCTAAATTCATTCTTTTCCTCCGTTGTCTTAGATTCCAGGATCACAGGTCTGAGAGAGCCATATTCTGTGACAGAAACCAAACCTGCACTTTGGCAGCAGAGACTTTTTGGTTCCCATAAGACTCTGTGTGGCCAGTCCTAGGATTATAAACCAGACTATCACCTGGCTCTGCTTGATTCTTGCCATTATTCTTTGCCTATATTACCCCAAAGCTATTGTTGATACCACAAAGTTCTCACTCTGGTGTTATCCTAGTCCAGTTGCATGACAAAGAAATTCCTTTCATGCTTCATTGCTGAGCATCCTGTTTGACCAGCTGGGACAAGAAGCTGAGACTGTTCCATTGGGTCTCCCAGAACTAAGCCTTAGGGGAAACAAATGGACTGAGTACACAGTAGAACAGCATTCTCAAGTCCTAAGTGACCTCAAGACATATTATTAACTCTTGCTGTGAGGTCCAGCAAAAGTTCTAGTCTCTTAGAATGTAAGAGATATTTTTATAATATTGCATCAGCACAGTCTTGATGCTCACAAAGACTGCAACACCAGACAAAAGCACCATCATTTCTCTTGACTTCTGCAACACAATCTGGCCCAATCCTACTTAGTCCCAGATAGGAAAATTTATCTGAAACATAAATCTGATGAACTCATTACTATGCTTAAAATACTTTAATGGCTGCCCAATGGCTCATCTAATGTCCAACTCCTTAGGAAAGGATATATCCTTTACATGTCTTTTTTGCAAACCTCTCTTCTATCTGATTTGAGACACTGTCTCATCCCAGAATGGCCTTAATCTCACTGTGTACCTGAATGACCTTGACTTCTGATCTTTCTGCCTCAGTTTCTTAAGTGCATGTGCCACCATGTGGTACTGGGGATCAAAACCAGGGCTTGTGTGTGCTGGACAAGCATCTACAGCATCCCTAGTCTCCAGAACTCCTTCTTTGTAGTTAAGAGGTAGATCTGTGGATGAAGCAGAAACAGAAACTAATGGTGACTTTAGTAAGATAGATGTTTCTTTATGGCTTTCAACCTCACAGAGCTAAGCAGCTCAGGGCTTGTCTGAAGGCTGTGTCTTTAGGAACGGTTTACTTTTGGGTACAATCATCCCTATGGACCTCACCAGTACACTCAGGGAAGACTCCATATTGCACACACCTACTCCTTGTGAGAGCATGACCTGAGAAAGCTTGCACTAAATACTTTTATTCACTTCTTACTTATCAAAAGTTGGTTATGTGGCTATATTTAGTTGTAAAGGAGGTTGGAAAATGTCCTTACTTGGGCCCAGATATGAACTTGGAGGTCTGAATAGATAATGGGGACACCTAGTGGTCTCTTTCAGAATGACTAATTTAGATTAACTAGTGTGATTAATTATTATCTAAATACCTTATTATCCTGCAGTCTCTACAAGAGCATGGGCTTTATCTGTTTTTGATCATCACAGGGTCCTTTCCATCTATCCCAGTGCCCAGTGCATAATAGGACCTTAACAAATACTTGATGAAAATATGAATGCATGGGTCTGGTTTCTTACTACATCTTGCATTTCTCCATCTTAGACTTGAAATCCAGCTAGACCAAACCTCTGTGGTTACCTTGAAATTTATTCATTACCAATCAATGCAAAATACTTTTCTAATCTGGTAAGCAAAAATAGTTGCCTTGGACTGAGTGTGTAGCTCAGTGATAGAATGAATGCTTTGTATAGAGTGAGGTGATGCATTTAGTCTCCAGGATATGCTTGTGTGTTTGTACACACACACACACACACACACACACACACACACACACACCATTTTGCTGTTGCTTAAATTTCTTTGGTGAATTTTCAAATTGCATGACTTTTTTTTTTTTTTTTTTTTTTTGGTCTTTCTTGAGACAGGGTCTCATGTATCTCAGGATGGCCTAAAATTCTCTATGGTAGTCAATGCTGCATTTGAACCCATAATCTTCCTGCCTCAACCTCCTCAGTGCTGTGATCGCAGGCATGTACCACCACACCCGGTTCACTAATCCTTTTTTAAAAATATCTACAACCCATAAGATGTTATTGGTAATAGAGAAAAGGAGAGGGGAACTGTTCTAAATATAGACACAAATGTGGCTAATGTGCGGAAACACGTTTTCCTGTATAAGATTCAATTATGATTCTGAAAGCCAAGAAAGGAAGCAATAATTTAAGGCAAAGGAAGTGAGAGGCTTCTGTTTCTTCCATACTCACGAGCCTGCGAGGGGTCTGAGGAGACGGATTGCTAAGGAGAGCAGTGTGCTTTCAGGCAAGAGGGGAACACCTGGCTTCTGCGTGTAGAGAAACGCAGAGAAACAGGGGTCAGTAATTAGGAAGCCAGGGCTGGAACCTGGCGGCAGGGACCTAAGCAGAGCCGTCGGAGGCATGCTGCTCACTGGCTTGTACTTGATGGCTGGCTCAGCCTGCTTTGTTTGCAACCCAGGACCACCAGCCCAGGGTGGCACTGCCCACAGCGGGCTGGGTACTCTCACATCAACCTTTAATCAAGAAAGTGCCCCGCGGACTTGCCTACAGGCCATTCTGAGGGAGACATCTTTTCGGTTAAGGTTCCTGCATGAGCCTCGCTTGTGTCAAGCTGACAGAAAAGTAACCAGCACAGTGTCCATGCCCCACTCTTGATCTGTCCGAAATGCGTTTGGCCACAGGCTCCCCAGGGCACATACCGTTCTCACTCATCATCCTACTCAGCAAGCTTCTCTCTCATAAGGCTAAAATCCTTAGAAGATACACTCCCCCCCGGAATGTTTCTGTAGCCCCCACCCCGAAGCATCTGTGCAACCCGGAATCTCCAGGGAGGCGGAATCAGGAAGTGGGAGTGGGGCCTTTAGGGCGTGACCCAGTCAAGAGATACCAGAAAGTTTCCATCCTTTTTTTTTTTTTTTTTTTTTTTTTTGCTATGTGAAGATAAACAGCTGTTTAAAAATTTAAAAAAATGTATTTTAAAAACCTTTTGAGATTGGATCTTGCTATGTCGCCCGGGACACAAACTCCGGCCTGCCGTGACTCTTGGCGCACAAGCATGCCACCATGCCTGGCCTGCTGCCTTTACGGGAGCCCCAGTGGACGAAGGCAGCGAGGTTCAGTTTTACTCGCATCAATATTTCAGTTCCAAGTGAGTTTTCAAATTTAGCTACTTTACGCATCAAGCTCCTTCCTTTAGATTTTTGGTGTCGCTGAATGTGAGAAAAAAAAAAAAAAGCAGGGAAAAGAAAAGTAAAAGAAATAGGTGGGGGGGGGAAGAGGCTACTGGGGGGTGTGGTTTGGGTAGATGGGAAACTGGCCTGTGAGAGGGCGACTGCTTGAAGAGCATGTGCTGTGTGTGCAGGGGTGTGTGTGGAGGAGGCTGGCAGGGGTTGGTGGAGCTGGAAGATAACAGGGGCTAAGAAAAGAATGCAGCCGGGCTGCGGTGGTGCACGCCTTTAATCCCAGCACTTGGGAGGCGGAGCCAGGAGGATCTTTGTGAGTTCGAGGCCAGCCTGGTCTACAGAGCGAGATCCAGGAAAGGCACAAAGCTACACAGAGAAACCCTGTCTCAAAAAAAAAAAAAAAAAAAAAAAAAAAAAAGAATGATGCAGAAGTGAGACCTAACGTCCTCCACTCTGGTTTGCTGGTTTGCCCTGACAGCCTGCTGTAAGCACGTGCATCTCTCTGGAAGGCTGCAACCTTCAGCTTCTCCCAGGGTAACCCAGTTGGCAGTATCCAGGCTGACATTTCTTTTCCTCGATTGACCCAGGGCTACTGTTCTTGTATAAGAAGGAAGAGAGTCGAAAAAGACACAAAAGGAGGAAAATGTCGTATGGGAGCTGAGAGGTTATGGGGCTGAGAGATGCAAGTCTGATATTGCCTTTGTAGCAGGGTTGTAGCAACCAACGTCATGCAGGAGAAAGGAACTGTGATGAGGTGGTGAGTCTGGTGACTAGGCTGGTGGCGGGGGCTTCAGATGCCACCGGAAATGGACCTAGAATGTGTTAGATCTGGCAGTGATGGAAACTTGCTTCAGAAGTGATACATCAAGGACATCAGTTGCACGGCTGTGCGTGTGTGTGTGTGTGTGTGTGTGTGTGTATGTGTGTGTGTGTGTATGTGTGTGTGTGTGTGTGTTACAGATTCAGATAGAAGGAAATCATATTAGAGCATATTAACTGGGTGTGGGTTAATAGAGAGAGCACAGTTAAGATGAATAAAGGGCACGTGCATGATTTGAGTTGACCATTTAGGGTTGGAGGGATAGCTCAGCCTGTAAGGTACTTATCATCCAAGCAGGAGGACCTGAGTTCAACCCTCTGGAGCTCATGTGATAGAGCTGGGTACGGGAGCTGGGAAGACAGCTCAGTGTATAAGAACACTTACTGCTCAAGTGTGAGGACCTAAGTGTGGATTCTTAGCATCCATGCAAAAATCTGGACATGACCACATGGGCCCGTAATCATAGAGGTGGTGGGGGATGGGAACAGGATTGCTGGGTTCATTGGCCTGCCAGTCATGCTGGAAACCAGCGAGTTCCAGGTTCCGTAGGAGACCCCTTCTCAAGGGCATAGAAAAGAGTAATAGAGGAAGACACCCAATACCCTCCTTGGGTCTCCAGGTATTAGCACCCACATACACATATGTACACACATGCACATCTCTCCCTCTCACATACACATGCGTACCTACACACATGTGTACCCTCCTACACACACATACACACACACACACACACACACACACACACGCATACCTGCACACCTGTGTACCCTCCTCCCCCCACATGCATACCTGTACATATGTATACCCTCCTCCTCCTACACACACACACACACACACACACACACACACATGCATACCTGAACACATGTATAACCTCTTACACACACACACAAATACACAAATACACTTACCATATGGAATAGTGGTCCAATAGGATCAGATATTATGATTTTTCAAGAAAAGAAGATTTTTCTTGAAATTATGACTTTTATAGTCCCCCAACTCTGGCAATTGATTTGAAAAGTTGGAGAACACTCTCTGTATCAGTTCCCTCTAACAACCGTTCACCTCACACCTCAACATCAGTGGGACCCAGTCAAGGGGGTGAGCAGTTGTTCCTGCCAGGTGGGGTCATGACATAGCGACATAGCATGCTATGACTTTTGTTTTTAGCTCTAGAGTTCCAGAGCTCAATTCCCTGACTACAGCCCAACTCATTCCCTCCCTGCCCCCCAAATCTGCCTTGCCAAATGGCAATAGAAATCTCATTAATTAAATATCTCACTAGATCAGCTCACTGCCCATTCCCTTTCTGAGGAGCACCGACAGATGCACAATTCATTGCATGCACAAACACAGTACACCAGCCACTCCCTAGTACATCGTCCCCTTCTGCTCCCTCGAGCAGAACTAGTTGGATGCTTACTCCAAACCCTTGTGTTTGTTCCCAAACCTGCACATGCCTTGTGATCTGAACGGAGACTGTGCTAGGCAGAAAAATCCCCCCCCCCCATGTCCACATCCAAATCTCCAAAGTTCGTGGATATGTCATCTTACATGGTAACAGGGACCTAGAAAGTATAACCAAGGTAACGGGCCTTGAGATGGAGACCACAGCCTGTGTTAACCAGCACAATTTAACTCCGTAAATATGGATGTAGTTGGAAATACAAGGTAGGAAAGGTGAGAAGTTTGCTGACTTGGAAGGTGGAGGAAGGGAACTGTGAGTCAAGAGTACAGAGTCTCTAGATGGGCTCGGAAAGGAAAGGAAACAGACTCTTCAGACAGTGGTCAGCACAGTGAGACCTGAGCCAGGCTCCTGACCTACACGCTGCATCATCACAAGCTTGTGTTATTTTAATTCACTAAAAAACAGTTTAAAAGCACCATGTGGGACATGGCTGTACCTGCCAAACAACCCTTGCACATCCCACAGCCCCTGATACTCAACATGTCAGAAATGGAACTCCATCTGTATCCCCATGTCAACAAATGGTGCCACCAACTGCCAAGAACCCAAGCTAGAAAGGTGGGCAGAGCCCTGACTCCCCCCTCTCCTTTACTTCCACACCCAACAGGTAACACAGCTGCGTGGATTTGGCCTCTAGGAATCTCTGTCTCTTGGATTTATTTCCTTTACATCCCTACTCTCAAAGCCTTTCAGGGCTTCATAATCTCTCTCCTGGGTTATGCGGTTTCTCAGTCTTCATCTTCATCCATTCAAATCCATCACTGATGTGTGCAGTAGAACTGGAAGCAAGTTATTGTCATGTCTCCACATTCCATCTTGCTCCGGTACCCATAGGATACAGTCTGTGAGTCTTGCTCGATACACATTTGGTACGCTGTTATGGCTCTGGAGTCCATCTTCAGCCCCATTCCCTGAGTGCTTTTTGCTTGTTCTGAGTTCCAGGTGCCAAGGTGGGGGATAGGCTGCTTCCTTCTTCTACGTCTTTGCTCTTCAGCTCCTTCTCCCTAGAGCGAACCTGTCCTTTCTGTGTTGGGATGTGCTCTGCTGTGAGTAACCCTCAATTCCAAGTGGCAGAACCAGTAAAGGAGATTATTGGTTTATGTAAACAGTGGGACAGGCTCAAGGGTTGGTTGTCAACAGCCCCTGGGCTCCTTGCCTCTTTTCTTGATGGTGTGTGTGTGTGTGTGTGTGTGTGTGTGTGTGTGTGTGTCTTCCAGAAAGACTCTCAGGAGATCAAGAAATCTTTCCTCAGATCTGCCAGTAAGTGTGGTCCTCAACCTCTCTGATTGAAATTGGTTTATTTAGAGTAGGTAACCCAAGCCACCTGGCCCAGAATGGAGGTGGAACTGGGCCCACTGGCCTACCTTGTGGGTTTCACTGGGTGTGTCTGAAATCTGGGAGTTTTCCAATAGGAAGGACTACGTGTTGTGTGGGCAATTGCAATGTTCCCAGTACTTCATTTTAGCAAGTATTTATTGATAACCTTCTATGCGTCAGACATCCTTTCAAGGCATTCAATGGTATCGAAGGACAAAAATCACAAATGTGGAATTTTAGTGATTGTGTGTGTGTGTGTGTGTGTGTGTGTGTGTATTGAACACAAAGCCTTGTGCATTCTAAGTAAGCCCCCTACCACTGAGTTACCACCTCAGCCCAAGTATAACAATCATAATTGGCTTTATTTTCCTTCTAGAATTGGATTAAAATTTCATTTCATAAAATAGATGGGCTGAGCAAGGCAGGTTGATTTTTCATTATCATTAACACATATTACTTATATAACTGAGATTCAGTGTGGTATTCCTTAGCGGCATATACAATTGTGCCTGCCTACCTTTCTCCTCCTGTACTCTCAGGTTTTCCCTCCTCCTGCAGCTGGGCACACAGGCTATTTCATATCTTGGTTATTGGGAATGGTGCCACAACAGACATGGCTCTGTAAACATCTCTCCTGTTTCACCAACTCCACTTCCTTTGGATCTATGGCCAAAAGTAATTGTAAGTCTGGATCATATGGTAGTTATGTCTTTACCTTTTTCAAGGTTTTTAACTTAGAAAGCAGGCTCGGGGGAGGAAATTGGTTATTTCAAAGTCACTTATTTAGGCGAGGGATGGTAGCACATACCTGTAGTAGTCACTACTGGAGAGGCTGAGGCAGAAGGACCGTTTGAGCCTATGAATCTGAAACTAGCCTGTGTAACAGCACACTGAGAGTCCACTTTGAAGAGCAAACAGATGGAGGTGCAGCTCAGTGACAGAATGCTTACCTGGCATTCACAGAGGCCCTTGGTTCCACCCTTATCACCACAAAAAAAAATCAATAAGTCATTTTCCTTGTAAGGTAGGGAGACAAACCATTGGAAAAGCAATTGTTTGCCAGGCATAGTATTATATACCTGTAAATATAGGCCATGGGAGGCAGAGGCAGGAAGATTGCTGTAAGTTCCTGACTAGCCTTGTCTACATGAGTTCTAAGATAGCCAGGGCTACACAATAAGACTGTGTCTCAAAACACACACACACACACACACACACACACACACACACACACACATAAAACACCACAAAACAAACAAACAACAGCAACAAATCAACAAAGGGCCAGGAAGATGGCTATGTGGGTAAAGGTGCTCCTCTCTGCTGTGGATATCGTTCTGTATAAATAAAACACTGATTGGCCAGTGGCCAGGCAAGAAGTATAGGCGGGACTAACAGAGAGGAGAAAAGAAAGAACAAGAAGGCAGAAGGAGTCACTGCCAGCCACCGCCATGACAAGCAGCATGTGAAGATGCCGGTAAGCCACGAGCCACGTGGCAAGGTATAGATTTATGGAAATGGATTAATTTAAGGTATAAGAACAGTTAGCAAGAAGCCTGCCACGGCCATACAGTTTGTAAGCAATATAAGTCTCTGTGTTTACTTGGTTGGGTCTGAGCGGCTGTGGGACTGGCGGGTGAAAGAGATTTGTCTTGACTGTGGGCCAGGCAGGACTGGAGGAAAACTCCAGCTACACCTCTCTGTGCCCAGTTTTCCTGTCCTTATAGTTTTAGTAAGCTCCTATGCTTTTGACCTGATCTTCGTCCTCTGTTCCTTCATCACCCATATCCTTCCTAGCTCCTTACTATAGGCTCTCAGAAAACTCTACAAGAGATCTGCTTTACCTCTACTGAATCTCTGTCTTCCTATCTTCTCTCTCTACACGGTTCTGTGTCTCCCTCTGGAATTCCACTCCAGTCCTTACTGCACCTGGTTATGTAAAAGCCCTATTGTCCCCAGTCAATCTCTCTGCCATGCCCCTAGGCCTGAAGGAAGAGGATGGTCTGAGCTTCATTTGCACAAGAAGCAAAGCTATGCATCTACAGCCTGCTTGTCTCTTAGGCTCAGCAGGGGAGTTAGTTACCTAGAGTTTCAGCAGGTCTGAGAAGCTGAACTGTTTGCCAAATGGTCTGGGAGTTATTTCATAGCATTTCAAGAATTTCATAGGAGAAGACAGCTGAAATGTTAAAAACTGGATAACACCAAATATTCCATGATAAATAGCTTCCACTAGAAAAATTCCTTGAAATTTCTAGGTATAGCTTTAATATCCAGTTGAATCTCTATAATATATTCTTGCGGCTTGCAAAAAGATTTCTGACATTGATGGCTAAGCTAACTGTGGCCTTGTCAGCTAGACAACAGGGGTCAATCAGCTCCTTCCCTCAAGGCTACAACCACCTTGTTTGTTCATTAGTAAGTTTGTTGGTTAGTTAAAGCTACTAGGCCTGTTGTTAAGAAAAGGCAAACAGGTTTGCCTTGCTAGGTTTCAGATGTAACTTTTCACTAGAGGAATATACGTTGCAATGATTGCTCTCAATAAGTACTCCTATCTCTGGTAAAATACACTTTCTAATGATGCTGAGAGAGAAGATAATAATAATCAAGTTGATTTATACACAAAATGTCAAATGCTAATAAGTATAATGCAGAGAAAATAGAAAATAGAAATATGAAGGGAACCATGGAATTGGCTTGGTCTAGCTACCTTGAGAGGCATGCATCATAAGTTTTTCTGGTTAAGTTTCTCTATATGTTCCTTAGTAGTCAAAGAAATGTGAAAGCTTGGCAGGACAATTGGTTTTAGACTCTAACCTTATATGCCCACTATGACTTGCAAACTTCACTAAAAGTATATTGTTACTCATAGATTCACAACAAGCCCCCATGGTTGGGCATGGTTGCTGGTTGCACAAGCCTGACGGACCTAGACACTTCCACCTAGCCAGTTCCAGGTCAAAATAGCCATTTCCGGGTCAAAACATCTTGCATGACCAGGACCCCGTGGCTTTGCATGGTTGTGTAAAGTGCACAATGCCACCATGTGATCTACACACATGTGTGGAGTAGCCACATGAACCTGTGTACACATGCGTGACCCAGCCTTTATAAGCTGGTGCCATATTCCCAGCTTACTTTTTTTTATACACATGTCTTTCAACAGCCCTGAGCACACCTGTCTCTCTTATCTTTTTTTTTTTTTTTTTTTTTTTTGGTTTTTCGAGACAGGGTTTCTCTGTGTAGCTTTGTGCCTTTCCTGGAACTCACTTGGTAGCCCAGGCTGGCCTCGAACTCACAGAGATCCTCCTGGCTCTGCCTCCCGAGTGCTGGGATTAAAGGCATGCGCCACAACCGCCCGGCTTCTCTTATCTTAATAAAACGCTTGTTAGTGGATTCTGTCATGTTTCGTGACATTTCCTTGCAGGGTAAGAGCGCCGCCCAATAACTAACAGTTACAATGAAATTTCAGTGGTTCAGAGTTTTAACATTAATAAATGGAATTTAGATAAACTGATAGAACACTGAATATGGTGGTATTTTATTTGTACTGAAATGTGATTTTAATTGTATGCTAATAAAGTTGCCCGGGGGTCAGAGCTATTAGAGCCATAGCAAGAGCATGGCGGTGGTGGCGCACACCTTTAATCCCAGCACTTGGTAGACAGAGCTAGGCAGATCTCTGTGTGTTCAAGGATACAGCCAGCATTGGAGACACACGCCTTTAATTTCAATCCCAACCATAGAAGACCTGGAAGTCTCTACAGACAGGCAGTGACGAGGCAGTCATGTGTTTGGGTTTACAACCAATGAGAAGGCAGAACTGAAAGACTATTTAAAGACATACACACAGGAAGCAGGTCCCTTTCGGAGAGCTCTCTTGGCTGAAGCAGGAAGGGTAAGGCTCTTAGTTCTGACCTCTTGGCTTTCTTCTCTGAATCGGCTCTGTGTTTCTTATTTAATAAGACGGTTGGTTACATCTACAACTGAATTTATGGCTCACTATTCAGTCATAAATTCAAGATTTTATATTTCCTTTGGTTGTCTTCTAAGGATAGACTTAAAGATGTTTTTTTATCAGGCTAACTCAAAGCCATAACTTTTGCTATGTCTCCAAGGTGTAAATTTACTCCAGCTGTTTTACCTGTTGACTGCTTTTTCTACAAATATGGATTTCAGTTCAATGAAAATGCTAATATATCTAGAACTTTTATCTCCTTTGGTAAACTAAAAATTCATATGAGCTCCAAGGAGTCAAAGAAGGCTTGAATCCACCTGTCACAGGTCAAACTGACTCTAGATAAGTAAAAATTCCAAATATAAGGTTTTCTTTTAAGTGCCTAGCTTTTAACTTCTGTCCTTAGTCTATATTTGTCTCAGCAGAGTTAACAGATGCCATCCAGGGAGCACCTGTGTACTGAAAACTGCTGAGCTCTGGACTTGCTGAAAGCTGATGTGAACCAGTCCAGCTGATGTAATTGCTCCCTGTCCCTGCACCTGAAACAGCTAATCTCAGATGCTTCTGATAAATGCCCCATTGCCCAGCCTTTGACTGGCCTTTCAGCCTTCCTGGGCCCTGACAACTGACACCCCAATTTCAGCTGGAAACAGTTACAGAAGAGAATACATTGTCCATGTCCTTTTAACAGGCTGAAAATGCTAAGTGAAAGGCAAATTACCTTTGGGGGAAAATCTGTTGGTTATATAGCAATCATTCTGGGATAGTCATACAAAAGTAAAACAAGACCTGTTGGATAGGGTGAAAAAGGTGACCTTATCTAAATTAAGCCTAAAGACTGGCAAGAACCAGATGGCTCTCCTTCCCTTTGTCCTCCTCTGGATCAGAAATACCCCTTATATGGAAAGTTTAGCCCCTATGAGATAATGTTCTGGAGGCCCCCTTTAGTCTGCCCAAACTCAGGTCTGACTTAGTTCCTGAAATATCTAATTTTACCTTACTTTGGTCAGTACAGGAGTTACAAATGATTCAGGATGCACTGTCCCATTGCTCCACCATCTGTACAATCTACCACCTGTTAAAACTCATGACTACCGACCAGAGACCTGGTCTGGGTGAAACCCAGAGACAAAAGGAGACTCTGGGCCCCCACTGGAAAGGCCCCCACATTGTGATCCTGACTACTCCCACTACTGTTGAAGTCAATGGCATCTGTTCCTGGATACATCACACCCACCTGAAACCTGTACCTGACACAGATGCTGGAAGAAGATGGACAATGCATCAGGACCCATGCAACCCAAGCTAAAATAAACTCAGTTAAATGAATAATTTTAAGAACCCACTATAATCCATTGCATGCTTTGTTCAAGATTGCATTGGTGCTGCCTAACTCATGATTCTAAGGGCCAGTACAACCCCTTATTTGAGCCCCTAGATGAAGATTCATCTCATCAGCAACAAAGACAAAGGGGGAATGTTGGGAACAGGCAAAGAGCACCTTGTCCTAAATACTGCCATTTTGATGTCAGACTCCGTTTTACCTGTAGGCTGAAACAAAGTTCAGGTTCCCTATCCCTAGGGGAGCTGGGAACCTCCCAATCACTGACCCACCTCCTCCTTGAACCATAGAAATCATTGTAATGCATCTTTAGTCCTCTAGAAACATTATGGCTGTTCCTAATAACAGAAAGAACAAATGAATCTGATTGGTTGGACTGAAAGGCTTGCATTGTATGTTATTGACAATGATGGAACATTCAAGGAAGGCCCTAATCTCTAAATCATGAATGGTAAAAATTGTACTGTAACTAGGCAACAAATGTTTGTGATTTTTGTGCTTAAATACTTGCTTCAACTGACATTCGGGGTCCTAGTCAGCTCCTGAGTCTTGTTCTGTGGCTCTGATCGATCAGCCCCTTCCTCTTCCCCGCTTCTTTTGTGCTGCCCTGAATTAATCTTGCCTTGCTGTAACCTCTTGTGTCTGCTTCGGTTGATTTGGAGCCTCAGACTACAACATCTCTCTCTATAGACAGAAAGGGCATTTATTAGAATGATTTACAGGCTGTGGTCCATCTAACCCAGCAAAGGCTGCATACAAAGGGAAGGACAAATTATCCAGTAGTTGTTCAGTGCATGAGGCTGTACCTCAGCTGGTCTTTAGTATATGTCAGAATCCAGAAGAAGTAGGCTCTAATGCCAGGGAAGTAAAGGCTTGCTAGTGAGATTGAGAGTAAGCAGGTAAAGAGAGAACAAGTTTCCTTCTCTCATGCCTTTAATGTAGGCTGCCAGCAGAGGTGTGTTCCAGATTAGAGGTAGATATTCTCACCTCAAAAGACCTTGATTAAAGGTCTATCTTCCCGCCTTTAAGATCTGGATTTTAAGTGGGTCTTCCCACTTTAAATGATTTAATTAAGAAAAAAAAATCCCTCACAGGTGTGCCCAGTCATTTGGGTTTTAGTCAATTCAAGATGTAGTCAAGTTGACAAGCAAGAATAACAATCACATTGGGAGATATCCATGAGCAGTGTTTGTTGATTTCTGTTATTTTGTTGTTGTTGTTGGTGGTGTTGGTGTTGGTGGTGTGTGTGTGTGTGTGTGTGTGTGTGTGTGTACACACTTCCCCTCTTTTGGGATTATTTAGTCCCTGTATTTTCTTGGGCAACTCCTTTTGGTTGATGTTTTCCTTCCAGTGCTTCTGTAGGGCTGGATTTATAGATAGATATTGCTTAAATTTGGTTTTATCATGGAATGTCTTATTTTCTCCTGATTGAAATTTTTGCTGAGTGTAGTAGTCTGGGCTGGCATCTGTGGTCTCTTAGAGTCTGCAGAATACCAGTTCAGCCCCTTCTGGCTCTCAGAGTCTCCACTGAGAAGTTGGGTGTAACTTTAAAAGGTCTGTCTTTATATGTGACTTGGCCTTTTTCCCTCAAAACTTTTAATTTTTTTTCTTTGTTCTGTACATTTAGTGTTTTGACTGTTATATGCTAAGGGGACTTTTTTTTCTGGTCCTGCCTATTTGGTGTTCTGTATGCTTCTTGTACTTTGATAGGCATCTCCTTCTTTAGGTTAGAGAAATTTTCTTCTATGATTTTATTGAAAATATTTTCTTTGATTTGGAGGTTCTTCTCTTTCCTGTATTCCTAGTATACTGAGATTTATTTTTTCATAGTGTCCTAAATTTCCTGGATGTTTTGGGCCAGGAGCTTTTTGAATTTAACATTTTCTTTCTTTCTTTCTTTCTTTCTTTCTTTCTTTCTTTCTTTCTTTCTTTCTTTTTTTGGGAAGGTAAGTTTATAATTATATTTATGTACAGAAAACTTAGCAGTGTACATTTAACTCAATTTAGTGGTGAGTTCTTTGGCCTTTGCCTTTTCCAGCTTGGCAATTTTGAGCCATAGATTTGGGACCCAGGACGTTGCCTACCCAGTGGTGGCAGATCTGAAATGATTCATCATATCTGTCATTGTAACTGGTCCTAACAGCTTCCACCACCTTAACCAGAGCATCCTTGTCCTCTAAGTTAACCTGTGTGAAGGCAACAGTGGTGCATGTCTTCTTCCTGTGGACCAGCCAATCCAGCCTGGCCTTTCCCTTGATGATACAGTAGGGGACCCCCATCTTTTTGACACAGGGCAGGCAGGAAGACAACCAGCTCAATGGGGTCTACATCATGAACAATCACCACCAGCTGAGCCTTCTTGTTTTCCACCAAGGTGCTGACTGTATTGACCCCTGCTCAAAGGACAAGTGGTCTCTTAGTTGGGACGTCCCATTTGCCAGCAATTGTCTTCTCAGCACGGGCCAGCAGCCTTTGCTTCTTCTCCTGCTTCGTCTCTGGCCTCTACTTGTGAGTAAGCTTAAGCAGCTGGGTAGCTGTTTGCCGGTTCAGGGCCTGTGTGAACTGGTTAACGGCAGGAAGTACTTTGAACTGATTATCGAAGATGGCCCTTTGCCCTGGCAGCCTAATGTAGAGGGGCCATTTGACGAAGCGTGTGAGATCTCTTTTGGGCTGGATGTCAAGGATTCACCACCTTTTTGGCCTCCTGTTTCTTCACAACAGCAGGGGCTGGGGCCACCTTCTTCCCCTCGGGCGTCTTGCTAGGCTGGAGGAGAGAGCTGGATTTAACATTTTCTTTGACTGAAGTTTCCATTTCTTCTGTCATGTCTTCCATGCCTGAGATTCTCTCTTCCATCTCTTGTGTTCTGTTTGCCTTAGAGGTTCCTCTTGAGTTCTTAAATTTTCCATTTCCAGATTTCCCTCACTTCGCATTTTCTTTATTGATTTCATTTCCACTTTCTGGTCTTGAATTGTTTTATTCATTTCCTTCCATTGTTTGTGTTTTCATTAGGGGGTTTATGGTTTTTTTTTTGTGGCACTCTTACCCTGCGAGGAAAAGTCCAAAACATGACAGAATCCACTAACAAGAGTTTTATTAAGATAAGGGAGAGGGACAGATGTGCACAGGCCTGTGGAAAGACACGTGTGTGAAGGGGGCCTGGGAATCATGGCTTCGGCTTATAAAGGCTGGGCTGTGCCTAAAGGCTGAACTGCGCCTGCACACACAGGCCCATGTGGCTATTCTCCGCATGCGCATAGATCACATGGTTGCATTGTGTGCTTTACTCAACTGCACAAAGCCACGGTCCTGGGTTAAACAAGACGTTTGACCCGGAAATGACTAGGTGGAAGTGACTAGGTCCTGCCGGGCATGCGTGACCATGCTCAACCATGGGGGCGTGTTATGAACTCATATTGAAAGGACCAAGAAGATGCCATAACAGGCTGCTCAGTCTTCTCTCAGAGATCAGACCTCAATTTAACTTTCCTGAGACTGAGCAAGCAGTCTCTGGGAGGGCCATGAACAAAAGACATAGTCCTTGCTGTAGTGGGTAGCCATTCCAGCTTTGATCTGGAAGTTTCAACCCCCATTGAGGCTTTGGCAACTGTCACGCCTACAAGGCGGCGCCAAGGGAGGCGCCGGGAGATCTGAGATCAGGATGAACAGCTCTCTCTGTTCCTGGACGCTGGATAATGGAGGTGGACCCAGCAGAGCTCCAGAGAACACCGCTGGACTGTGATACACCTTCCCCAGACCCCGCGACCTACCTGTCCCTTCATTTGTAAGTTACCCATTAAATAAATCTTCCTTTTAACTATGTGGAGCGGCCTTAATAATTTCATCAATAAGTTCCCTTTCTGTACATACTCTGACTGCTCATAGTTCACCAGATGTTTACTGTCTGGGACCCCTCACCAATTTAGAGTTATGTGCATGAGTCAAGGACAGAGCCTGGACCACTGAGCCAGCCCCCACAGTCAGTACGTGCTAGGCCAGCCAGCCCCCATGGCAGCTCAAGGACAAAGCCTGGGACTTGTGCCCGACTGCCCCCAAAGTGATAATTGTAACCACCAACCTGTAAATTCAAAGGTTACATACCCTCACCCAATTAAAAGAGAACAGAGATACAAATAAACCAATCTGAGTTGCACCCGTGCAAAACCCTACCAACCCCCCTGAAGGGCTTGTGGTTTTTGCCTTTAAAAAGCTAGCCTCACAAAGAAAGAGCAACTCCTCCCTGCCTCACTGTATTGGGTGTAGGAATGAGTTCCCTGTCTAGACTTGTACCTATACAATAAACCTTGCTGTTGCATTCTGGACATCCAAGGTCTTCGGTGGTCTCTTTGGGGTCATGATCTGGGCATAACAATATCAATTTATTCATTTTTCTTTTAAGGACTTCTGTCATATTGATAAAGGCTGTTTTAAAGTCCTTTTTTTTTTTGTGCTTCAGCTCTTTTGCAGTACTCAGGGCCTGCTTTGGTGGGGTTGCAGGGATCTAGTGGAGATGTACTGTCCTGGCTATATTGGTTGTGTTTTTATGTTGGCATCAAGGCATCTGGGTTTAGGAAGATTGGGATTCTAGGTGCTGATATCTGGTCTTGCCTTTGTTGGGTGAGTGTTTTGTTTCTTGTTTCTGTTGCCCTCTCTGGTTCTTAGGAGAGTATGGTGGCTATGTGTTGCCTGATAGGAAATTCTTCTTGGGTCCTGATAGGTGTGGCCATTAGAGGTTCCAGGTAAAATGTGTTTCTGGGTCCTAGGAACTGACACTTAGGAATGGGGATGGGATTGGAGAGGGGCGACTGAGAAGGTCCACAGGAGGAACAAAAGCAGTGTGTTCTCCAGGATTTGCTTAGTGCCTGAGGATTGAGGCAGAGAGTTAGGGGAGGCCACAGCAGAAGGTCTGCTACAGAGCTGGGAATGAGACTAGGGGATTGGACTTGGGGGAGCAGAGGGAGAGGTGAAGATCTGTAGTTAGCCTACTTGCTTTTTTTGGCTGAATGGCCTCTGTGTTCCCAGGCAAAGCCTGCTAGTGTTGAGAGCTGGGATAAAGTAATGCGTGGGGGTGGGTGTAGGGTGGGTGTGGGCGGTGGGGTGGGGGAGGGCAGTTAGGTGGGAGGGAGATATGTGTGATTTGCTGGAGACGGGCAAATGGAGAAGGTGACTGCATCTGGATGTCTGCTACAGGGTGGGGGATTGGACTTGGAGGAGCTGAGGGAGAGCTGAAGATCTGCAGTTAGCCTATGTGCTTCTCTGGTCAGAGTGTAGGTTCTTACGTTTTAAGAAGGTTTATTTTTGTTTATGTGTCTGGGTGAGTATAAGCCACATGTGTGTGGGTCTGCAGAAGCCAGAAGAGGGCACCGGATCCCTTAGCACTGGAGTTACAGGTGGTTGCGATCTGCCTGCACTGTCTTTCTGTTTCTCTGGGCTCTTTATCTGCCCTGCCATCTTTTGTGTTGGTTCGTTTCAAATTTCTTACTAGGTTTCTTCCCTCAGAATACTGTGTTCTTTGGTACCCTGTCTCCTCTCATTCACAGAATTGTACAGTACATTCTACCATCTTACCTCAGGAAGTCCAATATATATATCTTAATAGGTTAAGATACCATACTCAGCAAAATTAACAATAATTAAAAATAAGTATTTAATGCTTAGTTTTTAAATACCCAGACCATATTAATTTTTCCAAGTATTTCTAAAAAAAAAAAATAGTGTGTGGAAGTAATTTTACAAAAAATTCCACGTATTGCAGGTACTGACTTTTCTCTTAAGTGTCTTGTATTCTATCACTGTCACATCTTCTATTAACATTTTTTCTCTCTCTCTCCTTTTCTTATTTCCAGATAGGATCTTACTGTGTAGTCCAGGGGCCTTGAACTGACGACCCTCGTTCCTTGGCTTCCAGAGTGCTGTTATCACAGGCAAATGCCACCATGCCCAACAGTGCTTCTTGTTCGCTGGTGAAGAAACTGGTCGTTATCACATGACATTATCATACACCTGACTGGATCTCGCTGGTGTGATTTAACATGTTCTTTGCCACTGCGTGCTTTATTTATTTATTTACTCATTTATTTTATAGTTCTGAAGTTTTGTTTGTTGGTTGGTTTTTGTTTTGTTTTGTCTTGCTTTGTTTGTTTTACTTTTCAGGCCTCTATTTATGAATCTTAATACCCCTGATATGCAGTACTTCCCAAATATAGTATATTATATAGTTCTTCTCTAACTACCAACTCAAGGAAGCTTGTTCTTATTAGCATCACTGTGATGCTAATACCAGTACCTAAAAAGGTTAAAAAGAAAAAATTTACTTTGGCTCATGGGTCAGAGAGTCCAGTCTATGGTTGTTTGGTCCTATGCCCTTGGATAGAACCTCTATGGTAGCAGACAGTGTGTGGTGTATGAAAGACTTTTTCTCATAGTAGAAGGTGGAACACACACACACATACACACACACTCACACTCACACTCACACAGACACACACGGTGGAGTGGCAGGCCTGAGATATGATATAGCTCCCAAAGACTCATGCCCTGTGACCTACTTGTTTTCAGTAGGCTCCTACCTGTCATCTCCTCTCTGTAATGCCATTATAATATTAATAAATAAAGGCATTAATCCATTGACTAGGCCAGAACCTTTATGATTACTGACACACCAAAGATGTGTTATATAATCTCTTAGGCATCTATCTATCTATCTATCTATCTATCTATCTATCTATCTATCTATCTACTTATTATTTGAGACAGTTTTTTTTCTGTGTAGCCCTGGCTGTCCTGGAACTTGATTTGTAGACCAGGCTGGCCTTGAACTCACGGAGATCTGCCCACCTCTGCCTCCTAAGTGGAGGCACCACCACCACTGGATTCCATGATTTCTTAATCCAATCAGGTTGACGGCCAGAACTATCTAACTAAGATAGTTATCTATCTTATCTATCTAACTAACTAACTAACTAACTAACTAACTAACTAACTAACTAAGATAGTTATCTATCTAACTTAGGCATTATTATTTAACACAAATCTTGTTTTATAATGAAGTAGTGAATCTCATGTTATTAATTGGATACCTGTATACAAAAAGCACTTTAACAAAGTATGCAGTAGACTGTCAGTCATTTCTCCTCATAATCATTTGACCAACAGTAGCTGTAGTTTGCTGACATGGCTTAGCATCAGAAGGGAGTATCATACTTCATATTATTAGTCTGGGAAAAGACACCAACTCAAAATTTGAAGTATGCCTTCTACTGAATGAGTATCATCTCCCCACTATTGTAAAATTAAAAAAAAAGTAAGTCAAACCTTTAGGCAGCTAGTTCAATGTTGTCAGGCTCAGAGGGCATTGGGGCTGAACCCTCCCTCACAGTCAATAAACTGTAAAACAAAGGGCTAAGCCATCAGGGCTTTAATTACTAGTAGGAAGAATACGATGTGAATCATATCATTGGCCCTGGCAGGAGGCCTGACAGCCTGAGCTTCCTAGGAAGCCGTTAATAAGTAACTATCCAAACCTGACTCCAGGAGGCTTAAACCTCATGATTATTATCTGGAGAATTTCGGTCAGGAACACAGAGATGAAAGTGCTTCCTCCTGGAAGAGTTGATCCAAACAGCTCTGTCAGTCACCTGGGCTGGACAAAGTCCCCCGGAAAAAGTTGCTTGTTCTAGAGAGTCCTCAAATCCTATAAATGCCTAAAGTGTCAACCAAGACAATGGTCTCTGGTCATCACCAGCTCTCACCCCTTGAGAATTTTCTATGTTCTGTAATAAACTCTAAGGTCTACTTCTGCATTGAGGGTCTCATCCAAATTCTTTCAATAATCCCAATATCTGGGGAGATGCAGGAGTCCACACCAAGATCCTGGTGTGACAGGCCCCCAGACCTTAGCACAACTGACTCCATGATAGAAGCATCACTCAGGCCTTGGGACCCAGCATGTAGATAGCACTGCCAGCCAAAACATAAACAAAGACCTAATTCATTAAAGTCCGTACTTCTGAGAAAGTCTCTAAATGTACTAACCTTGCTCTTTGGCTTCTGGCTAATTGTTCTTATTAACTGAAGTATGTCAAGCCAGGATATGGTTTTTGTGCTTAAAAGCTCACCCCAAGAAAGGCTCAGGGCTACGCTGGGATCCTGAATGCTCAGTAGTCAGGCCTATAATAAAGACTTTCTATTGGCTTACATCTGTGTCTGGGTAGTTTTCTCTGGTATTTGCTCCATAACACTGGTATCAAAGCCACCTGTATTAGTCAGGGCTCTCTAGAGGAACAGAACTAATAGAATCAACCTGTCTATCTATCTATCTATCTATCTATCTATCTATCTATCTACCTACCTATTGAAAGGGGATTTATTAGAATGGCTTACAGGCTGTGGTCCAGCTAGTCTAACAATGGCTGCCTACCAACAGAAAGTCCAAGAATCCAGTAGTTGTTGAGTCCATGAGACCGGATGTCTCAGCTGGTCTTTAGTATACATCAGAATCCTGAAGAAGTAGGCTCTCATGCCAGTGAAGGAACGGCCTTGCCAGAGGGAGCAAGCAAGAGCTGTCAAAAAGAGCAAGCTTCCTTCTTCCATGTCCTTTATACAGGCTTCTATACTGAAGGTGTAGTCCAGATTAAAGGTGGATTTTCCCACCTCAAAGATTCAGATTAGAAATGAGTCTCCCCACTTCAAATGATTTAATTAAGGAAAAAAGAAAGTCCCTCACAGATGTGCCCAGCTGCTTGGGTTTTAGTTAATTCCAGATGCAATAAAGTTGATAACCAAAAACAGCCACCACATCACCTTAATTTCAGGAGCTGTCTGTGTAAATGACGCATGTGGTCTTCTGCTTTTCTTCCTTTCTCAGGTTTATGTTCCTAATATTTATCTCCATTATGAGTAGCAGCTGTTTTCTCTGCGATGTCATGGAGCATTTTGTGGCTGTATCTCAACTGATCAATACGCCTATTGGCAGGAATCTGGTTGCTCCTAGCTTTTTTTTTTTTTTTTCTCTTGCATAGAATACTTATGGTCTTGATCTAAATTTCAGTACACAAATGCTAAGTGGGGCCATTTTGGGGGTATATAGTTAGTAATAATATTACTGGGCTAGAGGGTTTGTGAATGTTCAGCTTTGCAAGACAATGGCCATTTTCTTAAGGACTGGTACCAATTTACACCCTACCATCTAGTCATCCATATCATCACTAATAGGTGAACTTGTCAAAATTCTAAATTTTACCAAACTAAAGGGTGTGAAATTGTATCTTATAATACTGGTTTGTGTTTCTGTAAGTCTTAGTGAAGGCAACATTTTTGTATGTTCTTGTGGACCACATCTGTTTCCTCTTCTGTAAACGATTTGCTTCTTGCAATTTATTTGTCCTTTCTACAATGATGCATACTAATCTGCCACATGGCCCAAGTGCCATCCAACCCTTTCTCTGGCACTCAGTCCCCCACCTCCCATCTTTTCTGTTATATGTAAAGCTGACTTGGGAATATATGTGCACACCCACGATGGTTCTTTCCTTAGAAGTGGAGTAGGCTGAACTGGTTGACATGCTTGTTTTAGAAAAGGTTTCAGAACACACTAACCAGTCATCCTTCTGAATTGGTGCTAACTTGTAAGGACTGGTTTCTTTCAAACCTGTGAAAATAGAAACTCCCTTATGGCCTCTGACAACATTCATACAAAGGAGCAAAGTACTGAAATTGTGGGACAGTCCAGGTAGGTTCTGCGAAGGGATGAATAAAGTAAGGTCAAGTTACCCTGACCCTACACCTCCTTCCCTCTGGAGGCTCATCCTGCCTGTCAGAGATCGGTTTCTCCCTGCTCTGAGAAAGGATGTTTTCAAGGCATCTTGCGGATCAAAGGGTCCTTCCTTTCCTGCTGGGAGAGGATCAGATGTACAAACCTCCTCAGCCTGCACCTGGTGTGATGAGCAGCCTTTAGACTTTAAAAACTTTTTACTGCGCCTTGCTTCTCCAGCAGGAGCTTCAGAGGGGCCAGCCTGCTCTGGGCCAGCTGGCTAAGGACCCACTAGACTCTTAATTGGCTTAAGAAGCATTGTGATCTGTAACTTTCTCATGTGAGTTGTTTCATGAGGCTACACTCGTCACGGCTCATCTGAGACAGGTGGAGAGAATAGGGGAATTTGGAGGTGAGAGTGCAGCTGTTTCGGTGGAATGAGACTTCTACCAGACAGATACCTAGAAAGGAACTTAGCCTTAGGCATCTGTGGGAGTGTAAAACGGTCTCTGTAGGGTTGTCCACACCTTTTGTCTCTGATGAGACTAGAACTTGCCATTCATAAGGCTGGAAATTAGGAAGGGAAGACAGACTGAAATTGGGAGAGGCAAGGTAGCCAAGACCCCACAAGAAGGACCTAAGCCTGCAGAATGGTTCCTATTTGATAAGTAAAAATCCCCTGGTAGTGGGTAACTCTGCGGATGCAATAAATCAGATCAGGCCAAGTCCAGGTTTTAATCTGAGCAAAGCGTTCTTGGGTGGTCCCAGAGGAAGACTAGAAACCACGAGAGAGTAGCCACGAGGGTGCTCCCGAGGAGGGGGGCTTACTCCAGGGAGGAGCCGCTGCTTGGTGGGCTTTCTTTGGGTGGGGTCTGGAGAGGGCAGCTCCAGAGAAGCTGCTGCTTGGCAAGCTGAGGGGAGGGTTTGGAAGGGGCTCGGAGCTGGAGATCCCCAACAGTATTGCTGCTGACTTTAACAGCAGGTCCATCTTCTGGAAACTTGGGCCTTCACCAGGCACCCAAGCACTTTTCTTCCCATCAGGCACACTAGGGGAGGGGAGGGAAGACTGAACTTCCAGCCAAGGGGAGGCAGCAGACCAGGACAGATGTGTGAGGGATGGAAAGAGTTTACAGCTGTGGCCTTTCAGAGGCAGAAGTCTTACAACTGTCTCATTCAGTCCCCACAACAGCCCTGTGACATTGGACGTATAATCTGTCCCACTTTTCAGTTGCTCCGAGGAGACACCATAACCGAGGCAATTTACAGAAAAAAGAGTTTGTTGGGGACTTACAGTTCAGAGAGTGAGTCCATGACCATTGTGACCATCATGGTGGGAAGCAGCAGGCAGGCAGGCATGGTGCTGGAGCAGCAGCTCATCTGTCCACAAACAGGGTGCGGGTGGGTGGATGACTATGGGGGGTAGGGACGGGATGGTGTGGGCTTTTTTTTTTTTTTTTTTTTTTTGAGTTCATTTTTTTTTTTTTTTTTTTTTTGCAATACAATTCAGTTCTACCTATCAGCCATGGATTCCCTTGTTCTCCCCTCTCCCGCCCCCCTCACCTTTCCCCCAGCCCACCCCCTATTCCCACCTCCTCCAGAACAAAGCCTCCCCCAGGACTGAAAACAACCTGGTAGACTCAGTCCAGGCAGGTCCAGTCCCCTCCTCCCAGGCTGAGCCAAGTGATCCTGCATAGGCCCCAGGTTTCAAACAGCCAACTCATGCAATGAGCACAGGACCTGGTCCCACTGCCTGGATGCCTCCCAAACAGATCAAGCCAATCAACTGTCTCACCCATTCCGAGGGCCTGATCCAGTTGGGGACCCCTCAGCCATTGGTTCATAGTTCATGTGTTTCCATTCGTTTGGCTATTTATCCAAATATTTATCCCTGTGCTTTATCCAACCTTGGTCTCAACAATTCTCGCTCATATAAACTCTCCTCTTTCTCGATAATTGGACTCCCAGAGCTCCACCCCGGGCCTAGCCATGGATCTCTGCATTCAGATCCCTCAGTCTTTGGATGGGGTTTCTAGCACGACAATTAGGGTGTTTGGCCATCCCATCACCAGAGTAGGTCAGTTCGGGCTGTCTCTCAACCATTGCCAGCAGTCTGTTGTGGGGGTATCTTTGTGGATTTCTGTGGGTCTCTCTAGCACTTTGCTTCTTCCTATTCTCATGTGGTCGTCATTTACCATGGTCTGATGTGGGCTTTTGACAGCTCAAAGTCCACCCCCAGTGACAAACCTTCTCCAACAAGGCCATATCTCTTAATATTTTCCAAACAGTTCTACCAAGTGGGGACCAAGCATTCAAATATATGAGCCTATGGGGGCCATGCACATTCAAACCACCACATAATAGCTTCTGATTTTCAGGTGATCAGGGGTTCCAGAGGGGCAGGGGCTTGCTCAGTGCAGGTGGGGAGTGGCTGAAGCCTCCAGGCTTTTCATTTATATCGGCGGTTCTCAACCTTCCTAGTGCTGCGATCCTCATACAGTTCCTCAAGTTGTGGTGACCCCCAACCGCAAAATTACTTTCATTGCTGCTTCGTAACTGAAAATTTGCTATTGTTATGAGTTGTAAGGTAAACATCTGTGTTTTCCAATGGACAAGCCCTGTGAAAGGGTCTTTCGACGCTCAAAGGGGTTACAACCCGCACGTATGATCAAGTCCTCTAGGACAGGTTTTGAATTTTTGTCCATGCGGTTTTTCTGCAACCTGTGGCCTCTCAAGAGGTCTCTCTCTCTCTCTCTCTCTCTCTCTCTCTCTCTCTCTCTCTCTCTCTCTCTCTGTTTTGCTGAACATCAAACTCAGAACCTTCAGCATCCAAGTCAGCGTTCTACCACGGAGCTAAGTCCCTAGCCCCCAAACTGCTTCTTGATTCAGTAGACATAAAGCAAGAGATTATATATTTTACTTTAAATGTAACAATTTTTAAAAAAGAATCTAGACTTTTACTGTGCTTTATCAGGGTGACTTCGGTGTGGGTGAGTGAGCTGGGAAAAGTCATGCTCGGAAGTGCTGGGCCTCAAGACTCATCCTAGGTTATTTAGGTAGCACTAGTTTCTTGACCTCCCCTGGCATTTGTGGAGGATGGGCTTGTTTAAGCTTGCTCTGTTTGTTACCTGTAGCCCAGCTGGGGAAGGTTTTCCAGTCTTTACTGTTGTTGACTGATTCCATTCATGTGTTATTCTTGCTCTCCCAGTCCCTAGTCTGGGAGAGCAAGGTATAGAAGGAATAGGAAGAGGCTGGAGGTGGTATAGCTCAGGGGTAAAACATCAACATGCACGAGGCTCTGGGTTCTGGCTCCAGCAAGTAGTGCAGGGTGGGGTGGGGAGTGTAGGTGCAGAATTACAGTTTAGGGGCAAGATGTTCAGCGTCTGTTGGAAAGTACTGGAAACAGTCTAAAACTCCACGTCATGCAGGCTCAGCAAAGCCTTGGAGAACCCTGAGGGGTCCTGTGAAGTATATTGTACGTTATTTTATTTTTAATTCCGTGTCTGTGTGTGGTGTCTGTGTCTGTGTCTGCGTATGTAGACGTGAGTCAAGGTGCCTGTGGAGGCCAGAGGAGGGCTTCTGATCCCCTGGAGCTGCAGTTACTCACACTTGTGAGTTGTGTGACTTGGGTGCTGGGTACTGAACTGAGGTCCCCTGGAAAAGCAGTATAAGCTCCTGACCACAGAGCCCATGACCACATACCTTTGAGACAGTTGTGTAAATAAAGGTAGACTGGGTACTGAATGACAGTAAAAAGTTATTATTAATTTTGTTAGCTACTGAGAATACATGATGTGCTCACACAGTCAGGCCATCCTTCAGAGGGTGGAGGTATCTTGAGCTGTAATAAGATGGCTGTGTGATTGGACTACAGGAGAAATTGAAGGATAGTCTGGGGCAAATTTTAGTAGGTTTTTGTCTTAGTTAAGTGTCTGTGATAAAAACACCATGACCAAAAGCAGTTTGGGAAGGAAAGGTTTATTTCATCTTATACTTCCAGGTTACAGTCCATCACTGAGGGAAGTCGGGACAGGGACTCCAAGTAGAAACTTGGAGGCAGGGACTGAAACAGAGACCATGGAGGAATGCTGCTCACTGGCTTGCTTAGCCTACTTCATTATACACCTTAGGACCACTTGCCCGGGGATGACACTACTCACAGAGGCCTGGGCCCTCCCACATTAATCATTAATCAAGAAAATGCCCCACAGATAGAGGCATCTTCTCAACTGAGGTTTCTTTTCCTAGATAACTCTAGCTTCTGTCAAGTTGACAAAGAAGCCACTCAGGACAGTTTTCATGACATACATATGAAGATCTGTCTGCATAATAGCCCACCTTCTCCAGGATTAGCTTGGCCACATTCTGTTTATTCCTGTTACATTGCTACCCATTCCTTGCTTCTAACCCTTCTTAAGAGGTCCAAATGTCCTTTTTCTGGTCTGATAAAACTTGTAAACAGTGATATAGAGGCTGGATACTCCCAGTAAGCATTGTGGTGGTCCTGCCTTGTGGATGTGGCTTCAGCTTCTCTAGGGATCACCAGCTTTTGATGATGTCTGAGAATGCAGACTTGATGTGGTAGTTAACCTTCACTATCGACTTGACTGGATTTGAAATCACTTAGGAGACATCCCACCACTATGGCACTTCTACCACCATGACATCCTTGTCATATGATGGACTGTATCCCTTAAACTATAAGTCCAATACATCTTTCCTTTCTAAAGTTTCTTTTTATGACAATGAGAGATGCAACTTGCCTTCCTTCAGGATTCTTCTGTTACTCGAGTTGCCTGGAGATGGCAGACCTATGCTGAAGGAGTGCTAAATTAAAGTTGCAAAACATTTCCCCAAGCTACTGTGCATTTCTTAGCCTCTTTCTTATAGTGACTCCTTCCTATTAAAAATTATTTTAAACTTTAAAAATTTTATTAACACTTTCCTTGTACATAGAAGATTCAGTGTAACATTTCTATCTATGAATCCATCCATACACACACACACACACACACACACACACACACACACACACACACACATTGTGAATTGATCATATCCAGCTATAGTATATCTAGAGCCAAAGGTGGTGGCATATACCTATGATCTTGGCATTTGGAAGATTGAGATGAATTAAGAAAAGGAGGATTAGGAGCTCAAGACCAGCCTGAGCTATAGACAGAAACACTGTTTTATGCTGCCCTCCGAGACTGCTCTGGCTATTTGAAGTCTTTGAATTTCCATTGAGGTTTTTTTTTTTTTTTTTTTTTTTTTTCTAGTTCTGTGAAGAATGTCATTGCTATGTTGATGGCATTGCATCAAATCTAGGTCAATTTGAAAGGATGGCCATTTCCTGTAACATTCTTTCAATTCTATTTCTTTTGATAGAATTTTGTGATTGTCATTGTGAGGTCTTTTACTTCTTTGGTTCATTAAATTTATTTCTAGGTACTTTATTACTCTTTTGGTAATTCTTCTGAATTGACTGCATTCATGAGTTCTTTCTCATAGAATTTGTTACTGGAATATAAAAAAGCTACTGATTTTTGTATTCTGGTACTCCACTGAACTAATTTATCAACCCCAATAGTCTCTTTAGTTTTTTTTTTTCATGGTATCCTACAATTGATTGCTTTGGCTAAAACTTCTAGTACTGTATTGGAGAACAGCCACGAGAGTAGAATGTCTTGTTTTGTTATAAGAAATGCTTCTAATCTCTTATCACCTTGGAAACTGTGGGTTTATCTGTGTTTGCTGTTGCCCTGAGTGCAATTACAATCTATTTTCTTCTGGTTTAACACTTTACTTTCTAACTTTAATTGCATTGAAGAGATTATCAATGAATATTAGTTATTTTTATTGTTGTCATGTTCATATTAAGCTGTTAAATATCTCTACATCATGGAGCCCTTGATTACCAATGAGCTGTGTGTAGGCTGTACAGTGAGATGTGTGTAGGAAGTACAACTTTAAGGAAAATTAAGTTGTTATTTAAAGATATTTCTGATTTTATTTTTAATTATTTTATTGCATTTTAAATATTTTATTTTGTTATTTTGGAAATCCCTGCGAGGGAGGAAAGATTTCTTTTTCTGACTCATCTGAACTAGATTTATAGCCGAATCTCCTATATCAAAAGAAGACTAACAAGAGAAAAGTACACAAATTTATTTAATAGAACCCTTTTTTATGTGGGTTGTACATGGTACTGAGAATCAAACTTCATGCCTTGTGTATTCCAATCATGAATTATACCGATGAGCTACATTTCCAGGCCTACCTAATATGCTTTGTGTAACTTTGGGTCTTTTATAATGAAATACAGACCCAAAGAATAGGTAAACTTGTGTGTCTTTATAGTTAGGTTTGATGGAGAGGGGACAGTTATGGAGATATATGATTTGATGGAGAAGGGATCGTTATGGAAATATATGATTGGACAAAGAGTAATATTAACAAACTGGAGGAAATTTAGCAGGAACTGTGGTTCAGATTTCCCTCCGTGACCCTGTTTCTTCAGAGGTAAGACCCTTCCCTTCCTTGGGGATTGCAGAGATGGCTCAATGGTTAAGAGCACCGGTTGTCTTCCAAAGGACCCGGGGCTTGATTCCCAGCACCCATGTGGCAGCTCACAGCTGTCTGTAACTCTGGTTCCAGGGGATCTGATGCCATCTTCTGACTTCAGGGGCACCAGGCATTCACATGATGCATGGACATACATGCAGGCAACACCCCCCGACAAAATAAAAAGGAAATAAAAAAGAATTGTTCATCCTGTGCATAGAGGGTATCTCTCCAGTTAGAGTATTATGCTCTGCCTCAGGGAACCATGTCTAGGAAAGGTGAGAGCGACTTTAAGAACTCGCTTTTACTGTTTTAATACTGAGGTATCATATCTTGGGAAGCATACATTGAACCTCGTCTCCTCACAGTATCAGTTTGAACCTAGTCCTAGTTATTTAGGTGTAATTTTTTATGTAGCTATATATATCAATATAAAAATCTATAAATACAGATATATGCAATATGCAAACGTTCTAGTATATATCTCTAAAAGAACTTTTTGAAAGGTAACTATGATATGATTAAGAAATAATTCAATTATTTCTTAATATCGAATATTCAAGCAAATTTTATTATCATCTTATTTTTGTAATTGGTCTATCTGCATTGTCGGGGTCCAGCTCTGACCTGTCAAAGGGTTCTTGGAGGGATAAATGAGGAATTGAGAAATAATAGGAAGAAATATAGACATAGACAGAGAGAAAGATAGAGATACCAGATAGCTTTGGGAGGGCCTTGGGTCAATACCCAGTCATCCTGAGTTTATTCATGATGGGCTTTTTATACGTCAGCAAGGGGAGGGGCAAAAGACCTCCCCCTTTCAAGGTCAAGGTACAAAGTACCAACAAGTGTAGACCCTTCAAAACACCTGGTAGCCACGCCTTTGGTCAACTCATCCTATTATGCAACCCTGCTGGGTAAAGCAAGCTCAGACTTTCTGACCTCGAGTAAGGCCTTACTAGGGAGCCTCTGTGGGCCCCCACATTGCATCAGGACTTTATGAAAGAAGTTTTTATTAACATATATTATTTACATAATGTTTCATTATAATGTTTTTATACATGTATATAATATATTTTGATCATACTCATCTCCATTCCCCTCTTTTTAGGATTCTTTATTTATTTTTAAAGTAAATTTATTTATTTATTTATTTTACATTCCGGCCACAATTTCTCCCCCCTCATCTCCTCCCAGGCCCTCCTCCCCCACTTCCTCTCTGTTCCTATCCCCTCAATCCTCTTCTCCTCCATTTAGGAAAGGACAGGTCTTCCATGGATATCAATAAAACATGGCAGATCAAGTTGCAGGAAGACTAAGAACCTCTCCATGTATTAAGGCTGGGCAAGGCGACCCAGTATGAGGGGCAGAGTCCTAAAAGTCAGTAAAAGAGTCAGAGACAGCCCCTGTTCCCACTGTCTCACAAGAGTCCCACAAGAGGACCAAGCTACACAACCATAACACATATTCAGAGTGCCTAGGTCAGTCCCATGCAGGCTCTTTGGTTGTAGGTTGTGAGCCCAGGTTAGTTATTCTGTGAGTTTTCTTGTGTTATCTTTGACCCCTCTGGTTCCTACAGTCCTTTCTCCACCACTTCTGCAGGATTCCCTGAACTCTGCTTAATGTTGGCTGTGGGTCTGCATCTGTTTTCATCAGTGGCTGGATGAAGCCTCTCTGATGACAATTGGGCTAGGCACCAATCTGGTCACAGGAGATGGCCAGTTCAGGCTACATATCCGCTATTGCTAGGAGTCTTAGCTGGGGTTATCTTTGTAGATTCCTGGGAGATTCCCTTGTGCCAGGTTTTTACCTGACCCCAAAATGCACTCCTTTCCAGTAGTCTCTTTCATCTCTCTCTCTCTCTCTGCCTCCCCCTCCCCATCGCTCATGTTCTCATCTCAACCTGCCGTCAGTCCACTCACAAGATCTCTTCTATTTGCCCTTCCCAGGGAAATCCAGGTATTCCCCCCATGAATCCTCCTTGTTACCACTCTCTCCGGATCTGTGGATTGTAGCATAGTTATCCTTTATTTTAAAGCTAATGTACACTTATGAGTGAGTACATAGCATTTTTGTCTTTCTTGGTCTAGATTACCTCACTCAGCATGTTTTTTCCCTAGTTCCGTTCATTTGCCTTCAAATTTCCTGGTGTCAAGGAAAGAGATACCATGATAAATGAAGACCCCATGGGAAGAGGAAGAAGCAGAATGCTAGAGAGGTCCCCAGAAATCCACAAAGATACCTCCACTATAGACAACTGGCAATGGTCGAGAGAGTGCCTGAGCTGACCTACGCTGGTGATCGGATGGCCGAACACCCTGTCATGATAGAACTCTCATCCAGTGACTGATGGAAGCAGATGCAGAGATCCATGGCCAAGCCCCAGGTGGAGCTCCAGGAGTCCAATCGGCGAGAGAGAGGAGGGATTGTATGGGCGAGAATTGTTGAGACCATGATTGGAAAAAGTATAGGGACAAATAGCCAAACTAGTGAAAACACATGAACTGTGGACCAATAGCTGAGGAGCCCCCATGGTACTGGACCAGACCCTCTGGATAAGTGGGACAGTTGATTAGCTTGAACTGTTTAGGAGGCCCCCAGACAGTGGAACCGGAACCTGCCCTTGGTGCATGAGCTGGATTTTTGGAACCTGGGGCCTATGCTGAGACACTTTGCTCAGCCTTGGTGTAGGGAGGAGGGGACTGGACCTACCTCAACTGAATCTACCAGGCTGGGCTGACTCCCCAGGGGAGACCTTGCACTGAAGGAGGTGGGAATGGGGGGTGGATTGTGGGGGAAGGCTGGGGGGAGGTGGGAGGAGGGAGGACAGGGGAATCTGTGGCTGATTATAAAGTAAAAACATTAAAAAAAATTTCCTGGTGTCCTTGTTTTTAACAGCTGAGTAATACTCTATTGTGTAAAAGTACCACATTTTCTTTATTCATTTCTCAGTTGAGGGGCACCTAGGTTGTTTCCAGGTTCTGGCTATTATGAATAAAGCTGCTATGAACATAGTTGAGTGAATGTCCTTGTGGTAGGATGGAGCATCCCTGGGTATGTGCCTAGGAGGGATATAACTGGGTCCTGAGGTAGATACTCCCAATTTACTGAGAAACCTCCATGTTGATTCTAAAGTGGCTGTACAAATTTGCATTCCCACCAGCAGTGGGAGAGTGTTCCTCTTGCTCCACATCTTTGCCAGCATGAGTTGATGCTTGTGTTTTTGGTCTTTGTCATTCTGACAGGTGTAACATGAAATCTCAGAGTCCATTGATTTTGATTTGCATTTCCCTGTTGGCTAAGAGAACATCTCCTTAAGTGTTTTTCAGCTATTTGAGATTCTTCTGTTGAGAATTCTCTGTTTAGATCTGCACCCCATTCTTAGTTGGATCATTTGGTTTGTTGATATCTAGTTTCTTGAACTCTTTATATATTTTTGAAACCAGTCCTTTGTTGGATGTGGGGTTGTTGAAGATCTTTTCCCATTCTGTGGGCTGCAGTTTTGTCCTATTGACAGTGTCCTTTGCCTTACAGAAACTTTTCAGTTTTATGAGGTCCCATTTATTAAATGTCAATCTTTGTGCCTGTGCTATTGGTGTTCTAGTCAGGAAATTGTCTCCTGTGTCAATGCGTTTGAGATTATTTCCCACTTTCTCTTCTATCAGGTTCAGTGTATCTGGTTTTATGTTGACGTCTTTGATCCACTTGGACTTGAGTTTTGTGCCGGCTAGTAGATATGGATCAGTGTGCATTTTTCTACATGCCGACATCCAGTCAGACCAGCACCATTTGTTGAAGATGTTTCTTTTTTCCATTGTATAGTTTTGGCTTCTTTGTCAAAAATCAGGTGTCCATAGGTGTGTGGATTTACCTCTGGGTCTTTGATTTGATTCCATTGATCAACCTGTCTGTTTTTATGCCAATACCATGCTGTTTTTATTACTATAGCTCTGTAGTAGAGCTTGAAATCAGGGTTGGTGATACCTCCGGACGTTCTTTTATTGTACAGGATTGTTTAGCTATCCTGGGTTTTTTGTTTTTCCATATGAAGCTGAGTATTGTTCTTTCAACATTTGTAAAGATTTGTGTTGGGATTTTAATGGGGATTGCATTGAATCCGTAGATTGCTTTTGATAAGATGGCCATTTTTACTATGTTAATCCTACTGATCATGAGCATTGGAGATCTTTCCATCTTCTGATATTTTCTTCAAAGATTTGCAGTTCTTGTCATATAGGTCTTTCACTGGTTTGACTAGAGTTACTGCATCAGGATTTTCAGAAAGAAGTTTTTATTAGCATATATTAATTTACATAATAATATTTCATTATATTTTCATGCATGCATATAATATATTTTGATCATACTCACCCCCACTACTCTTTCTTATCCCCTTCTCATTCCCACTCACCTAACCTCTTTCCAACTAGTCCCCATCTACTTTCATATTTTTTTTTTTATAAACTAGTGAGTTTAGTAGGGTTACTCACAGGAACACGCATGAGGGGTTATTTACAGAAGCACGGACAATTTACCAGTGGCTGTACAAATGAAGACAATGTCTCTCCCTCCCTCAGCAAGCATTAACTTACTATAGATCTTTAGGGAGGAGAATCAGGGCCTTGTGAGTAAGTTCCACTCTATGATGGAACATTGATGGGACCGACCTTGTGCAAATCTTGTGAGGTAGTCTCAGCTGCTGAGAGTTCAAAAGGGCAAACTATGTCATGCCTGAAAAACAGGGCCCCACATCACTCTACCTGTTTTTCTTCCACTTACATCATTTGTACCACCTCTTCTACAACGTTCTCTGAGTCTTGGGAGAAGTGATACTGAAGGCCCATTGGAGATTCAATGGTCACTTATTCTCAGTCTTTGCACCCGCTGTAAAAACAAGCTTCTCTAACCAAAGCTCACAGCAGCGCTAATCTATGAATACAAACATAAATACTTAGAAGGTAATTTGACAGTTATACCATGCCCATTTAGGAAGCAACACTAGAAGCTTCTCCACCAGGACCCATGACCTATCCAGCTTCAGGATTTTGATAAGGTTGATAGTACTAGGCAGGAACTCCTTCCTCTGGAGTGGGCTCAAATAAAAACAGAGAGCGGTTGGTTACCCCAACAGTTATGCCAGTATTTCACCAGTAGGCACACCTTGCCTAGAAGATTAGTAGTGTTGCAATGCACAGGTCACAACTGAATAAGATTATTGATGACAGTTCTCTTCCAGTAGCCTGCAGAGTTCCTTGTGTCAGGAAAGCTAGCTAGCAATAAGAAGCTTCCAGCTAGTTTCAGCTTGATTTGTTTATGTCCTACAACAAGCATAAGGTGCTTTCAGCGATAACTCTCACCATCTAGTTCTGGTTGAGTAAGCAATGACAGTGAATCAGGATCTTTGATAGGTCCCTATGTTTCTACTGTTGGCTTACTTCCTTAACACTTTTAATCTACAGGCTTTTTCTAATGCTTTTTGTTTTGCTTTGGTACTTATATTAGTCAGAGTTCTCCAGAGGAACAGGGCTGATTAAATAACACATTAGTGTATAGGCTGTGGTCCAGCTAATCCAACAATGGCTGCCTACCAATCGAAAGGCCAAGAATTCAGTAGCTGTTTAGTTCGTGAGACTGGATGTCTCAGCTGGTCTTTAGTATGCATCAAAATCCTGAAGAAGTAAGCTCTCATACCAGCGATGGAATAAACTTGCCAGGGAGAGTAAGGACAAGTGAGCCAAGAGCAAGCTTCCTTCTTCCATGTCCTTCATACAAGCAGCCATCAAAAGATGTGGCCCAGGCCATGCAGTGGTGGGGCAGAGGCAGGTGGATCTCTGAGTTTGAGGCCAGCCTGGTCTACAGAGTGAGTTCCAGGAAGTGAGGGCTACACAGAGAAACCCTGTCTTGAAAAAAAAAAAAAGATGTGGTTCAGATTTAAGGTGGATCTTCCCACCTCAAAAGATCCAGATTTAGGGTAGATCTTCCCATCTGAAATGATTCAATGAGGAAAAATCCCTCACAGGTTGGGTTTTGGTTAATTCCAGATTAGTCAAATTGACAATCAAGAATAGCCATCACAGTATTTTTATTTGTTGAAGAAACTAGATGATTTCCCAAGAGAGTTTCCTACAGTCTCACTTTTGCCTATCCCTTTCCTGGTATAGTCAACACATTCCTCTACTGTTTGTATTTCTGCCGTGTAGCTAGACCTAAGGTTAGTCTTGACTTTAGGACAGAAATACCTCACAGATGGTGATGTGACGTAAAAGGCTCAGTCCTCTTCCTTTTGGCCACACAAACAGCCTTGACCATCATGTCAACCCACTAGTTCATGGGGATTTCCAAAATGGTGATATTCCAATTCCACCACAGCTTCTGATGGCCTAGGTAGAACCTCTCTCTGAAAAAGAAACTTCTCTCATCAACATTTAGTTACCTTGCAGTGTAGTGGGCACAGGAAAGGCTAACACTTTTAAATACAAATTTATAGTGCTTTAGAGAAGGAATCATAGATTCATTCATACTAAAATTAAAAAAATGACTAATAACTGTACAGTGTGACTATTGTAGAGTTTTTTTGTTTATATCAGTGTCTTAATTAGGACACATGAGGATTCTTGGGTAAGAACAGCATTCACACACACCTTATGTGCACTTATAATGCCTACAACAACTTCATGAGTAGGGGGTTGTCTTAGTTAGGGTTACTATTTCTGTGATGAAACACCATAACCAAAAACAACTTGGGGAGGAAAGGGTTTATTTAGCTTACGTATCCTGAATTACAGTTCATGAGGGAAGCCAAGGCAGGAACTCAAATTGGGCAGGAACCTGGAGGCAGGAGCTGATACAGAGGCCACGGAGGAGTGCTTGCTCCTTTTAGCTTGCTCAGCTTGCTTTCTCACAGCGTCCAGGAGCACCAGCCCAGGGGTGGCATTGCCCACACCAGGCTGAGCCATCCTGCACCAGTCAATCACGGACGAAGAAAATGCCCTGTAGGCTTGTTTACAGGCCGGTCTGATGGGGTAATTTCTCAATGTTTTCTCCTCTCAGATGACTCTAGTGTCAAGTTGACATAACAGTGGACAGTGTAGGGTTCTATGTCATTCCCATTTTACAGACAGGCAAAAAGCCCAAGTTGTTGAATAACCTGCCATCTAGAATGTGACGGATTCGGAACTCAGGTTTCAGTGTAACCAAGGGCTCCAGGAGTTGGACGGAGGCTTTGGATGTGGACATGACATGAGCTTTAAAGCCAAATGCCCAGCTTTGGAGTCACATTTGGTTCCGCCTTTCTGATGAACTTCCAGGCATCTTGAACAAGGAGAACAGAGTTTGAAGGTTCCCCAAACGGGAAGCCCTCTCGGAGAGGCCTAATTACACAGAAGTCAGCCTGGAATTGTCCACTAAGCCAAACGTCTCTCACGAGAGCTGGGCAGTGGTGGTGGCGGCGGCGCATGCCTTTCATCCCAGCACTCAGGAGGCAGAGGCAGGCGGATCTCTGTGAGTTTCAGGTTGGTTGGTCTACAGAGTGAGTTTCAGGACAGAGTCAGGGTTGCACAGAGAAACCCTGTCTCAAAAAACAAACAAACAAACAAACAAACAAACAAACAAACAAAACAAAGGTTTTTTTTTTACTGAAGAAAGAGTTTTTTTTGTTTGTTTCCATAGCAACAAAGATGCATTGCTGCAGCCAGCTTCTGAGAACTTTTCCACCCCTTTCCTTTGTTCATCTCTTTCTCTGGTATCCCACTGTGACCTAAAATCCTGTTTCTTATTCCTGTCAAGCTCCTTTCTGTTTCAGGGTTATAATTACTCTTCATCCTCTTGTGAAAGAATGAAATTACAACAGTTTTGCTCAAGGAGTTTTCTTTTCCATTTTACCTTTTAATTTTTTTCATCTCCCCTGATTTTCTGAGGCTATGAAGTCTTGGCCGACGCGATATTCCCTGCATAGCCCAGGCTGTCTTTGCCCTAATGACAATCTTTCTCCTGCCTGGGCTTCTTGAGTGCCAGGATTACAGGGCTTTACCACCAGACCAGGCTGGCCTGGAACTCACAGATATCCTCCTGCCTCTGCCTTCTGAGTGCTGGGAATAAAGGTGAGTACCACCACACCCTGCTATTTTTCTTTTTTTTATATTTTTGTGTTACTGAGATCAATCCTTGCTAATGGTGTGCCCATATGCTACCACTGCACCGCTCACCACCCCAGCCCTGGCTTTCCTTGGTAGAATAAATCATCATTCAATTCTGTAACATAGAGTAAGTGCCCTAAGCAAGAGAGGCTGGTTTTAGAGACAGAAAGGCTAAAATATACAAGACCAAAAGACCAAAAGACCCTTCATTTCAAAGCTATTTCTTTAGAAGTGAGGGAGAGCTGGAAAAGGGAAGGAGTCACTAATGGAGGTCTGATTGTTCTGAGTTAATGCAGGAGAAACAGCCTTATGCCAACTGAAAACACTTAGGTGGGAGCTTAGGCTGTCATCTTTCGAATCTTGATTTCTGCGAATGGCTAGCTCAGGTCGGTGTAGAGAACTTTTGGGAGAGTGACTCCATGTTGAGTGTTAATTATTGTTGTTTTCATTATTTGTGGTATTGCACATTCACTTATGGCCTCCCCCATGCTAGTTAACCACTCTATTACTGAGCTATATCCACTGTGCTCTTTTTATTTATTTATTTATTTATTTATTTATTTATTTATTTATTTATTTATTTATTTATTTACTTTTTTTTTTGAGGTAGAATCTCACTAGGTTGTCCAGGCTGGCCTTAAACTCAGGCTATAGCCCAGTCAGGCCTTGGACTTTTGGTCAACTTGACACACTTCTCCAAGAGGCTGGAATAACAGGCCTGTGCCACTATCCTACCTCCATATATATATATATATATATATATATATATATATATATATGTTTTTATGGTGAAACTTACGTACATGATAAAAAAGATTTTATTTTTAGTTGTGTGTGTGTGTGTGTGTGTGTGTGTGTGTGTGTGTGTATCTCTGTGTGTACGCACATGTTCATGTAGCCATTGAGGCCAGAAGAGAGCATCAAATTCCCTGAAGCTGGAATTACAGATGGTTGTAAGCCACCTGACAGGGGTTCTGGGAGCCAAATTTTAGTCCTCTAGAAGTACTTTTAACTGGTGAACCATCTCCTGTCTCTAAAGTTATGGTACCTTTGTCATCAGCCAGCCAGATCCAGTTCAGATTTTCCCCATTTTGTTGGCAACATCCAAAGCATCCCAATCAGGAGCCAGTGGAGCACACATTTGGTCTCCCTCGGGCCTGACCAGGGCATTGACCGTGGCTGCGTCAGTGTCACAGCTGGCTGGAGTCAGTGCTTAGACTTGACATCCACAGTGATCACAGATGTGCTGTCTTCTGTTCCAAGTGGCAGGCTCAGTGGTTGCAGGAGCTTGGTGGTGGGGTAGTGGCTAAGGTGTTTTTCCTGCATTTGCCTAGATTCTAGGGCTGCCTCTAGAGCTGCAGTGTTCTGGGCCACCAGAAGGTGCACCAGAATCCTAGGCAAGAGGCCTGACTCTTGGGGGGGGGGGCTTCCCCCAACACACCAGGCATGGCCACTCACCACAGAAATTAAATGGAAGGGTGGGAGGCAGTACAGGAATTTAACAGATCAGGAGGGTTGCATGACTCAGCTTTGTCTTCAGAAGTCTGATGCCAACTCTAGACTTTTTATTTATTTATTTAAAAATATTTATTCAGGATGGGCATGGTAGTGTATTCCTGTAATCCTAGCAGCTTGGGAGGCTGGGGTAGAATGTCACCTGTGAGTTCAGAGAAGCATGATAGGTTTCGGGCTACCCCATGTGATTCCAATCCTTGTGAGATTAAGGTTCTGCCTCCTTAAAAAAGTTTATTGAAATATTTATTTTATTTATTTATTTGCATGTGTTTGCATGCATGTGCAGGCGTGGGGTGTGTGTGTGTGTGTGTATGTGTGTGTAACACACACTGGTACATATATGTTCAGGTGCATGTAGAGATGGGAAGAGGGCATCAGTTCCCATGGCACAGACAGTTTCAGGCAGTTGTGAGCTGCACAGTGTGGGTGCTGAGAACCTCATTCAGGTAGTCTGGAAGAGTAACAAGCATTCTTCACCAATGAACCATCTCTCCAGCCCTGAACCCTGGACTTTATAGGGAAGGGGCAAGAAGTATAGTCAGAGAACCTTGGCCAAACTGTGGTCTGGTTGATCACAATCTCAATTCTGGTCACATGGTTTTATTGGTGCCAAAGAAATTTCTGCTAGAGGGGATATTCTCCAACTTATGCCAAGGAAGTGCCCATAGTTCAGGGGCCACATTCACGTAACAGGACGTTTGTTCACCTAGTGCCCCATGATCCTACCTGGTGATTACTCCTGCTTAGGAGGGTGGTATCATCTCGGTGAGACCTGTTTGGAAAGCTGCACAGTTCCTGGGAGGTTTAGAGCAATGACTGAGGACTTCTAGGTGCCACCTGCAGGAGAGTGGAGCAGAACATTGTAAAAGTGGCAGCTGACAATACCTTAGTTACTCTAAAAACCTTGGTGTCTTCAGCCATGAAGGTAGAGTATTGGCTGCTTTACATGATCCCTCTCTCAGTGGTTGACAGGAAGGACTGTGGGCTTGTCCTTGGGTTTTGTGCCCCGCAAGCAAGCAAGCAGACCCCAAACAAAATAACCCTCTATACTCATCCATCTTTCCCGCCTCTCCAACACCTCTTCATTGTCCTGTTGGCACACATATACAATTTTGTCCAGTCAGCTCTACTTGCAAATGCTCATTGCATTGAGTCACTGGTCTGGTTCAAGGCCTCTGGTTTCTGGTACACTGTCATCACTGGATCCTCACCCGAACTCCTCTGGGCTATCCTGCAGCTGCCCTAAGTAATGGAGATCCTGCACGGATTTTCCACAGGACCGGTTTCTTCAAGAGCTCCTGCAGGTCCTAGATGGGTTAGATGTTAGGGTGGGCCAGCCCCAGGCCTGGCTGTGGGCCTGGGTGGTTCTGAGCTGGTCAGTCTGGGTGACTGGAGCCAGCCCTCTCAGGAAAGGGCAGAGCCGGCTTCCCTATGCCCGTACCATCAGGGCCAGCTCTCCCGAGAGTGTCAGGGGGACCAGCTGTCTTGCTGGAGTGTCCAGTGAGGGGCAGGGCCAGCTTTCACAGGGCCAGCGAAGGGTGGGGCAGGCTCAGCATGGCCCTCTGATTTCATTATACATGGTTCCTATGGCCTCCTGAGGTGACACAGGCCACAGACATTAACACAGACCCCAGCTGCAGCAGGACCACAGACCCAGACATGGCCCTTGGCAGCAGCAGGGTCTGGATGTCACCATATCTCCAGGTGGCCGCGCAGGCCACTCAGATCATCACGGACTCAGTGGTAGAATGGCCCTCAGACATTAACATGGCCCAGACCCTGGGTATCCTCGTGGCCTTTGATGGTAGCAGGAACCTCGGACATCATGCAGACCCCAGCTGCAGCAGGACCACAGACTCAGACCTGGCCCTCGGCAGCAGCCCAGGTCGGGATGTCACCACTGCCCCGGGTGCCACCACAGCCCACTCAGATCTGTATGGCCCCGGCTGCAGTATGGCCCTTGGGTACCAACATGGTCCCAGGTTACTAATCAGACCCTGGGCAACCACATGGCTTTCGGTTGCAACAGGAGCCACAGACGTTGACTCAGACCCTGGCTGCTGTAGGGTCACGGACCCATTCATGGCCTTCAGCAGCAACCCCAGGCCTGGACGACACCATGGCCTCGGGTGGCAGCACAGGCCCCCCAGACCAGCGTGGCTCCGGCAGCAGCATGGCCCTCAGCCACTAACAAGGCTAAGACCTAGGCTTTCGTGTGGCCTTTGGTGGCAACCTGGGCCATGGATGTTAACACAGACCCTGGCTGCTGTAGGGCTATGGAAGACCCTTTCTGGAAACAAACATACAAACTCCTTATTCAACACAACAAACAAAAAGAAAAAAAAAAATCAAACTAGCCTAGTCTTCAGTAACCCTCATCTACCTCAGCCTTTTCCTTGGATTCCTGAAGACATTGCCGCATACTGGTTGGAACCGCACTGTGTTAAGAGGAGTAGTACTGAAGTGTCACTCATCAGCATCTTCCTATCTTCCCCATCCTTCATCGTCCTGACCCGCCCACCCCATCGTGCCAGCACGGCACACACAGGGCACTTTTCTTCAAATGCCAGCAGAGGGCAGCAGAGCACCCATGGCTCTCCCTACCGTTACCAATCTCTTAGACCCGAGAGCACAGGGAGATACTGGGGCCAGAGTGGAGACGAAGCATATGCTTCAATTAAAAAAAAAAAAAAAAGTTTCCTTATGCTTCTGCTCTGATTCTTGCTTTGTGTCAGCACTCCTGGGCACCCACTTTTCCTGGGCTCATCCCCGCCCCTTCTTTCTCCATGAACATTTAAGTCCAAATCTCAGAACATCTCCCTGCCACTGGTGTGGGATGCTCCTGGCTATTTTAAGTGGAAGCTCATCTAGAGGCGTTACTTTTGCAACTAAAGGTTATTGAGTCTGAAGGTTTCCTGCCCTGAAGAGAGTCACATAGTTCATAGCTCCTTTTCTGAAATGACTGGGATGGAATAATCAGCCTCTGAGGCTTGCCCGAAGAGTCATGCACCTCGTAGACTGAGTATCCTCCGTCATCCCAGGGGAATCTTTACCCACACATCGCTTGCCTCACATCATCAAAACAGTTCCAGCTACATAATTTTCAGGGCCAAGAACAAGATCAACACCCTTTACCCCCAAATTACTACGAATTTCAAGCCAGTAACTGACAGCCTTAAACTAGCACAGGGCCTTTCTGAGTACAGGCATGCCTGTGAAGCCAGCCCTGTCCTGAATTTCACAGTACAAGCTTTTCTTTTTCCTAAACTATGGAATACAAGGGTTTCCCATATATGGCTCCTTCCATAACAGGAACTAGGATCCCAAAGAGTGAGAAATACATGTTAGAAGTGAAATTTTATCTGACAGAGAGATGGTACATGATGTTTTAGGCTCTGACAATTACAAAGGAAACAGAATGGAGCCCTTGCTTTCCTGGGCACACTGTATGGTAGGACAACAAGCATGTAGGCGAATTCCTGCTTACAGCGTGCCTGCCAGATGGTGGCAAGTGAGCTTGAGAAAAGGGAATGAAGCAGGGGGGATATGGTCCCAACATGGGGCAGAGGGGCTTCTAATTTCACCAGAGGTTGTCAGGAAAGGCCACCTGGGCAAGACTGGAGGAAAGGGGGCGAGTTACCCAGGTGTCTGAGGGATGGTCATCCAGGCAGCGTGGGGAAACAAGTGCAAAGTGACTTCCCAAGTTTGAGGCTAACGTGGTTGGCAGGGGTGATCTGGGGCCAAGAGGATGGTTGGGAGCCAGATCCCATTAATGAAGACTTTGGCTTTGCCTCCAGATGAGGGTTCAAAGCAGAGGAAGGCTCTGATACCTGAAAGAGCAGCTTCGGGTGAGAAGGGACGTGGAGACATGCATGTGAAAGCAGATTTCCTGAAGGGCTCAAGCAATCACGCATGTGGCTTTGACCGAAGTGTTCCTGGTGGAGGCAAGGAGACAGAGAGATTCTAGAACAGCTGGAAGCCCCAAGAGCGCAGCTGCTAGGTCAGTCTTGTCTCTCTGCAATTGTATTGCCAAACGCATACTCCAGCATATATGGAGGTACTAATTAATATACACTTAATTAATCATCAGTCACAAGTGAATGCATATACATACTTTCTTATAATAATAGCTTTCTTAGGATATAACACTAAACGAACAGGGGAGGAATTCTTTAACAGAATTTTATTGTATTTATTCTCAACTCTCTGTTAAACCTGTTAAAATGTTAAAGATCCTTTTACATGGAGCAAATTCTTCATCTCAATGGTACATGAGCCTGAACATGAGAAAATGGACCACCAAAACTGTATTTAAAAACATTTTAAATTACATTAATTTATTTAATTCATTAGGTGGGCTAAAAACCAAATACTACTGTTCTTTAAAAAAAGTAGCAATAAAACGACTTGTAGTGACACTCTGCTGTCCTTACAGATCTGTATCTTGCTCAGTCATCATTGGAGAAGCTTCCTCCTGCAGCAGATGGTAACAAATACAGAGACCCACAGCTGGACAATATGCAGAGATGAGAGACCTTGGACCACTCAGCTCTAAATGGGATGTCTCCATCAAGTCCCTCCCCTTAGAGCTCAGGGAACCAGCTGAAGAGATAATGTAGAGTGCAAGAGCCAGAGGGTCTGGAGGACACCAGGAGAACAAGGTCCTCTGAATCAACTGAGCAAAGCTCATATGAACTCACAGAGGCTGAGGCAGCATGCACAGGGCCTGCACTGGTCTGCATCATGACCTCTGTGTACATATTACAGCATTCAGTTTAGTGTTTGTATGGGATTTCTGAGTGTGTGAACGAGTGAGCCTCTGATTCTTATGCCTTCTCTTGGGTTTTTTTCTTTCTGTTGGTTTGTCCTGTTCAACTTCAATGTGATAGTTTTTTTGTTTTATCTTATTATATTTTATTTTGCTATATTTTAATGTTATCTCTTAGAAGCCTGCTCTTTTCTAATGAGAAACAGACAGGGGCTTGATCCAGATGGGAACCGGGAGGAGTAGAGGGAGGGAAACCATAATCCTATACATAAACATAATAGTGAGAAAAGAATTTATTTTCTGTGGAAGGGAAAAAAATTAAAAAAATTACATTGATTTAATTTAGTGTGTGTGTGTGTGTGTGTGTGTGTGTGTGTGTGTGTGTGTGTGCAGGCTTGCATGTGGGTGCTCCTGTGCCATGCTGTGTTGCTGGAGTTGGTTATCTCTTTCCTCTATGTGGGACACAAGGACTCACATTCTCAGGCTTGGTGGCCAATACTTCTACCTGTGCTCATCTGGAGCCTGTCTTTCTTCTAATATATGACATTTTCCCTGCTCTTTGTCTAAAAGTCCCCTTGAGGTAGGGATGGAAATTGGGACTTTCTTTGTACCTTGCTGCTATCATTCATAGAGTGGCTTTTTGTCACCTTCCAGTGACAAGCTGGCTCAAAGAAGTCCTAAGCATCGCTTCCTCATTCCAGGTTGTCAGGAGGATGTATCAACTACGTCTTTTCCTTTCACCAGAGAAGCGTGAGTTTCCTGGGGCCTCCCAGCAGTTTTTCGAAGGCCTCACTGCTCCTTCAGCTGAAAGCAATACTGGGACATGAATGTCTGGCTCCACGGAAAAGAGGTTTGGGAATGCTGTGGAGTTAGTCATGCAACACACCTGCCCCAAGGCATGCCCATTCTGTGGGATTATGGTCTACCTAAACAAGCTGCCAGAGTTATAGACATCCAGGTCTTCCTGACACATCATTGACTCCAGGGCTGCTGTCTCTCTCCTGACCGTCTCCGGCAGTCGTCTGACTGACTTTGACACTGATGGCCTTGGCACTCGATCTCCACCGCCCACCCCCTCTCTTCCACTGTTGGAGGTGGTCCACCAAAAAGCAAATTCTCAGTTTGTCTCTTCATCTGGACTTGTGGACTTGCGTCTCTTCTGGGCTGCCCTCAATGGATCATCTTTTCTGTCATTGTCATTGGGTCCCTGCTGTGTTCTTTCTCTTCTTCCTGGGTCCCACAGGTCTCCTCTGTAGATGAATTTCTAAACAGTCTTAGTAAATAAGAAACACAAGCCAAATACAGAGGAAATAGCTGAAGAGATCAGAGCAATAGCCATGACTAACTTTAGCTTACCACCATAAGTAGCTTCCCCAGAGAGAGAGCTTCTTCCTGTCTGACTTGTCTTTTTATTGCCTTTCTGTTCTGCCATCTCATTGGCTCTAAACCCAACCACATGACTTCCTCATCACTGCCTGTCTACACAGACCTCCAGGTCTCTATGGTTGGTACTGGGATTAAAGGTGTGTGTTACCACACTTGGCTGTGTCCTTGACCACACAGAGACTCTGCCTGCCATGTGATCGAGATTAAGGGCGTGTGCTACCACCGCCTGACTCTGCTTATGGCTCGCTTTGACCTCTGATCTCCAGGCATCTTTATTTATTAACAAACAAATAAAATCACATTTCAGCACAAATAAAATATCACCATACTCCTCTCTGGACTAGGTCTTGCCTCTTCCTCTCTGTGCTACTATAGGTCCACTTGAAGTTTCGCTTTCCTCTGCCTACTCCAATCCATCCTTAATGCCTGCCACAGTAATTTGATCTGACTGCTCTTCCTTGGGTAAAAGTCACTCACAGTTTCTTATTGCTTTAGTATCAAATAAAAGCATGGCATTTGAAGTCCTTCCTGCCTACCCTGTCGTTCAGCTTGATGACGTCTGTGCTTTGCCCTTGTTATTTCATTTTCTCAGTTTTCCAACAAAGTCTCTGGGCTTTGGCGGGTCTGCAGCTGGCACTTTCTATTCTTTACTTAACAAGCTCCTCCAGTGAGCCCAGCTCAATGCAAGGTCTTCGGTGTGACTTTCCTCAAGGTTTCAGGCGGAACAAGCACGCTACCGTCTTTTCTCCCATTGCATTGTTTGTACCATATTTTTTGACACTGATTTTTTCATATGTGTCATGGAACAAAATGTGGGTGGCACACACTGACGATCCCAGCTCTTTGGAAGTTGATGTGGGAGGATGGGCAAATTTGAGGGCAGCCTGGGCTACTTACAGAATTTGAGCCTAAGCTACACAGGCTACACAGATACAGAGACAGATGGATGATTGATAGGTAGATAGATACATAGATAGATGATAGATGGATGATTAATAGGTAGATAGATGATATAAATAGGTGATTGATAAATGAGTAGTTGATTGATAGATGATAATGATTGATAGGTAGGTAGATTGATGATATAGATGATTGATAGGTAGATAGATGATGATACATAGGTAGATAATAGATGATAGATATATAGATGATAGATAGATGGTTGATGGAGAAGGAGAAGAAGAAAGAAAGAACATGGGTTGTCATACAGGTCTTATTCTTAATAGATACTTGTTTAGCATGTATGAGGCCCTGGGTTTACACACACACACACCACCACCACCACCACCACCACCATCACCGCCGCCGCTGCCGCCGCCGCCACCACCACCACCAAAAAGAAAAGCAGAAAAGATCTGCAATTTAGCTTTACGTCTTTAATAGCTGTTGCAGTGCCTGGCAGGTTCTCAATAAAGGTTTGATGAACAAGTATTTTTCAACCATTGTGGACAGTAATGGAGGAAATTCTCTAGGTGTTGTGCATTCAGTACACTCTTAACAGGTGGTACATATGAGTCTGAAGTTAAATGAAGAAAACTTCAGCGAACAAATGTTTGCCACAGTGTAGAGTTCTTCAGTTTCCAGGATTGGAGGTGGTATGTGTGTGTGGCTGATGTTTTTAGAACAAGGCAATGGCTCAGCCCCGTGGGAGCAGATTGCATGAGACAAGCACCCAGAATGGGGGAGATGATGCCAGCCAATCTGTCAGGTTTCATCATCTGCTGGTCCTGGGCTCGGAAGATGCTTTATATATGCCTCTCAAGATTCCAGCTTGTGAGGAGCTGCCTTCAAATCCCATCTTCTGCAGGTTGCTTATACAACCCAACATCTAAAAATAATATTTTAAGAAAGCATATTATTTATTTTGAGTTTTGTAAATGAATCTTGGTGTATTTTTTTTTAAAGCACAAATTCTGATAATTTCTGCTCTGTGATGAATTTTACAGACATGGTGGAGAGACAAATCTCATAGGTTTACTTGATCCAATAAGACCCACTTTTTATTTTCATTTTATACTGCTGAAATTATAATTATATAATTATGAAAAAGCAGTTTGGGGAGGAGTCCACTGACTCATGAACAGAGGGAGCTGTTACTGTGGATGGAAAGGAAGGACCAGTGATTTTCATTTTCTTAAATCAGGGAAACCTATTTGCTGGTGAGGTGTGGGTGTTAGCAGATAAAATGTGTGGGTTGCATGGTTGTTTATATATACTGTAGGGTGTGTGTGTGTGTGTGTGTGTGTGTGTGTGTGTGTGTGTGTGTGTAGCTCAGCATTTACAACAAAAGCTCATAAGTTTAGAAAATCAGTGGGAATAATATAGCAAACTCATGAGTGGCTAAGGAATGCTCATGCTGACATACTTACATTGCTTTCTGGGGATGGTCTTGCAGGTGGGTCTCCTTTAACAAGTAGATAATATTCAAAACATTTTATGCTTTGAGTGGTTGAAATATCTTCCCTGAGCATTATTATTATTATTATTATTTTATAATTTTTTCAAAGCACCCTTTCCATCATGCTACAGAGGTAACCTTCAGTTAAGGTTTCCTTTCTTTGGTTTTAAAGTACTGGGATCCTAGAGGGAGAAGTGTTACAGAAACTTTTCTTTCTCTAGTTATGAGAGCTAATGGTAGTCATTTCCATTTAGTGGAAACAAAGCAGATCAACCATTTAAATAAAATGACCTAGGCATGTCCCTAGGGATATATTTCATCTTCTGGTTTAACTAGGGAAACAGGAAACTGGAAAAGCTAATGTTGAGAGAAAATTTCAAGGCAGACTTTCCATTTTTGAGTTAAAAAAGAAATTATTCTGATGGGTTTAAGTATATCCTCCCTTCTGTATTCACATATGACTTTGTGTGAAAGACAGTTCTAAATGGGTAACGTGGCAGGAATGCCGGTGGTAGGGGATGATGTTACAGGAGACAGTGTGTGATGACAGAAAGAACACCCTTGGCCTTGACCTCAGATGTCTGGTCTCCTTGGGCTGAATACTGAGAAAGGGACAGTGTGCATTTCTCAACATTGTTCCTAAGCTGAGGCAACCCTATTAAAAACACAAATCCATTGCTGGAGCAATGCATCATAGGCTGAAGAAGAATGTGGCAAGCAGCCCTTCCATGTCACAGACTGAGTCCAGGTTTCATGTGAGTGATAGCTTAATTGCTGGTAGGTGACCTTTACTTATTTCCCTCAACTTAAAAGATTAAGCTTGATTCAGGGCAGAGCTGGAGAACAAAGAGTAAGTTAGCAACATAATCTGTTGAGTCATGAGAAAATAAAGACTTAGGAGTGCACAGAAACATCTCACTCAGGCGTGCATGAGTCTGTTCCTTAAATGCCAAAAGCACCGTCACCTCTTCCCTCCCCAAAGCTTGAATGCCGGGCACAGCACTCTTTTTCTATCTCTATTGTTGATGTTTTCTGTCCTTCCTGCCTCTGCCTGGCTTTATCCAAAGCTTGCTTCGGAGCTTCACCTTTATGACCTCCCACCAGTAGCTGGCGCTGATGTTCATTTTTCTCCAGCAAACATTTTTTTTTTCCCTTTTGGTTGCCAAGATACCAGCTTTCCTGGTTCACCTTCTCTCTCTCATCTTCCCAGAAGCTTTCTGCATCTTTCTTTTTCCGTGACACACACAGAGCTCAGCCCTTGGAGTGAGTCTGTGTCTCTCCCTGATTCCTCCTTTGGAGATCTCTGCCCCCCTGGCTGCTGTGATGACCACTCCTGGTATTCAAGTCCAAACAACCATTGAGTCTGTCTCATCACACGTCCAAAGATGAACTTGGGTCTTTCCTTCAAGTTGACTTTCCTTGTATTCTTTTGCATGCTGGTTAAAAATGGCTTCGTTTTTCTAAGGGCTCTGGCCAAACATCCCCTATTCCTCTCTTTCACAAATCCCACATTTAATCCTCCAAAAAAAAAAAATCCCTGTTGTTTTTAGTTTTATGACTTCTTGCTGTTTCCATTGTTATTACCTTTCACCATCTTCCTGACATGGGTTGTTATAGTTGCCTTTAGGTGGTTTCTAAGTTCCTATCCTGTTCTCCAGGGGCCAGATAAGGAGAAGTGGTTCTTACTCTTCCTCCTCACCATTCCCATCCTCCTCTTTATGGGGCTTGGGATTGAGCCCAGGGCCCCAGGCATACTAGGTCAGCATTCTACCACCAAGCTACATCCTCAGCTCAAGATACTTGGCTCTTTGATACATCAGCCAATCAGTCTACTTCTCAATTCCAAACTCTCCAATGACTCTGTTTTTATTTTAAATTTAAATTTATTCTTCTCTTATATATTATATCTCAACTGAAGTTTCCCCTTCCTCCTCCCATCACTCCCATACAGGCTCCCTAGTTGTTGATTCAGTCTCTGTGAGCTCCTATGAGCCCAGATTAGATTTTCCTGTGGATTTTCTTGTGGTGTATTGACCCCTCTAGCCCATATAATCCTTCCTTCCCCTCTTCAGCAGGATTTTTTGAGCTCCGCCTAATGTGTGGCTGTTGATGACTCTCAGTTCTAAACCATAATGTAAATGTAAAGCCTGTAGGTTGAAAAGCCTACATGAGCTGTCCTCTTCCCTTACCTGTGATCTCTTTGCCCTCCTCTCCCATCACATAACCACTACAGATATAATGACCTCTTTGCTGTTCCTTAAGATTCCAAACACATTTCCATTTTAGGGCCTTTGCACCTGGTCTTTTGTCTGCCTGGAATGTTCTTCCCCAGACATGGGTATTAATTAATCCCCTCACATAAACCCTTTACTCAATGTCACCTTTTTGCCATGGCCACATTGATGACCCTAACCCCCCATACCTGACTCCCCTACCCTGTTCTATTATTTTAAGTGACATTTTATCACCTAGTAAGACCCTATACAATGTGCTTATTTTAATTTTGTAATGGTTAGCCTCTCTGCACTAGGTTATAATCTTCAAAAGGGCAGGGCTTTGTGTCTGTTTTGCAGCTCAGCACTTAGTGTGGTATGTGGCACTTAGTGAATGTTTGCTGAATGAATCAAAGTTGATGGCCAGCTGTCTTGTGCCTACGGACTACCATTTGTTTTCTCTCAAGCCTTTGTTTAGTTAAGTGTAGTGGGTAGCCATTCTAGCTTTGATCTGGAAGTTTCAACCCCCATTGAGGCTTCAGTAACTGTCACACCTACAAGGCAGGGCTGAGAGAGGACCGTGAAGACCCAAGATCCAGATGCTCAGGTTCTCTTGGTTGCTGGACCCTGGACACTGAAGGTAGACTGAGCAGAGTTCTCCCAAGAACACTGCTGGACTGTGCTATACCTTTCCCAGACCCTGTTACCTATCCCTTCACTTGTGAGTTACCCCACAAAATAAACCTCCCTTTTAACTATGTGGAGTTGCCTTAATAATTTCACCAATATCTGGCGCCCAACGTGGGGCATGAATCCACGACCCTGAGATCAAGAGTCTCATGCTCTACCAATATTGGTAGTACTCCTCCTCTTCCTCCTTCTCCTCCTTCTTTCTTTTTTTCTTCTCCTCCATCCTGCCCACCTCCATGTGTAGTATATACATGGGTTATGCATGTGTGTGCACTCATGTGCATAGGTATGGAGGCCAGAGGAGGGTATCAGTTTCTCTATCACTGTCCACTTTACTTCCTTGAGACAAAGTCTTTTTATTAAACCTGTAGCTAGACGGACTGTCCAGAACACACAAGTGATCCTTCTGCCTCCACTCACTGTTCCACCTCACAGTGATGGTTCACAGGCGTGTATGACCATACCCAGCTTTTACATGGTGCTGAGGATCCAAACTCATGTCCTCATGCTTCCACAGCAAGTACTATTTATCTCTGAGCCATCTCCCCAGCCCAGTACTTCACTTGAAAAGGTCTTTGTTGTTGAGGCAGGAGAGTGGAGAGGTTTCTGGAAAAGAGGAAGAACAGGAACATTCCCTGCTGTTCTGGAGAGAGTACTTGAGACATACAATTAGGTAATAAAAGGGTCTGGCCTGACTCATTTTGAATTCTCTCTGTTTTTGTATGTGAGTGTGTGACACTGGGATGGATCTCAGGCTTCATGGATGCTGGGCTGCTCTCTGCTGGGCTTTATACCTCCAGACCTGTGTTCTGTTTTTGTTTTGAACTTGATACTATATCATGACAAAACTTCTAATTTAAAAAATAGTTTCACAGTCACTATTTTAATGATGGCATACTTGAAACACAGTCTTAATGACTTAGCACAAAAGTGGGTATGTGTAAGCATGGAGATTGTCATTGATTACTTTCGAGATCCTCATTACAGGGCTTGGAGAGATGGTGCAGTGGGTAAGCGCACTTGCTTTTCCAGAGGACCTGGGGTTGATTCTCAGCATCTATGGCAGCCCACAACCATCTTAGGGGATCGTATGCCCTCTTCTGGCCTCTGCAGGTGCTGCATGAATATGGTACACAGATAAACATACAGACATACATGCAGGTACAAAACAGCCACACACCAGAACAAAACAAAACCCCCAAACCAACTCATTATAAGGCAGTGGTTAAGAACACAGGCCATAGTTGAGTTATCTGGATACAAATCTTGCTGTTGGCTCTTCCTAGCTGAATGACCTCAGGACTCACCTAACTTCCTGTGCCTTGGTTTCCTCCTGGGTAAATCTGGGGCAGTCATAGTACACACACATCTGTAACAGTGTCAGGGGCATTTAGGAAAGCAAATCAGGAGTGGTTATACAGCACCTGGATACCTGTTACTGCCAACTGTGGTCTTCCGACCAGTATCTGTAAACAGACGAATCTCTCTTGCCCAGTTAGAGGCTTAATATTATTTACAAACTGTTTGGTCTATGGCTCAGGCTTATTGCTGGCTAGCTCTGACATCTTAAATTAACCCATTTCTATTAATCTATATTTTGTCGTGTGTTCGTGGCGTTAACAGTCTGCTGGCATCTTGCTCCTTGGGTGGTTGCCCTGACTCCGCCCTTTTTTTCCCTGCATCTCTGTTTGGATTCCCCGCCTGGTGCTTATCCTACCTTACCATAGGCCAAAGCAGCTTTATTTATTAACCAGTGGGAGCAACACATATTCACAGCATACAGAAAGACCATCCCACAGCAAGTATCATCAGCAATCCCTGGTGGCTTGTGAGAAATATGAAGGTTCAGACCTGGAACCAGATGTATGTGTTACAATGTGCATTTTGACAAGATTCCTAGATGTGTCTCATGTGCACTTATGTCTGAGAAGCTGATTTCAAACAGTGCCTCAGAATTGCCAGATACTGAAGACTGGGGTTAAATCCCAGAGTGGTTCCTACTCAGCTGGTCCAGACTGCTGAAGCTTATTTCTTGTCTTTGTCAGACAATCTCTTCCAGCAAGTAGCCCTGGGAGCTCAGGCCAACCACTGCACGCCTCTGACCTTCAGCTTGCTTGTCTGTGTAATCTCACAAGTGTCCTACCACTGTTGGCTCTCTGCCAACACTGTTCATCAATTCATGTGTTACTAGCAGGGTATTAAGCATGACCAGAATTTCTTTTAGAAACTAGATAAGAATAAGGTCTTGGGAGAACGTCCATGAACATCCCTTGAGATGAAAGCCAACCAGGCCAGAACGGTAGGATATAAATAAGACATTTCATGAGCACCCTTTTTTTCTGCTGTGTTGTACATGTGGTGACACTGTTTAGGGTTAGCAGGCCCCTAGCGCTCTCCAGGAAGCTGCTCTATCTAATTCAGCTCTTTCAGAAGAAAAGAAAATCATGCTGTCAGCTAGCTAACTGTTGGTAGATGACAGATGGGTAATGGTGGATCTTGAGAATCAGTGGGACTGAGTAGAGGGGCACCTAGAGAATTGGAAAAGCACATTTTTGGGTGCCTGTGAGGATTTTGCAGGGAAGACTGGCATTGGGGCCAGGGAACTGAGTGCAGACACCTGTCCTCAATGTGGGAGGCATCATCATCTGATAGGCTGGCACAGGGATGGGAAAAGCAGAAGGAAGAGCCTGTGCTCCCGCTCACAGGAGCGCTCCCTTCCCCGAACAGATTGCTGCCTAAGGACATCAGACTCTGGGTTTTTAAGCCTTTGAACACACCATCTCCCCAGTGGGGCCTTTGATCTTGAACTGGGGCCCAGTTGTTGACCTGACTCTCGTTCTGAGGCTTGGAGAAGCTTCCAGTTTCCTGGTTTTCCATTCTATAGCTGGCTGTTTAAGACCTCTCAGCTTGTGGCCATGTTCTCCTCCTGATTAACCCCTTCTAGTAAATACATGCACACACACACACACACACATACACACACACATACACACACACACACACACTTTCTCTCTCATACACACTCACTCTTGCTCACACACACATTCTCACACAAATACACACACATTCTCATACACACACAAAAAAACCTCTTTCATACATACACACACTCACCACCCCATATGCAGGTATGCATATATGTACACAAATTTACATGTTCTATTTGCTCAGTTTTTCTACAGAATGTTGACTGATGCAGAAGGTTTCCATAGTAGGCTGAATAGTGTTCCTCCATAAGTTCATGGCTACTGGAATTTCAGATTGTGACTTTATTTGGAAACAGAGGCTCAGGTCAATGACCTCATGAAGAGGAGAGAATGAAGCACCCTAGGGAAGGTGGCCACTTCAAGATAGAAACATATATTGAAGCAGTGGAGGTCATGACAACGAACAGCAGGAGCCATCAGGAGCTGGAAGAAGCCAAAAAGGATTCTTCCTGAGAGCCGCAGGAAGGATCTTGGCTCTGCTGATGCTGATTTTAGGCTCTGGGCCTCCAGAATTTTGTAAGAATAAATTCCTGTGGTTCCAAACAACTTATGTTGTGATAACTTGTCAAGGGAGCACCATGAAGCCAGTAGGTAGTCTTTGACTCCATGGGGTGAGTTCTCAGGTGACCATGTGCTTCTTCTCTGGGCTTTCTGCCCCCTAACATCCTTCAGTGCAGCTTTTATCAAGACTGTAAGTCTTCTGAAGGGGGAGAATCATTGAGCCAACAAAGTACTTTTCACAGAGTCTTGGACAATGTGATGTTCATGGCCCTCAGAAGTATCTTAAATGGTGAACAGTTAGTTCTGGACCACCTAATTTCTCAAGGAAAATAATATTCACTTTTTCTTGGAATGAAAATGCTGAAGCTACTGTTGAGGGAGATTTGGTCTCCTAACACTGTGAACCTAGAGTTTGCATTTTCATTAATTAAATAAAATTAACCTTGGGTTAGGAGGAGGCTGAGTTAGCAACTAGTTGACAGAAAGTAATCTTAGAGCATCAGAGGGCATCCAGAAGAGTTAGAGAGACCCCAGGAGATATGGAAGAAGCAGGATAGTGGCATGTGACAGAACATAGATGAACAGAAATGAGTTAATTTAAGTTATAAGAGCTAGTTAGAAACAAGCCTAAGCTAAGGCCAAGCTTTCATAATTAATAATAAGTCTCTGTGTTTTTATTTGGGAGCTGGCTGGTGGGACAGGGAAAGACCAGTTACAAACCATGTTGTACATGTGATTTTTCTAGTTTAATATATGTGGAATCATGCAGTAGCATGTGAGAATTTTCCATGCCATCCATTTAGTGATTGTTTATTGAGTTTTATGAGAAATGATACTATATAAGGACAGTAGTCTTGGTTGGGGTTTGAGTCAAGGTTCTGCTTGGTACTGTCTGTGCTTGGCTGTACAAGGCTCTTTCTGAAACACAGTATTGTTGTTAGAAAAATGAAAATAAACCTCCAAGAATTAGTGAGGTAGCTATGAAAGATGGTTCTGGAAGCTGCATCAGCAGTGAGACTATGACACAGGTCAGCCGTTATCAGAGGAGTCACAGACACACCCATAGGCCTTGTGGTAGTCAGCCTTCTGCTACTATAACAAATACATGAAATAATCAACTCATGGAAAAAGAAGGTTTATTATGGCTCACAGTTTCAGAGGTTTCAGCCCATTGCTTCTGGGCCAAGGGTGAGATAACATACAATGACAACAGTTTGTGGAAAAATTGCTCACCTCATTACTGGGATGTGTTTTTGTATTTTTCCTATATTTTGTGGTACTGGGGATCAAATCTAGGACAAGCATAAATTCTGTTACTAGCTCCTGTAGGTGCGATGTGAAATAAGATGAAAAGGAGGGTCTAGGGTTCCTCTATCCCCTTCAGAGGCATGCCCCAGTGGCTGTTAGACCTCTCACGGGACCTACTTCTAATCTTCCTCATTAGTTTCTGGTAGACCTTTATTACATGGGTCACTGATGGGCATTCCAGAGCCAAGCCCTAGGGTTTCAGTGTTTAGAGGAATTTGGATGTTGTGTGATAGCTTAACAGGAGACAATTAGGGCCATAGGACAGGGTAACTCACCTGCATAGTTTAAACCAAGTAAGTCCATCTTTGGAGCTCATTCCCTTCCTCATTGAACTGAGACATAGTGGTGGTTTGAGAGAAAATGACCCCCAAAGGGAGTGACACTATTAGGAGGTGTGACCTTGTTGGAGAAGGTGTGGTCTTGTTGGAGGAAGTGTGTCATGGTGGAGGCAGGCTTTGAGGTCTCATATATGCTTAAGCCACGCCCAGTGTCTCAGTTCACTTCCTGTTGCCTGCAAGCTGTAGAACTCTCAGCTCCTTCTCCAGCACCATGTCCGCCTGCCTGCCACCATGTCCTGCCATGTTGATAATGGACTAAACCTCTGAAAAGGTAAGCCACCTAATTAAGTGTTTTCCTTTATAAGAGTTGCTGTGGTCATGGTGTCTCTTCACAACAATAGAAACCCTAAGACAGACACTCACACTGAGCTCACTGACAGAAGGTAGAATGAGACCAGAGCAGTTCAGATAAACACAAGGGCAATGTAGTTGATCACGTCAAACCCACAGTATGATTCTTTGTGCTCTACTCTGAAGACTGTGTTACAAATTCAGCAATCATGGCCTTTAGCAAGAACCTTATGACCTTTCTTTGGGCTTGAGTTAGGGGGCTATATATTATGCTCTAGGTCAGAGATGTTGACTTTTAAGGCAAGTGGATTAGGTAGAGACTCAGGGGAAAATACTGATGGTTCTTTAGCTCAGCTGGAAGAGCAAGAATGCATCCATGATATGATGGCAAGACTGATACCTTGGACCTGAGGCTATTAACATGCCTGTTCTGGTTAGCTCAGCTACTTCCTAAGGAACAAGGTGCTGTAGATGCAAGGGACTAGTTAGCTTTAAGATGTATTTCACTGTGAGTAAGATCACATTGGCTGGCCGTGTGGAAGAATGCTCTTGTTTGTAAAGGAAATAAATACTGATAGGAACTCAGATGAAAATATTTTCAGATGGGAGCTTGTTTCATTTTATAGCAGACAGTACTCTGTGAAGAGGTTCTGGGATGGTGGCAAAGAATATGCTCTTAAGATTATGCTTAACTAGACACAAGAAGAGCTATGTCTTTAAATGACTTAATGGGACATTTTCAAGCAACTCAGCGCTTGGCAGATTTCACTTTGACGAGCAGGAACAGGTGGGTGGCTCAGGCTTCTCAACCTTGACTAGATGACCCCAGATGACTTTGTGTTTTCCTGATAGCTGCAAGATAAAATAAAGGTTAATGAAGGGGCTTAGGGGAGGTATGTGTGATGTTCAGATGGGGGATAAATAGATAAATAGGAAGAGGCAAGTGTCATGAAAGCCTGGCATCACAAAGCCTCGGGAAGCAGGCAGGCGAGGGGTCTCTGGGGTTTGCTGGGAACTCCAAGTGCCTTTTCTGTTCAGGGAAGAGGAGCCAAAATGCCAGTGGTCGGTGGTGCTCACACAGTCATGCACGCTTTTGTGATTCTGAGTAAGACCTCTCTCTCTTTTCTGGTGGGAAAACTTCTAGGCCCACTGAGGGTGTCTATGCTGGCTTATTCCTTTTCTGAGATGTGAGAGGCTTTTCAGGTGCTTTGAAGACGGTGTAACTTTTCTGGAATTGTTTCCACCTTTCACTCTTTCTCCTGAATCCGTTTTCTTCCTTGTCCCTTTCTCCCGCCTTCTCTAACCCGTCCGCGTCTCTGACAGTCTGGGTAAAGTTTCTGGCACCTGACATGTTTGCCAGGAAAATGACAACTGCCGGTGAAGCAGAGAGCCTTTCCTGTTTGCTCCACAGTCCTAGGATCCTCTGCTCCGAGCCCTTGGGTTTGTGTGGTCCCCATGTTCACCGGCAGGGAAGGGGCTGGCTCATGCCTGTCATTTTGGAACATGATTAGGCTCAGTTATTATTTTTTATTTATTTTTATTTTGTAAATATTTGGCTGTATCCTGCCTGTATTTCTGTCTCCTAAATTCCTCTTGGTCACTTAATCACGTACTTAACATTTTGTACCTGGGAGAACCTGGTGGTGAGGACCGAGCACACTCTGATGTTTCTTAGGGGGAAAAGGCTGCAGGCAGTAATGAGAGATGTAATGTAACCTAGGTAGATGCTCCTGTCAGGGCATGTGAAGAGCCTGAGGTACTTTTGGAGTGGCATTAAAATGAAGGATTTGCTTTTGGTTTTGTTTATTACTTGGAATAAAAATCCTATCAGAGTCTCTGATGTCCAGGCCTCTCACTGGGGTTATAAAAGGAAAGATTTGCAAACCAGAGTAAGGTTTCTAGATTACTCTATGTTCAGAGGCCAGTTTGGTTTAAACAATCTTGACTTTAGGGTTGGAGATGGAGCCTGGTGATAGAGGGCCACAAGTATGAGGTCCTCTATACTTAAAAAAAATTGAACCTGTGTTCTTTTCTCTTTGATAATATCATCTTCTCCCATTGTTCTTATCTTTTTAGACATTTCCATGGGTCCAACTACATCTATGAAATGAGAATTTAAGAATACAGTGTTTTCTCCTTATCCATGGGTGTAAACCAAAGAGCTGAACATGCCTGAAGCCTCAGGTAGTACCAAACTCTATGAGCCTTGTACATACATACATACATACATACATACATACCTGTAGCAAACTTTCAGTCTTTACTCACAGGAAACAGTCTCTCTTGGGCATATCTAAATCATCAGCATTGCTGTTTCTGCTCCTCTGGTGCAATAGAAAGGCTAAGGATCACCTAACCCCAAGCATAGTAGTACTGCAGTGTTTGACATGATGGCCAAGATGGCCCCCAGTGCCTAACAGGTGGGTAGTTTATGCGGTGTGGATATGCTAGGTGAGGATAATTCATATCCCAGGCAAGTTGGAAAAGAATGGCTGAGATTTCGTCCTGTTACTCAGAACAACGTGCAATTTAAAATTCATGATTTGATTATTTCTAAAACCTTTCTACTTAGAGCTTTTGGACCACTGTTAACTCCAAGGAAATGAAATGGTGGAAGGTGAAATCAAGGACAAAGGGTCCTGTATTATTTTATATCATGGGCCTTCAAAATCTCATAACTGACATGGCCTGGTGATGGCTTGAAAGTTATTATATCAGGTTTTTCAAATTTCTCTTTTTAGTTTTTTTGAGACACTGTCTTGCTATGACAGCCCTGGTTGGCTGAGAACTCACTTTGTAGACCTGGCCTTGAACACATAATTCTTCTGTCTCTCTTTTTCAAGTGCTGGGATTACAATCTTAAGCTACCACGTCAAGCTCCAGTTTTTTGTTTTTGTTTTTTTTTTGGTTGTGAGCCTAACTTTTAACAGCTGAGCCATCTCTCCAGCTCAAGCTTTAACTTTTAATCCCATTTTTATTTTGCTTCTGTCTCTCTCAATATATATGCGTGCATAAAATAATACTTTTCTTATTATATAATTATATAAAGCCATAAAATATTACGAATTTGATTAAGAGTTTTCTATTGTGAAGTACTTTTCCATTTGCAATTAGAAAACACTTTGTGTATGAATACCTCACAAAAATGAAAATATTCTGCTTGTCGTCAAATTTTCACATACTTCATAGTGTGCACTGATAATTCTTAACTCCGTCACACCAAGTAGTAAAAGTAAAAGAAATGCTGGAGTTAGAAAATCAAAACTCTATTTTTGTAGATGATGATATATAGCACTCCCTTTACTATTCTGGAAATTATTTTGTGGATGGTAAAAATCTACCTGCATATATCTTCAACTATAATCTGAAGGGTAAACGAAATGACAGTGATTTATAGTTAAATGTACTGTGTATTTCAGTATACAAACTTCTTGGTACTTCTATACAAGAACAGCCAGTGAGGGCTTGGGGATGTAGCTCCGTTGGCAGAGTGCTTTCCTGGCGTGCACAGAACCCTGACTTTGGTCCTCAGTCATGTGTAGACTGTCATCCTAGCCTTTGAGAGGTAGAAGATGGAGGAGCAGAAGGCCATAGTCATATCCAGTTACATAGCAAGTTTGAGGCCCGTCTGGGCTCATGAGACCTGGTCTGAAAAATAGACACCCACATTGGGATTCCAAGTGAGGAATCACGGTGGTAGATAGCTACGGTGGAGGGTCATTAAATGACACTCCAGAGGTGGCTGCTTGGACTTGCTGAGTGGCCTCAGAGCCACCTCAGAATCAAGGTCCCATCCCCCTGTCTCCCCCTTCTGCAAAGTTTATCTTCAATATATATAACCGAAATTCCATTAATCAGAGGAATTCACGTTACAGGAAGAAAGTGCTATCTGTCAGCACACTGGGGAGGTCTCGCGTTACAAGCTGTTGTCTTCCATTTTGTTTCCAGCTAGTGTTTACAGAGAGTCACAGTCGTCTGTCTGAGGGCCAAGCAGACCTTGCCCCAGGTGATTGTATGTCCTCTAAGTCCATTGAGTTCCCCTAGAAATAACTAGCTATCTCCTTAGAAATAGACTGCACGTCTCCCTCCTCCCAGTGAACAGGGTGTGTAAGCTCAAGCATCTGGGGAAGCCTTTGAATCTCATGCTTTGTGTGTGTCTCCTATGCTGTGGATGCCCCCCTCCCCCGTGGGAATGAAATTAATGCTGTGCCTTTCCTCTGACTGAATCCGTTTGTTCCAGTGAAAGCCGCCCTCTGCCCCCACTCTGTGCATGCAGAGGGGACCTGCTGCTGCTTTCAGTGTTGTGAGGTTGGTGACATCACAACAATGAACAGCTTTTGGTAAAATTTCTAACAAAGTAGCACAAAATATTTTCTCAACTTTTTTTTTTTTCAATTCTGGAACCCAGGTAAGCTCTCTGTCCCTGAGCTACACCTAAGCTCTGTAGCATAAATCTTAAAAGGTCTTATTAATAAAAACAAACCCAGAGCCAGGTATTGGGGTGAACATTGAATGATCAGAGAAACAGAACCAGCCACATCCAACCTCGCTTTGCCAATTCCTCAGCTGATCTTGTTTCCTCAAACTGGAAGCCTCTGTGTCCTCATCTGAATGGATCTCAGCAGAACTGCTGCTAAAAGCTTAACCAGACTCTAGTTCCTGGTTCTCACGCTTTATATACCTTTCTGCTTCCTGCCATCACTTCCTGGGATTAAAGGCATGTGTCACCATGCCTGGTTGTTTCCAATGTGGCTTTGAACTCACAGAGTGAGTGTGTGTGCCACCATTTTCTGGCCTCTATGTCTATCTAGCAGCTGTTCTGTTCTCTGATCCCAGATAAGTTTATTAAGGTGCACAATATATTGGGGGACACAGTATATCACTACAAAGCTCAATGTTCTTTAAGTATGCTCTAGATTGACAATTCTGAAATGTTGGTATATGTTAAAATAGTGCAAGAATTATTTATTCCAAGTGTAGTGGTGGTTGCCTTCAATCCTACCATCTGGGAGACTGAGGCAAGAGAACCATGAATGTGCTGCACAAGGTGGTGCACACTTAAATTCCAGCACTTGTGAGGCGGAGACAAGGAGATCTCTAGTTTGAGGCCAGCCTGGTCTACATATCATGTTCTAGGACAGCCAGGGCTACACAGTGAGACCCTGAAACAGACAAATGGACAAATAAACAAATCCGTGAGTTTTAGCCACACAGGAGACCCTGTCTCAAAAACTAAACCAGAATTTTTTTTTTAGCTTAAATCAAAGATATATAAATTTTGGATGAATATAAATGGGGGCTTAATCCATGTGAATGTTGGGTAGTATATTTGACATACCCTTACAATGTGGATAACACTTTGTCATGCAGCATATCTTTGTTAGGTTTCTGTTGCTGTGATAAAACACCATGACCAAAAGCAACTTGGGGGAGGAAAGGCTTTATTCCAGCTTTTAACTGTCAGGACACACTCCATCACTGAGAGAAGTCAGGGCAGGAACTCAAGGTAGGAACCTGGAGGCAGGCACTGAAGCAGAGACCATGCAGGACCGACCTCTGCTTACTGGCTGATGCATCTTGGCTTGCTCAGTTTACTCTTTTATATACTCCAGGACCACTTGGCCAAGGGTGGCACTGCCCACAGAGAGCTGGGTTCTCCAGTATCAGTTACTAATCAAGAAAATGCCACACACGCTTGCCTACTACTGGTCAGTCTGATGTGGATATATTTTCTTTTTTTTTTTAATTTTATAATTAATTTAATTTTACATATCAGCCATGGATTCCCCTGTCCTCCCTCTTGGATATATTTTCAATTGACATTCTCTCTTCCCAGATGACCCTAGCTTGTGTCAAGTTGACAAAAACCTAACCTGCACACAGTACCAACCTGCTCATTTCAGGCTGACATCTGATGTCTCTGATCTGACCCACAAAATGGACTTGACATCCTCCGGTTATTTAGATAATAAAATAACTCCTGCAAATGTCCAACAGCCCCTGGATGTGGTAACACTGGTTAGAAAACACTGTTCTAAGCTCTTTCACAAGCACAGATGCCTAGTCATTCCTGCTGCCCCAGCTCGTCCCAGTAACAGCAACAGTGATGGTGGAGGCAGCAGCAGCAGCAGCAGCGGCAGCGGCGGCGGCAGCAGCACAGACACTGAGTTTTCTCTTGGGTTCCTAAGTAATTGCTTACTTAGTTCCTTGCCTTATGCCGCTTTAGTTCATCTAAGTGGGTCTTATATGTGAGGCTTCGGTAATGTGTTGAGTTGAGGATTAGGGTTCGGGAGAGTGAAATACCCCAACTCCAGATATATTTCTCTGGTATGTGTCTCTCTGTCTGCCTGTCCAGCTATAGCCTAACCTTCCTGAGTACTAGATTCCGGCCATGTGCCACCGTACCCTGATCTCTAAAGACACAAGAATGACCCCGAAAGTTTTTTTGTTAAAGAAATTTATATCTGTAAAAGATGACTATACTAGTGAGATAAATATCCAGTAAGGCATAAGCAGGCATTTCTATTTTGTACGGACCTTTCTGACTTGCAAAGGTCTTTCCACAGGTGGCTGTTACCTAGGAAACATCATCTGTGTAAGAAGACAACCTTCTGTAGCCTTCTCAAGCTCCTGCCTCTTTGCTTAACTCTATATAAACATCAATTTCCAGATATCTTTTGATTCCTCCTTTGTGTGTAGCTCCTGTGTTGCTACACATTAATTAATTTGTTATGAATTTTCTCTACGAATTTATTGGTTGTTACTTCATTTCATGGCCTAAAATCATTGAAGCTTCAGTGGGCAACAAGAATTTATTTATTTTTTTTAAAGCTTTGATTTCTTTAAAAAATTTTTATGATTGTGTTTATTTGTGTGTGTGTGTGTGTATGTGTGTGTGTGTGTGTGTGTGTGTGTGTGTGTGTGTGTGTTGGTGCATGGTGATCAGGGAACATGAGCGCCATGGGTTTGTGTGGGGCTCTGAGGAAACTTGTGGGAGTTGGTTATTTCCTCCCACCACGTACATCTCTGAGACTGAACTCAAATCATTAGGTTTGGTGGCAAATGTCTTTACTTGCTGAGCCCTGGCCCAGTTTTAAATGTATTGACAATTAAATAAATGTACATAATGTGTTTTGGTATATTTCCATTACAGTCTCTTGTCCCCCTCACTCACTCTGGACCCCCTATTCTTCCCCCCAAAGCTCCCATTAAATTCCTTCCCAACTCTTAAATGAGCCACTTAGTTTAATTAAGGTTGCTGGTGTGAGTGTGGGTGGGGCACTACTTACTGGAGTATGGGTAACTCACCAGTGGCTATGTCATTGAAGAAAACGACTCTCTCTCCCTGTGTAGCCGTTAACTCGGCACCAAATGATAGTAAATGGCGCTGGTTGGTGGTGCTGGTTACTGGCGGAAAAGTCATAGGCCACAGCAGAACCCAATGTTAGTTTTTAGAGCTTTATTAGGAGGGGAAGGAGGGGGGAAGAAAGAGGGGAGAGCCAGGTCTGGTCGGGGAGGGAGGTGGCGGGGGGGGGGGGGAAGGGAGCAGAGTGAGACTAGAGAGAGAGAGCAGAGAGAAAAGAGAGAGAGAGAGAGAGAGAGAGAGAGAGAGAGAGAGAGAGAGAGAGAGTGGAGGTCCATGTTGGGCTTTTTAAAGACGGGTATGTAGTTGCCCATGCCCGCTGATGACATAAGATGCCAGACCTGGAGGAGTGAGGGCAGGATCCTAACAAACAACCAATAACTCCTCACTTGGGGTTGAGGCCTTGTAAGCTTCTCCCCCATCCAGTTTGGAATGCTGACTAGCTAGATCTTGTATGGGTCTTGTGCATATAACCATAGTTGAGTAAATGAATGAGGCAGCCATGTCATGTCCAGAAGACAGCTCTTATATAACCATAGTTGAGTAAATGAATGGGACAGCCATGTCATGCCCAGAAGAGAGCTCTTATATAACCATAGTTGAGTAAATGAACGGGACAGCCATGTCATGTCCAGAAGAGAGCTCTTATATAACCATAGTTGAGTAAATGAACGGGACAGCCATGTCATGCCTAGAAGAGAGCTCTTCGCAGCTCTCCTCCCTGCCATCTGGTTCATACATACTTTCTGCCTCCTCTCCTGTGATGTTCCTTGAGCCTTGGAGCAGAAGGCGGTACAGATGTCCTGTTTAGATCTGAGGACTTAGTAGTCATCAATTCTCAGTGCTTTTACCAGTTATGAGTTTCTGCATTAACCACTTTCTACGATGAAATTATGCTTCTCTGACTAAGGCTGAGAACATCCCTAATATATGTATATAAATATAAATATTTAGAAGGCAGTTTGATACCATGTCCTTTTTAGCAAGACAACATTAGTAGATATTGCACCCCCACATCAACCAGCGCCTATGACTTCATCAGGTTTACAGTACTAGGTATGAATTCCCTCCTGTGGTGCAGGCATCAAATCCAATTGTCTTAGATTTCTCTATGATCTAAAACAACTTGGGGACTATGGTGGTTTGAAAGAAAATGGCCCCCAAAGGGAGTGGCACTATTAGGAAGTGTGGCCTTGTTGGAGAAGTTGTGGTCTTCTTGGAGGAAGTGTGTCACTGTGGGGTTGGGCTTTGAGGTCTCTTTTTCTCAAGCTTCCTTCAGTGTGATAGTCAGTTGACTTCCTGTTGCCTACAAGATGTAGCACTCTCAGCTCCAGCACCATGTCTGCCTGGACACTGCCATGCTCCCCATCATGATGATGATGGACTGAACCTCTGAAACTGTAAGTGAGCCACCCTCAATTAAATGCTTTCTTTATGAGAGTTGCTGTGGTCATTGTGTCTCTTCATAGCAATAGTAAAACGTAACTAAGACAGGGAGGAAAGGATTTATTTCATTTTACAGATTGTAATCCATCACTGAAGGAAATCAAGGCAGGAATCTCAAGGCAGGAACTGATGCACAGGCCATGGAGAAATGGTACTTACTGGATTCTTCCTCATGGCATGCTCAGCTTGCTTTCTTATAGCACTTAGGACTACCAACCTAGTAGTGCCCGCAGTGAGCTGGACCCTCCCACATCAATCACGAAAATGCACCATAAGCATCCTGTCTTAGTTAGGGTTTCTATTGCTGTGAAGAGACACCATGACCATGGCAACTCTTATAAAGGAAAACATTTAATTGGGTGGCTTATAGGTCAGAGGTTCAGTCCATTATCATCATGGTGGGACACGCTGGTGTGCAGGCAGACATGGTGCTGGAGAAGGAGCTGAGAATTCTACATCCTGACCCAAAGACAACAGGAAGTGAATTGAAATACGAGGAGTGGCTTGAGCATATATGAGACCTCAAAGCCCGTTCCCACAAGGCCATACCAACTCCAACAAAGCCATACCTCCTAATAGTGCCACTCCCTGTGAGCTTATGGGGGCCATTTACATTACTATCACACATGCCTGCAGTCCAATCTGGTGGGAGAATTTTCTCAGTTGAGGTCCCTTCTTCTCAAATGACTCTATCTTGTATCACGTTGACATAAAACTAGCCAGCACACCAATTAGAAAGGGGCTGGTTACCATGTTTAGAAAGGGGCTGGTTGTCCATGAAACAGTCATATCATTGTTGTACTAGTAGGCACATCTTGCCTGGCAAGACAGTATTGTAGCACATAGGGTTCACAACTGGGCAAGACTTCTGATGCGTTTCTCCCTCAGCTGACTGCATAAGCACTTTCTGGCACTATAAAAGCTAGCTACCACGGAGAAACTTTTTAGTTCAACTCCAGATTGATTTCTTGATGTTCTGCAGCCAGCATGTGTGGTGTCTTTAGCAACAGACTCTTTCCCTCTAGTTCTGATGGGCCACTGTACCAGTTACTTTTCGTGTTGCCATGGCAAACCACTTGATGAAAGTGACTTGGGGAAGGAAGGGCTCGTTTTGGCTCTCACAGTTCTAGGGAACAGTCCATCAAGGCAGGGAAGTCAGAGTGGCAGGGGCTTGAGACGGCTGGTCACATGGCATCTGTAGTCAAAGAGCAGAGAGCGCTGAGTGCCCAGGCTCAGTTAGCTTGCCCCTTTTTGTGGAGCACAGGACCCAAACCTAGGGAATGGTGTCCCCTAATTTTAGGGTGGGTCTTGTCACCGCAGTAAACTAATAAAGATCATCCCTCCAGTGCATTCTCAGAAGCTTGTCTCCTGGGTGATTCTTCACCCTGTCACATTGATAATCAATATCCAACATCACAGTAACTGAGAGCAATGGTAGTGGCCTGTTATTGTCTTAAGGGGCAAAGAGTAAATGTCAGCCTCCCTACAGGAGAACACTGTCAAATGGTATGATCCACCATAGTCACCATTTTGTGGGAGAAAAGTTAAAGATTAATGACTTCTGGATCAGGAGAGATCACTTAATGGTAAAGAGTACTGACTGTTCTCTCAGAGGATCTGCGTTCAGTTCCTAGCATCCACATGACAAATCACAACTCTCTATGACTCCCGTTTCAGGGGATCTGATGCCCTCTTCTGAGGCATGCGTGTGGTACACATACATCCATGCAGACTGCAGAGAAAGCACTCACACATAAAATGAAAATAAAAAAAAAATCTTTAAAAATAGAAAGATTAGTGTTCCCCTAGGTAAGACTAAGATGTTAGGCAACTGAGTCTCCAGACCCACGACAGACCTCCTCTCCCTCCTGGTTGGAGTTAGCCCAAATTTTACCATGAAAGGTTTTGCTTCATAGGATTCCTAAGTTTAGGTCAGAATCCGCAACAGAAATGTGGCCAGATAATAGGAAGGTCTGTTGGGAAAGTGCATCTCACCCCAAAGAAATGAGAAGTATTAGCAATAAGCACGTTGATGACCAGTAGTCCAGCTGTGGAGCATAAACAAGAACGTTCCTGCTATGTGCAATGGAGTGCACCTGTAGTCCAAGCTATTCTAGAAGCTGAGGAGGAGGACTGCTTGAATTTGGGAGTTTGAGGCCAGTCTAGGCAACCTAGTGCAACCTAGTGAGAGTCTGCCTCAAATCAAGTTTTGTTTATTTTTGATATTGTATTTTAATTACAACATTTCTCCCTCCCCCTCCTCCCTCCAAACTCTCCCATATACCCCTCCCTATTCTTTTCAAATTGATATTGGATGCATATATGTATCTCTCTCTCTCTCTCTCTCTCTCTCTCTCTCTCTCTCTCTCTCTCTCTCTCTCTCTCTCTCTTTGTATGTGTGTATTCCTAAATATAACTATTGAGTCTATATAATGTTACTTGTCTGTATGTTTTCTCAAATCAAGTCTTAGATACATGAGCTGAAATTATTTGTTGTAACTTATCAAATCATAGTGGAATAGAAATAGACACTAGTGGGAAGAGAAACCATAGAGATCACACAATGCTTGGAGACTGAAGGATACAGTGTAGAGCAAATAGTAGGCCGCTGCAAAGATTAGACTGAAGGACACAGAGCAGGCCGCTGCAAAGATTAGGAAGGGGATGAAGGAGATAGCTTTAACCATTAAGCCATATCCTCAACATAGCAGTTCTGGGAGGAAAATTTATAGCTATGAGTGCTTATGTTGAAGCATCAGAGAGGTCTTCAGCTAGCGATATAGTTCAACGTCTTAGGAAAACAAACCTAAGGGCAGTGGAGAGTCAGAAATAACCAAGATTAGGGCAGAAATGAGTGAAATGAAGACGAAAAGAGCAAAGAATCAAACAAAAATTAGTCCTTTGAAAATATAGGACTGATGAAATCCCAGACAAACTAACCAACAGGAAGAGAGGCAAGACTCAAATTAAGAAAATAGGAGATGGAGGGGAAAATTAAAGCAGATTCTTGCGAAATCCAGAGAAATATTACTCAATATTTCAAAAACTTCTTAAAAAATAAACCAACCAGAATATCTAGACAAAAATGAATAAATCCACCAAACTGTGTAACCTACCAAAATCCAATTTAAAACATATAAAGAACTTAAATAGACTCAGAGTGTGCAATGAGAAGTCTGACGTCTAAGTGGCCAAGCATCTCTCGTTATTCCACTCACGCTCTGAGACTCACCTGTAAGATTTTTATAGAACAGCATATTGAGAAACTCTTGTGTCTCCTGGGCAAAGATGGATCCTGGCTTCTTCCTCTGCTCTTTCCCATTGCTTCCGAGACCCTCCCCCTTGGAGTATCTTTCTCGAGTGTGTTCTGGGAGCCTTGGCCTATGACCTGCTATCAGGACAGGAGGGAGATTTGAGTATTTTGGCTCAGTGTCCTGGGCACTTCATTCAGAATACAAGAGAGGCAAATTGAATAAAGAAATAGGAATATGTAGCTCCTTGTTGTCTCTTTCCAGTTCATTCAGCAATTGTTTATAGATTTCCTTTTATGCATTGTAGGAGGAGACTGGGAGGCAGAGTGACTGGGTTCCCGTGGCTACCACAATGTCCAGGGTCTGCTACAAAGGACTTGGGATATACACTTTGATGCCTGGGTTCCCCATCAGGTGTCACCTCCTCACGCTGACATCTCTGGCCCTCAGACTCCTCATGAACGAAATACCAGTTTATCTGCTTTACAGTGTGATTTTGATGGCTAAGTGGAACAGGGCCAACTGAAATAAACAAAATTCCTCTTCTAATTATAAAGTTAAGACACGTTTACACAGACATAAAGCTTCCTTGGAGACTGCATTGAAGAGAATCATGTGTCAGGAGTTTGGGACTCAGGCTTGAGTCCTTACTCATATAGTACATCTGCACTGTGCATCCCAGGGTAGCCAAAGACTGGGTGTGACAGATGAGCTCTTGAATGAGGGCATAGTGGCCAAGAGTCCATTGCTTGAGAGTTGGCCAGCTGTCCCATTGTCTCTTCAACAACAAAATGTCAGCATTGAACTCATCACATCTTGACCTTGGCTTTTGGCCACCATTTCCTCTTCATGGTCCTCTCTGGCCCTAGTACCCAGCTCTCTGAGGTTGATCCACACAGAGGCGCCCCTATTCTCCCAGAGACAGGATCATGGTTGCTGCACTGTCAGGGACAGACCCCGGGTCAGAGTGGGCATAGCGCTGGCTTTACAATTCTCTGTGATAGGTGCTCATTATTTTATTTATCAGATCTGCCAAGCATAGAGGGGACTACCTGGAGTAATTCAGAGTGTTTACTGGTGAAGAAAATTCCATGTCAAATGATAGAACTGAGAACAAGAACTGGGTTTGGGGTCAGTTGATCTAGATGCGTTTAATTTGGGCTCTTGTCTTTTTTTAGACTTATAGAAAAATGGCTCTACTCATTTTGACTTCAATTGGTTCATCTGAAAAGCAGGGCAATAATAGCTGCTACAGTCGTGTTCCAGGGCTACCATGAGAGAAGAAGTGTGTTTGCTTTGCTATCTATCCATTGGTATGTTCCCTGTGGTGCATTGAACACAAAGCAAGTTTGGGTTGCCTTGTTAAACAAAGGCAGTTTGAAGGAGAATGGAATTTATTATGAACCTGACTTCATGGTACATACATGCTGATGTTCAATATTCACAGCAAATACCCACCTCTGAGGTAGGAATTACTGTGTCTCCACTCTTCTCAGAGAGGTTAATATGACATACTGCCAGGCATGTCTTCCAGCCTTGCTGGAGTTCAAGTCTAGGTCATTTAGAGCTCTGGCTCTTTGCTTGACACTTGCTCTCTTGGTATCAGAGCATGTGCAGACTTTGACTCTAGGTAGTTCATTAGTCGCTTTCCTGCTTGGATATACAGATATAAAACAAAAGAGCAAACCCACAAACCCAGTCTCTGCACCTCCCCTCTTAATCCAAACAGGACGTCTGTATTTGAGAAAGGAAAGGCCATGCTTAATGCAGGCATCAGAAAGTCAAAGCTGACTGTGCCTCAGACACCACACCTAAGTGGGTGTTTAATCCAGGAACATTAGAGGAATGCCAACTGGCCAGACTGCTGTGGGATTCCATAGGGACAGTAAACGTCCATCCTGGTAGCCCCAAGCCAAAGCACATGCCATTGGCAGACAGGCAGGCAGCTGAGCCTTTGGGTCCAGCTGCACTGGCTCCTGAGAAGCACTTCACATGTTTGCTAGCCAGAACCAAGGCCGTCTGGATCTAAAGGGGGCTGGCAAGGGGAAACGCAGAGAGCCCAGCAAGCAGCATGCTAACTGGGAATGTGATGCGAACTTCGAAGCATTTTCCTTTCAGGGATTTGGGACAAGGCTTAAGGACATGGGGATTTCAGATCTGCTTCCCACCTGAACTGCAGGGAGATAGAAGAGCAGGAGAGGAGACGTGGGGTAGGACTTGTTATTAAACTTAGCTTTTTAAAAATAGATCCAAACCAAGTTAGCTCTGGGCAGCTGCTGGAGCTCAGTATATTTGTTGATAGACTTCCTTGCTATCAGAAAAACAAGTCAACAACAAGACACAAAGCCAGCTCATCCATCAAACCCTCCACCAGTGTGGCTTGTTGTAAAACTCAACACTCTTAACCCTTCCTCCAACCACACTTGAAGTATTCCAATAAAGAAAAATGATGTTTGATATCCTGAAAGAATGAGCCAAATTATTGGCTCATAGATAGGCTGTCTGGAAAAGGAGCAGGAGGAAAGTAGGCTATTAGGTAATATATATATATAAACTATTTTGTGAAAGTATCTCTAATTCCCGTGCCAATAGTAATGTTACCATATGGCTGGACTCCAGGGTTTATGGTTTTATTAGATAGGTTCCTTGAGCCCTCTCTGCTGTTGTCCTGTTTGTACAAGATGTACATGGCTAGATGTCTCAAGTTTAGACACTGTCTTCACTGATGTGACAATCGTTTATGTGACAGGAGAAACACAAACGATTAAATGAACAACATTTAACAAGCAACACCAACAGCAAAAATCACACTATAAAGATTTAGGTGTCTGACAATATTAAAAGCTATCAGTTGCTTTGTAGAGGACACTAAGCCTGGACCAACACTGAAAAAATAAGAAACGTCCATTTCTCAGTCCTTCATGAGCATTTTGGGTTTATTACAGACAGACCTTACCTATGCTCTATTTTACTGTTTTTATTTTCGTTTTGTTTGATTTTGGTGATGTTGTAAGTGAAACCAGGGCCTCACACACATTAAACAAGCAATCTACTTTCTGTTCTACACCTCCAGGGCCCCAGAAACCACATTTAATGTACCCCCACAACCCTCTGTAGCCTGAACTGGCCTTTAACTCACTGAAATCCCAGCCTCCTGAGTGCTGGGATTACAGGCACAGGCCTCAGTGTCTGACTTTATTTGCATTCTGATCTGCACTGGATCTCTGACTCCAACTGAGCTAGAATCCTGCCCTCTCAATCATCAATATGTTTTTCATAGTAAAATGGCTTCAGGAGTATATATCACTGAAAGCTACAATTGACTCACCAGTGATTCACCCTGCCTTCCTGAATAATTTTGAATAATTTAACTTCTTAACCACTGAACATTCTCTGAAGTTAGTAGAGTCTTGGATGTCTGGATGGGTGTGATTGTCATGACAACAAGGACAATGATGACTGCTTTGGCTGCCACTTGTTCAGTGTCTGGTATCCAAATAGATACTTAATGTGCACTTTTGATATAGCTGATAATGGCTCCGTAGAGTGGCTATTAATCGTCCAATTTTATAAATAGGGATAAAGGACCTCAGAGTCTGTGTGTCTGAAAAAATGATGAAATTTGAATTCAAGTCACCATGACTCAAAATAATATTCTTTCCAATACATGGATGTCTGTGTGTGTGGGAGAAATACAAGTTGATTATCCAAGATCAGGTAAAAGGAGATGTTTTCTGCAGTAAGTGACCTGGGGCATGGCAGACTTGCTTTGCCCTTTTTGGAGGGATCTGAAACCTGAGAAATAAATGTAATGTAGAAAAACTCTCATTAACTCTAAGTGAAGAGGTGCAGGTCATAACTTGCAGAAATTCTGAAACCCTGTTCCAAACAGGTGTGGTTTCAATGAACCCAACAGGGCACGGTGACAAAAGTGGTCTTATTTGTTTGCCAAAAGCACTGGTCAGATTGAACTATTTTTAGTGTGTGAGTTCTCTGCTGAGAAAATTTCTTTTGCCATGGAAACTTTAAAATAAACTTCTTTGAAAAAAGATCTATGTTATTTTTACGTGTATGAGTTCTTTGACCACACTTGTGTGCATCCTGTTTGTGATTGGTGCCCACATAGGTCAGAATGGAGTGTCAGATTCCTTGGAACTGGAGTTACAGATGGTTGTGAGCGGCCATGTGGGTACTAGGAATTGAACCTGGGTCCTCTGTAAGAGCAACAAGTTGCTCTTAACTGCTGGCCCATCTCTCCAGCCCCCCCCCAAACTCTTTGTGATACTGGAAGTCTTGGTAAGTCTCTTTTTACTAAGTACTCAAGAGTCTCACAAATGCTGTTTAAATTGTCACAAAAAAAGTATTTTTCAGTATTTCCTGTCAGTAATTGCAATGAAACTAGACTTACCAAATAAAGAAAAGTATTCTGGTGGAGTTAATCCATCTGTGATATAGTTTATTGACAGCAGTTTCTGTGGAGTTTTGGCATAATTTATCTGCAGTATTATTTAAGGATATCAGATGAGATTGAAGCGTGTGTTTGGTTGTTTATCTCATAGAATAATGTGTCATTGGATGGGAAAATATTGAGAGAAAGGTCTTGCTGTGATCTTGTCACTGTGTGAATATCTGAAGACTATAACTTCAAAATAAAGTAGCAAGCCAGGAATGGTGGTACATTAATCCTAGCATGTGGGAGGCGAAGGCAGGTGGGATCTCTGTGATTTTGAGGTCAGCCTGGTCTACAATGGTGAGTTCAGGTTCATTCAGGCCAGGAGGGCTACATAGTAAGACCTTAAAAAAAAGATGGCGCCGGGCGGTGGTGGCACACGCCTTTAATCCCAGCACTCGGGAGGCAGAGCCAGGCGGATCTCTGTGAGTTCGAGGCCAGCCTGGGCTACCAAGTGAGTCCCAGGAAAGGCGCAAAGCTACACAGAGAAACCCTGTCTCAAAAAACCAAAAAAAAAAAAAAAAAAAAAAAAAAAAAAAGATGGCAACTTCATCACTAGGTGATGTGATTCTATAAGACCTTTCTTGTGTACAAGGTCTGGGACAGTTAAAATCTTGATTGTCAGCTGGGCAGGATTTGGAATCACCCAGGAGACACCTCTGGGTCTGTCTATGGGGATGTTTTCAGAGACTTTCAATTGAGGAAGAAAGACCCATTGCCGGGCGGTGGTGGCTCACGCCTTTAATACCAGCACTCGGGAGGCAGAGCCAGGAGGATCTCTGTGTGTTCGAGGCCAGCCTGGGCTACAGAGTGAGTTCCAGGAAAGGCACAAAGCTACACAGAGAAACCCTGCCTCCAAAAAACCAAAAAAAAAAAAAAAAAAAAAGAAAAGAAAAAAGAAAGACCCATCCTGATTGCAGATAGCACCGTCTCATGAGGTGGGGTTCTGACTGACGACAAGGATGAAGCCAGCTGAGCACCAGTGTTCATTCTCTCTGCGTCCTGACCACGGACACAATATGACCAGTCACCTCATCGTCATGCCACCATGCCTACCTTACGACGACAGATGGACTGACTGACCAGCCTTCCTGAATAACCTGGAAGTAATACCCCCCTCCTTCCAGTCACCTTCCTTAGACATTCTGTCACACGGGTGAGAAAATAACTGATACATTGTTTGTTGTTGAGCAAAATGTTACACTTCACTGTACTAGTATATTGCTTTTGTAACCTGAAAAAGGTTTGCTGTTCTTGATTTTTTTCTTTCTTTTTTCTTTTTTTAATAGAGAGGGTTCAAGTTCAAGAGTGGAAGTCTTTGTATACTTGTGGCTAAATCAGAACTTTTGAAAATTTGGTTAGGTTGATTTGCCACCCAATATTTATATCATGTGGTAAGCATTTGGAGACTTAGGTGTATATAGATTAAGCCCTTGATTGGTTAGCCTGAGGTTAAAAATAGGTCTGTTTTGGTTTGTCTGAGGTCGTGTAAGGCTAAAATGCTGTTGCATTTTATCACCTATTAAAAATTATAAAAATGATGTAGTGAATAATTGCGTAGTGTTGAATTTATCACAAGACTTCTAGTAGTTTTAATCTTTCTTTATTCTCCTGACGTCAATAAAACCCATTCTGTTGCAAATCTTAGTAGCCGAAGTTGTGAGGACACATTACTACAGAATACTGTAGGAATCAGAGGGATTCCTGAGTGAGTCAGGCCCCGAGTGAATGTGTGTGGCTAACATGATCATGCCCATGTTAAGGACTCCATAGCTTCAGGCTATGGCAGAGAGATGGCAAGGCCTTCCTAGGGTAGCAGGGAGCAGTGGCGAGGTGAGAACCAAGTGTGAATATCCACCATAGCTGCCCCCATATATTTACAGCCTGAAGACTGCTCCCCTGAAGAGATGAGCCAAACCTGTCTCCTTGATCTAGCTGTGCACCATTAAGCTCCTCCTCATTGTTTATCTGTGTGCACCAATTCTACATCCTTGTTCAACTATATGCATTAACTCTGTCTCTTGGTTCAACTCTATATAATAAACATGCCACGTTTCTGGGGGTGTTGGGGCTTCTCCAGCAGAAAGCCCGGTCCATCCAATTCCCAGCTTTTTGTCCATGTATCCATCTGTCTGTCTTCCTTCATTCCTGCACTGCCCAGGTCAGGTCCAAGTCCCTTGCAGCTGAGCTGGACACAACACAACGTAATACCATCTCTTAGAACATACTGTTATGGGCTGGAGGGATGGTTCAGCAAGTAAAGGCGCTTGCTGCCAAATCTGATAATCTGAGTTTGAACCCTGGGACCCAAATGGTGGAAGGAGAGAAGTGACTTCTGTATGTCATCCTCTGATCTTTACAGGAGCACTGTGTCATGTGTGTGACACACATAAATACATAAACAAACAAACAAAAAATAAAAACATAATAAAAAGAACATCCATTGCATTGTGCATATTACTAAAAGGCATATGTTGGCTGCATTAATTGCAAAAGGGCACCCATTGGTTTGGGCTTTGGTGTGTTTTACTTCATCACTGTGACAAATAATGTATTGTAACAATTATATGGAGAGATTTGTTTTGGTTCACGATTTGACAGGTTACAACCCATAGTTGGCTGTCTTTATTGTTTCTGGGTTGTGCTGAGCAGAACATCAATAGCAGAAGGACAGGTAGAATAGGACAATAGTACCTGACATCTATGGGGAAGAAAGGGGGAGGGGGGAAGAGCGCATGCTTCCTTCTTCCACTTAGGGCCTCTCCCCTTAGAGCTCTCAGACTACTGCACGGTTCCATCCACATTCAGGGTGTGTCTTTCCCCATTGGTGGCTGTTCAACACGCCAATTGTCTGTGGAAATGTCCTCAGAGACTCACCCAGAAGTTTACTTTATTAATTTCCCAGATATCTCTTAGTTCACTAGAGTTGACAATTGGGACCTTCGCACACAGTCTTTTGAGCAGATCTGTGCCAGCTCTGTGTAGACTGGGTCTCAGGCACCAGTCTTTCTCCGCTGAGTTTGGTCCTGCCTTTATACTACTTAAGATCTGTCCTGTATTGCAGATGTTTACATTCACCCATTCCTTCACTCACTCACCAGATGTTTAACAGACACATACTAAATGTGAGGCACTCAATATGCTTTCGTGGATGAAACACTAAGTGAGGGGCAGACCTTGCCTTCGGGGAACTGTGTTTTAGTGGGGGGAGTGGATGGATGCGTCAGCAGTAGGCTGATGGCACAGCCATAGGAAATATGGAAGAGAATGTAATTATACAATTATACACAGGGCAGAGTATAACCTACAAGGAAAAAAGATGAATCTAGGAACTAGAAAGGCCTGGCTTTAGAAGGATGGATGAGAGGAGAATATTTTTAGAATAGACAGTAAGAGAGCTGGGCAGAGCAGAGCTAACATCTTATATTGAGGGGTACAAGCTGGGATGTGGTGAGTCTGAGATGAGGGAAGTGGGAAGAAACACCCACTCTGTTCTACTGTCCTCTGATCTCATTGTTCAGAGATGTTTTTCATTGTCTGAACACCACCAGAGGCCAAGAGACAAGGAAGGTCACTGATCTAGCGTTTGGAGGACAGCCTTTTGGGAGCAGGAGATGGAGGGGAGGAGGGAGCCATGCATCTGAGGCAGTGATTTCCTGTAGACAGAATCTGTTAAGGCAAAGAAGATAATACATTCATGTTGTTTACCAGTCTTAGCTTCCCAACCCAAACAACTTGATAGAAATATAGAATGACCGCTAAAAGATCAGCTACTGCAGACATCTGGGGAGCCACACAAAGTGAGGCTGATGTCAATAAAACCCATTCTGTTGCAAATCTTAGTAGCCAAAGTTGTGAGGACACATTACTACAGAATACTGTAGGAATCAGAGGGATTCCTGAGTGAGTCAGGCCCCGAGTGAATGTGTGTGGCTAACATGATCATGCCCTTGCCTCTATATCTGCTTTCATCCTCCATGGAGCCAAATTTGTGCCCTAATTCCAGGAACATACAGCTCTCCATCAGTCACCATATTGTTGATATTGATGCTACCAATTTCATCACATTCTCAGCTAAATGCTGGGCTGTTAGTAATCATCATGCTATTACCCTTCTTTTAAGGTGGTGAGGGCATGAAGGAGGAAAGAGAGATAGAAAGTTTATTACCATAAAATGTAGCTGCTGTACTTTTCTCTTGACTGATCTTCACAAGACTTACCACATAATCATAATTGGTTTTATTCAGCAGCCATTTGCTCCCTGAGGATTTGGATGAAATGATTGTGTCTCCCCTCCAAGACTGTGTGTTCAATCTGGCCACCATGTGATGATATTAGGAAATGGGGCCTCTGAGAAGTAATTAGGATTAGGTGAGGTTTTGGGAGAGGGGAATCTTCACGAATGGTATTATTGCCATTTTAAGAATGATGAAAGAGTGTATTTCAGCTCCATGATTTCTGCTGCACAATGATACAACTAGAGGTCAGCTGTCTTTCTGCAACAGGGCTCTCTATAAAACATGAGTATGCTGACACCTGGTATCAGACTTTCAGTTTCTAGAACTCTGAGAAATGCAGTTCCACTTCTAAGCTAACTGGGCTCTGGTGTTCCATTAGAGCAGCCAGAACTAAGCTATACACATGGGCAGAGTGCTTTACCTGGGAAAGAGACCCAAACATTATTTTTTGGTGGGATCTGAGTCCTTGGGTTGTTTGTTCTAATTGGGTTGTAGTGTTCTTTTGACCGGGGCTATTGGGCAGGAGGGTTTTAGAGTGTCCTAGTGGACCCCTGTCTTTCAGGCATAGTCAATTCTGTTCCTCTTGTGCAGCACAATCTAATTTCCTCCTGGTAATTGAGCTCAATCACCCTGGCTAGCACGATAACCTTCTTGCTCTTCTGTTAATTCACAGGCATGAGCATTTCAGAAGGGCCAAAGAACAGACTCAGAATTCATCAGAATGATGGCTGTGTTTCCTGGTAGAAGTGCTTCCCTTGGCACTAAGGTTCCAGACCTACTACTGAGGTCAGAGTCATGTTGACAGACTATAGAATTCCTCTGGATTATGTACACAGATTGAAAAAAACAATCACCAGGTAGAATGATGAGAGGAAATGTTGTCGCTCTTCCCTCTGCTCCCAGACCACACATTCTGGCTGTGGAGGAGATAGGCCCCATCATGGTTTGAGATACATGCCAGCATCCAGTAGGTTAGCCCCCAGCCTCACTTTGTGTGGCTCTCCAGATGTCTGCAGTAGCTGATCTTTTAGCGGTCATTCTATATTTCTATCAAGTTGTTTGGGTTGGGAAGCTAAGACTGGTAAACAACATGAATGTATTATCTTCTTTGCCTTAACAGATTCTGTCTACAGGAAATCACTGGCAATAACAAAAGCATCTTGTAAATTCATGAATGGAAAACCTTCCAGGGAGGAAAGGCAACTGGTACCCGGAATATGGACCTAACTAAACGGACTCATGTAAACATTTTGTATCATGAAAGGGATCCATTGTAACTTCCCTGCCTCTGGTGACCTTCTGGACCCCTGGAGAACTGTGTCATATCAGGGAGTTGGTGTTGGCTTTTACTACTGGCTAGTTGGTCATTCATTAGTTGGGCAGCTTGGTAAGCTTTGGGGATGGGTGTGTGACCTTCATGGCAGTACTTACCTGGGCCCATTAAGCAAACACTGGGTGAAGGGTCATGTATCCTTTTGACTGCCAGGAGTCTCCTCAGAACTGGTCCTTCTTGGGGGTGTTTTCATGCTTTATATCCACTCTGGTAATATTACCCCTCTCCACTCAACCTTTCCACCAAGTTTTTGATTTTGTTCTTGGCTTTTCCCTCACAAGCCCTCATGATGTTAGCTCCTGACTGTGATCAGCATTGATCTAGAACTCAATCATAGTCCCTTTCTTGTCATGTGAATGATCAGATGTACTTCTCAAAGTTCTGCCTTCAAGGGAGATTTACATTAACAAATGCTTTCCTGGGACGCCTGGAAAAACACAGGCAGACCCATGCGTTGCCAGGCCCAGGCATTTTTCCTTCTGTCTTACCTAGTCACAGGGATTCTGTAAGACATCATAGATGGATAGAGGAAGAGACAGCAAGACATGAGTGGGTACTGTGGGGCTTCAAGCCTCCCATCTGTGCCTTCCAAATGCACTCGGCTCACCTCCATTAGACCATTTTTCACTTTGTGTGCAAATTGCTTTTATATTGAGTGCAAATCAATTTTATGATTTTTGCTGTACCCTGTAGAATATCAAGTGAGTATTACTCATTAAAATATCATCAGATGACCACTACTTATTTTCAAGACCTAATTGATGACAGGCACTTAAGGTTGAAATCTTATGATGGCCCATGTTTAGTTTACCAGGGCTAAGGACAAGCCAGGAACTGTATTTTAACCGGTATTACTTGCTGGAGGCTCATTTGTAGTACAGACTGGATGATTTTATTGCAAATTCTTTTCTGGAATAGGTGAGAACTGAGGCAGGCTTTGGAAGAGGGGTAGTCAGATGGGCAAGCCATGGACCAGCAAGACCAAAGAGATGCAGAATGGAAGCATGCAACTAAGTAGTCTGGAGTGAGTGGGTTGAGAAGGGGCTGCTGTAGGGCCTTGAACTCAGAGGAAGTTACTGATCTGGTTTCTTCTGGGGAGAGGAGTTGTCCTACATCTCTAAGGAAACATACTTGTGTATCTTCTGGTTTCGTACACAGTCCTTCACCATACAATTTCGGATGCATTTTTGAATTAGAATTTTAACTGAAAATATAATTAGTTACAGATTGTATCATTTCTCATAGTAGGGTCGTACTTTTTTTTCTATCACTCCTCCAATTTGCCATCTCTGAGAAAAACATCTTTTTTCAGACCAGGTCTTCTCTCTGTACATCTAGATTATTCTTTCTCTCTTCTTCCTCAAGTGCTCAGAGGCCCTGAAGTGAGAATTGGCTTTTGTTTGGCAATTTGATTTTCATCATCCTTTTTTTTTTTTTTATAAAAGAACTTCTTTATTTATTTTATGTGCATTGATGTGAAGATGTCTGATCCCCTGGAACTAGAGTTACAGACAGTTGTGAGCTGCCATGTAGGTGCTCGGAATTGAATCCAGGTCCTCTGGATTAAGCTAGTGCTCTTAACTGCTGAACCATCTCTCTAGCCCCGATTTCCATCATTAGAATTTTGAACCTATTTGGATTCTTTGTCAAGTAACTTCCTAAAAAAACGTTGTTGCACCTCTTCAGCTCTTTGAGATATTAATGCAGACATCTCCCATCTGTTTAAAACTTTTCTATTTTCCTTTATACATATGAAGGTATCTTGCCTAAGTTACGTGATGTATTCCATAGATAATGAGCCTTGTGTTTTTCTAAGTGCATGGTGTTTTTAAAACATGAATGATACAGTTGCTAAAATATTTACAGTTTAGTCAACATACACAAACTTGAAGAATGGTCAGATGGTATCAACAGATCCAAACCTGAAACTGTGTGAAAATGAGATTATCTTATACAGCGAAGCACCATCCGCTGTGAGCCCTTGCTTCCATGTTTAGAAATGAAAAGTTTTGTTCTCTGACAGGAGCAGGGCATGCTACCAAACAAAAGTGCCATCTGGGCCAGGATCCCAGAGAGAGGGGAGGCAGAACAAATGGCAGATCAAAAGTTTGGATCGGGATGATGTTCCTTTGATTTCAAAGACTGTTCCGTGCCTGGATCTGTTTGTAGATGGTGGAACATGACAGTAGTGGGCCTTAGGGATGCACAGAGGAACACAGGGTCACCAGAGGAGAAGGCAAAGGTGATTGAATCTGAGAAGGAAACTGACCACTACACCAGAACTGGAATCCCTGCATAAGCACTCTGAGAAAATGCAGGTGATGTTCAGCCACAGTGTGGGAATGAGTTTGAGCCCCTCGGTGCTGAGGGCTTCTTATGTCGTCCTTACAAGGGAGGAGAAGGACGAGCTATTTTGCTGTTCACCTCCATCTTACCCCCTTATGCTCTAGAGAACTGCATGACTGCAAATTGCAGAGCTGGCCAGCTCTCCTAAGGCTGTCCAGACTTCATTTCAATCCCACAATATTACTGTAACGAGCACACTTCACATTAGAAACAAGATGTTAGTCTAAGAGCAAGAAAGAGTTCTCAGCAACATGAGTCAGGGGTTCTGTTTTCAAAACTAAATGGAGCGATGGTTAAGCATGCATCATGTTCTTCAGGCAGCATCTAGAAATATTGAGTAAGCTTGAATTACCAATTTTAAAATAGACGCTTGGCAAGGGAGTATCTGCAGAGTTAGTCCAGTTCTTTTAGCATCTGATGAAACATCCAGTCTTGCGACCAACAGTTCACTTAGAGGCTGGGAAAGGGAAGAGGAGAAAACCAATCTTCTGTCCTAATATCCTTGTCAAGGAAAATCCAAGATTCGCCATCGTCATCTACTGACTGTGGTGTTACTATTTTTGTTTTATTCAATAGAAAGGCATTTTTTTGGGTCACCGTATCAATATTCTATTTATCTAAGTATGTTTGGAACTCTGTAGATCTGCAGGCAGCTACACTAATCAGTTTTATTTTAGGTGCTTATAAGTCTCCTCATAAGGTTTAGGATGTAAAGAAAAATTAAATAACAGAATGTATCCATGGCCCTACTGCAGCCAAGGTCTGTGTTGATGTCCTTGGTTCCTGTTACCACCAAAGGCCATGGGGATGCCCTGGGTCTGGCCCACCTCCTGAGGCCATGTTTGTGTCCAAGGGGCCCTGCTGCCACTGGGCCATGCAGATCTGGGTGGCCTGAGCCACCACCCAGGGCCATGATGATTTTTAGGCGTGGGCTGCTGCCAAGAGCCATGTCTGGTCCATGGCCCTGCTGCGGCCAGGGTCTGTGTTGATGTCCATGGCTTCAGTTGCTGCCACCTGGGGCTATGGAGACATCCATACCCAAGCTGTAGCTGAGGGCCATGTCTGGGTATATGGCCCTGCTGCGACCAGGGTCTGTGTTGATGATCATGGCTCCTGTTACCACTGAAAGACATTCACATGTCTGGGGTCTGGGCTGCAACCTGTGGTCTTGTTGGCATCTAAGGGACTTGCTGCTGCTGGAGCTATGCTGATGTGATTGGCCTACGCTGCCACCCGAGGTCATGGTGTTGTCTAGGCCTGAGCTGCTGCTGAGGGTCCATATCCCTACAGAGTCAGGGTCTGAATTGATGTCCTCAGCTCTTATTAGTATCAAGGGCTGGGGTCTGGTCAGCTACCTGAGACCATGTTAGTGTCTAAGAGCCATACTGCCACTGGGGACATATTTATCTGTGTGACCTGAGCTGCCACGGGGGCCATGGTGATGTCTGGGTTCGAGCTGTTGCTAAGGGCCATGTCTGGGTCCATCGTCCTGCTACAGCTGGCATCTGGGTTGATATCTGTGGCCCGTGCTACCACAGGGCCATAAGGACAGTGCATGATGAAATCTGAGGGTCAGGCTGAGTTGGACCTGCCCTTCACTGGCCCTGGGAAAGCTGGCCCTGTCCCTTGATGGATACTACAACAAGAGAGGTGGCATGGGAGAGCTGGCCCTGATGGCATAGATATAGGGCAGCTGGTTCCGCCCTGTGTCTGGTGGTGGTGGGGGGTGGCCCCAGCTGTGGAATGATACCTGCAGGATCTCCATGACTTGGGTCCAGTGATGATGGTTTACCAGAAACCAGAAGCCTTGACTGAGACCAATGACTCATTGCAATGAACGTTTGCAAGTAAAGTGGACAAGACAAAAGGATGTACCATGTGACACACTGAGGCTCCCAATGCCGCTGAAATGAATGCAGAGGTGTTGGAGAGGCAGCAAAGATGGAGCAGCAAAGTGAGTTTTTAAAAATATTTTTTTGGGGTGGGTGCTGCAATGGTGAAGGACAGATATGGAGGGATTGGGAAATGAGTAGAATTGGTGTATGATGTGAAATTCCCAAAGAATCAATAAAGAAATGTTAAAAAATAACAGAATATAAATTGTCAGAACTTCAAGAATGAACAAAGGGAAACTTGCTGTTATCTATAGCTTCCATATGCCGAATACATTTGATATTCTCTTGCTTTCTGTGTGTGTGTGTGTGTGTGTGTGTGTGTGTGTGTGTGTGTGTGTGTGTGTGTGTGTGTGTTTGTGGTGACTCAGAAGAGTAGAATGGGTCTTGCTGTAAAGTGCAGGCTAGCCTTGAACACCTGGACCTTGTACCTCTGCTTCCAGATTATTGGGATCACAGAGGGCACTACTATGCCCAGCTCAGAGTCTTAAAAAAGTCTTTTTGGACAACTTCAGGTATTTTTGAGCATTTTAGAAGTAAGAAGAAAGAAATTCTTCTTTTTAAAAATTATTATGATTATTTTGTTTTAGGTGTATGAATGTATGAATGTGTGTGTGTGTGGGCATGTATGTTTGAATGTATGGTTACAACTCCATGCCTGTCCCTCCTACAGCTCCCCATCACCATCTACTCACTGATAAGGGACTCTCTGAGCTTCCAGCTCCCAGGCTGTCTTGGTAGAGGTCCATAGGAAAGATCTTTGGAGTGAAGACAAACTCCCTCTGTGTCACAGCTGGGCTGTGGCTACCCAGCTGGTCCGTTTTTATTCTTGCCTTTTCCCATGTCACTTGGCAGCCAGAGTGAAAACACATAAATTCAATCACATTAGCGCTTTCTCTAAAATCTTCCCCAAACTTCCTGTCCTACTGGGAATAAAGTCCAAACTCGACTTTTGCTTACAAAGTGGTACAACCTGGATTGCACTTCCCCGAACTCCCAAAGCTCTCCTCTTCGCCACTGAACTGGGTTTTTATTTTTCACTTTTATTTGTGTTTATAGTACCTGAAACATGTCAGTTTCACATCTGCCCTGGAACTTTGCTTTTGCACTCCTGTTTAGAACAGTCTTTACTCTGATTTCAGTGACTAGCTTCCTTTCTTACGTTTTTGTGGTCACGTGTCTGTTGTACATGATCATGGATTTTATAAAGGCATTTTCGTACAAGTGTATCACGTGCTATGACTCTACTCACCTCCTTTGTCCCTCCCCCCCAGCTTCCCTGCTAGCTCCCTCCTCCCTTCCTCCCACTTCTACTTTCAGCCATATGGATGATTTTATGAATTTATATAAAATCTGGGACCAATAAGTGAGAGAAATCTACTGATCTGTCTGAGTCTGGCTATTTTGCTTAACATGGCGATCTCTATTTGCACCCATTTTTCTACAAATGACATAATTTTATTCTTTCTAACTGAATAAGCTTCAGGGTGTATATATATATTCAGATACACAGTCTCTTTATCTGCCCACCTGTTGACGGCCACATACCTTGATCTTATAATGCCTACAGATAGTGATGAATAGTGGTAGGGATTTCAGAAAAGGAAACTCTTATTCATTCTTGATTGGAGTGTAAACAGGTCCAACCACTATCCAACCACTATGGATGGAGGTTCTTCAAGAAACTAAAAGTAGAACCTCCATGTGAGCCAACTATGCTACTCATGGGTGTATACCCTGGAAAGTTTTAATAAGCATGCCACAAACATCTTTAGGTTTCTTGCTGCTTTCTTTTGTAAGGTTCGTATGTTGGCTGAAGTGGGTGCCCGTTCCTCTGAGAATCCTTCCATACTATCAGAGAAGCCACTCTGCCATCTGTTTTTCTGTCACCCTCTTACCAATCTGTGCACAGCATCTAACTGTCTTTGAGATTTTCCATGTTATTCTTTTACATTGATTTTATTATTTTTGAGAAAATCATACTGTATTTACATCATTTCCACCTCACCCTCTCCCCACTTCAACTCTTCCAGTGTCCCCTCACATTCTTTCTCAATAGTAAACCATTAAAGAAAAAGAGAAAGAAATTATTTATTCATGTTCTGATTGTATTGTCAGCAGTACAATCTGAAGATAGTTGAGACCTGGCCGAGAAGTGCCCTCACTCAAGGATTCCACTTTGGTCCTGGACTCACCCCTGCCCTAGACTTCAAAGCATCCATGATGTAGAAGGATGAGTTTCCCTTCTCCAGAACCTGCTCTACTTCCTCCCCCAGTATTGATTAACCTAGGAGCAACTGATATCTTAGAATTCCCAGTGTTAATTGCAGTTAATTAGGTAGCGGCATGGCCCACATTCCTAGGAACATTTTTTTTTCCATGAGTGAACTGACCTGTCTGTGTATACATTCTAAGGGCTGAGGGGTAGCTGTCTGGGGTGTTTGCAGGAGATGTGGATGGACTTGGATCCAGTAGGGAGAGCATATGTACTCAGGACCACTAGTGATGTGGTCAGAGTTGGGAATGTAAGTGAAAGAGGGTTATGAGTTAAGACCTGGATTCTGACAGTCAGAGGGACTTGAGGATTCTGAATTAAAGCTATCTTTCTTTTTTTTTTTTTTTGTTTTTTTGTTTTTTTGTTTTTTTGTTTTTCGAGACAAAGTTTCTCTGTGTAGCTTTGCGCCTTTCCTGGAACTCACTTGGTAGCCCAGGCTAGCCTCGAACTCACAGAGATCCACCTGCCTCTGCCTCCCGAGTGCTGGGATTAAAGGCGTGCGCCACCACCGCCCGGCTAAAGCTATCTTTCTAGGCTATTATGAAGGAATATTTGCTAAGGAAAGAGAAGAAAAGTTTCATGTTGCTTTGATGGTGCTGGGGACTGAACTCGTGTTCTTTTGCATGGTAGATAAGTACTCTATCAGTGTGCTACATCTTTCACCCAAGAAAGTTTTTAGCTAAGAGTTTGCCAGTTGCTATCATTTGAATTACTACTTAATTGCTTAGAGCATAGGCTTACATTTGTACTGTTTTTGAGTTCTCAGAATGTAAAGGCTAGACCTGAGCATCTTTATCTTGCTCGCATCCGTGAGTGTTGCCTGTTGTTTGCCTTGAGCTAGTCCTCAAACCTAGAAAATTGCCCCCACATAATGGATGAACAACAAGTATTTATGGAATGAAAATAATGGGTGAACAACAGTATTTATGGAATGAAAATTAGAATCCTCTCTTTACCTCCTCTCTTGAAGAGAGTTTTCCTCTGGGACTTACTTTTCTTGAAGATTAATGTTGTTCCTCTTGCTTTATTATTATTATTTTTTTTACAAGCACTTGTTTGGTGTGTCCTTGATTTTTAGTCCTGAGATGTTATTTTTTTTTACATCTTTTTATTATCAACAACATGTGGTTAGATTAAAAAAAATAGTCTCTGCATTTTAATAAACTACTTAAAACGTTCACATTTTAAAATTATAAACATAGTTTTTCTTTTGTAACATTGGAAGCTGAATCCAGGGTCTTGTATATGTTCTACCAAAGAGCTACTGAGCCCTATATTCACATTTATTATGAATACTTATGTGTTATATTTATTATGGCAATCATAATTTTTACTTCTCTTTTGCCTTCCCCAGTCTCTACTTTGAGCCCCATTCCTGACTCCTGGATGAAGACTGAATTTTCTAGGCTTTTCCCACAGCCATTGATGTTTGTGTCCATAGAGTTAAACCAACATGTGAAATCAGCTTACTTCTGTGTGCTTCTTTATTGGAATTAGTTCAGTTTTGATTCTTTGCCTCTTTCCCCATGTTTCTAGCAGTCCTAACCTCATCGGGTCCCCTAGCTGCTGTCATCTATGTCAAAACACTGTGGAACTGACATCGTTTTTTGTTGTTGGCTTTGAATCAGCACTTATTTAGAGTTAACGGTAAGAATTTCCACTTCTCTGCCAGCGTTTTGGTTAAAACATTTTTTTTCTTTTTCTTTAATTAGTTTTTTTGTTTGTTTTCATTCAGTTTGGTCAGGGCTGGTTTCATTCTAAAGCCAGAGTAGAAAACGCCTTAAGCTCTTGTGTGTCTGCAATGTCTCTATGTCTTAAGCACACTATGAATGAATGCCTATGGGATTTTAAAATCATGGTCATGACTGCTTCATTGTATTTTAGAATCTATAATTACCCATGAGGGTATGAATGAGATTTGATTTTCATTCCCAGCGACTGAACTTCATTGTGGTGTTTTGAGGAACCTCTCTGTTTTCATCATACTGGTCATGTGTTGAGCGCATCGCCATGGGTAGTTTTGTTTTTTTTTCCTCTGAATATTTCTCCTCCACCTCCTCTTCCTCCTTTCTGTGAATATGTCCCTCTTTTTGCAATCCTTACTAGGCAGATGTAGGATCTTCAAAATCTTTTTGTATTTGCCACTTTTGGGCTGTGTCCCAGGAGAATTGTCCAGGCATGACATCCAGATAAGTAATTATCCCTCAGTCATTTTTTTTTTTTTTTTGTTAACCAACACACTTACTGCATTTTTTAAAAATGACTGATGTTCTGCTTCCAAGATCTCCAGTTGTTGTTCTTAATAACTTGTTTTAATCAAAGGAGCCATTATCCTTTCTTATTCTTCTGAGGGTAACTGTATGCATCAAGCAGGCTTTAAAATCTGATTTGTTCCATTACATTTGATTCTTCAAACGATCATGTTACGGTGTGAATGGGAAATGTTCTCCAGAGGCTCACGTGTTTGAACACTAGCTTCGCAAAGAGTGGTACTGCTTGGGAAGTGTGTGGAGCCTTTAGGGGATGGAGTCTTGCATGATGAAGTGGGGACTGGGGAATGGGCCTTGTGGTTTTATAACTTGGCCAGTTATAAATCAGTTTTCTCTGATTTCTGACTGCAGATGCAATGTGACCAGCTTCCTTCTGCTTTTGCCCCCACACATACCATCCTTACCATGATGGATTGCATCCCTTCCATCTCTATCTTGTCGAGTATTTACTCACAGCAGTGGGGAACAGAACTAGTGCAGCTGGTTTGTATTGGTGAAATGACTAAGGCCACTCCACATAGTTAAAAGGGAGGTTTATTTTGTGGGGTAACTTGCAAGTGAAGGGATAGGTAACAGGGTCTGGGAAAGGTATGGCGCAGTCCTACGGTGTTCTCTGGAGAACTCTGCTCGGTCTACCTCCAGCGTCCAGGGTCCAGGAACCAAGAGAAGCGGTGCATCTGGATCTCAGGTCTTCAGGGTCCTCTCTTGGCCCCACCTTGTAGGCGTGACAGTTACCAAAGCCTCAGTGGTGGTTGGAATTTGCAGATCAAAGCTGGAATGGCTACCCACTACAGGTTTGTGCATATTGTGAGGACACACCTTCTTCAGTGCCTCATTTCAACTTACATGTTTGCTAGGTTTGGCTATGTGCTCACCTGGAACCTGAGCTCTTGTCCTGGTCTCTACTTCATCTGCTCACCTGCTGTTTCCAGGCTTCCAGGCTGTGCTGTGGACTGTCATCTTTCTGGAGACAGAGGCTTCCTCTTCACCCAGACACCAGCAAATATGGTTTTAAGTTTGAATTCAGGACACACAATGGTTGTGCATTGTTCTATCTTGGGGCACAAGCCTCTATTGGATCTGTTGTCATACCAGAAGGGGAGGGACAAAGGGCTCACAATTCTCCCATGCCACCACCTTGACCTGACCAGCCTAGGTCCTCTCTTCTTCTTTCCTTTTCTATCTCTCAGCATGGAACCCAAAGAATTTTACCCTCTCTATCAGTCCTCTCTTACATCTGAGTTGACTATTCTTCTTTTTCTTTTTTGAAAATAACATCCCTTGCCTTTAATTTTTTTTTACACATTTCTGTAATAGCTGGTTATTGAGGGCATCAAGCCTTAATTTTTAATGCTATTTCAATTTTTTTTGTCTTATTATTTGTGGGGATTTGAGATGGGCGATTTTAGTTTGCAGACTTGATCTCATCTCCTAATGATCTGTTACAAAGCATATTCAAGTAGTTTAAAGGAAGGCTCTCAGTTCATCTGGCAAGTTGTATTTGTTCCAATCATTGATGCAAGTGGAAACTCGTGCTATAGCAACACCCAGGCTACTGCTGCTGGCTTGTGCATTAGTGTGTGTGACCCTTCACGGCCTGCGACATACAACTTGTAAGATGGGAAAATGGAAACTCGGAGAGGTGATTTACTTTAGTCCCACAGATAGCAGGAGACAGCAAGGATCCATGTCTCTGTTCTACCATGACAGCAGCAGCCTTTCATCAGATGACATAGGTAATAATGAGTAATGTCTTCACTGTGGGATATCAGCAAAATATATCCAGCACTCCCAGCAAATAATGAAACCAGTAACTACTGATTAAGATGGATACATTGGCAACAAATCATTGAGCTGACTGGGTTTTTTAATTTCATTTTGTTGCCTTGTCAATAGGATTTATTGTAAGAGCAGTTTGTGAAGCGTTAGTGTATGTTTTCAGTGGGCTGTATGCATAAATGGCACGTACATACTGGTAAACATTCCACAGTGTTGGCAAGCTGCAGGTTCTATTTTGAATTGATTTTCCTTGTAGCTTTCAGCTGAGGTTTATATAAGCAGTAATTACCAAAATCAAGTGCCTCTGAAGGTGAATGTTGCTGCTAGTTAAGGAGAATCACATTCAGTATGGGGCATGCTGCGATTGTTTGTTAGAGTTACTTACAAAAATATTTCCCAGAAATTATGATATGTGGAATTCAAGGCCAATAAATGCACAGAGTAGAGATGGTTTAAGCTGTTGTAAAAATCCCTGTTATTTCGTGTAAGAAGCATTTTTGGAAAATCTACCATAATAAACAGTTGGAAAACTGAAAGAGGTACACAAAAATAAAAAATATTTTGAATCTTAGCTGGGAAGTTTTAAACACATAAGTTCCAGAGGACTTAAAAATAAAAAAGTGTTGTCAGAATGCCATGAGATGTTTTGGAAAAGGCAGGCACCATGGCAGTTGTTCAACGTGCAACGGAAGCACCGTTTCCTAGTGTAAATGCCCTGTGATACGTACTGGGCTAACAACCTGATAAACCCATAACTTTAAAAGTCCCAAGTCAAAAATACATTGGCTGTGCCAAACCTGCAAACACCATAGCTTCACTTGGCCTCCTCTAAATAAGCTTCAAACGCTTACAGTAGCCCACAGTTGAGCAAAAGCATGTCCCACAAAGCCTGCTTCATACTAAAGTAGTGAAGATCTTGTGTAATTTACTGAATGGTGTATTAAGATGAAGAGCAGAACATAGACCTTATCCTTCTGAGCCAAAGTCATCATAAGTTATAAAACAGAACAGGTAGTTTGTATCATCACAAAAATAGCAAAACTCTGAAGTCAAACCATCGTAAGTAGAGACCATATGCACTGGCCTTCACAGGCTGAACACCATGCTTCTCCACTACCTTGGCATAGAGTGGGGTGCCGTACGGCCTACCTCACAAAGTCACAAGGGAACAACAAATTGTTTGGTGTTCACGTCTGGTAAATCATTGTTTGAGTTAAGTTTCTTACAGGCAGGAAACCCAAACCCCTTCCTAGTCATCCCTACCCCAGGTCAGTGCAGGTAGTCAATGCCAGGCAGCAGACCACAGGAAAACAGTCTGAAGAGCCAACTCCGAGGGACTGCTCTGGTCCAGTGATATAGGAATCACTCATGCAGATGACATTTTTGTTGTTTATTCTTTACAGTACTTGGAGTTGAGCTCATGGCTTCACGCATGCTAGGAAGGCCCTCCACTGTACTGTGGGGCTACCTCCCTACCTCATCCAGATGACTTTGTGAGTAAAATTCCAAGTTCTAAGTGGTAGATATGACTTCCAGGTACCTTTCGTATATTCTGAGAAACTGTTCCTATGATAGATTCTTCCTTCCTGGTGAAGAGGCGGACTCAAACTCCAAACCCTTGTGTAACTAGGACACAAGGATGCCACCCAGATGCTGTCACTTAGATATTCCTATGCAAATCTGCTGTTCATCCTTGAAGATGGAGAAAACGTGCTGGGAACAGAGCGGCCACTTTTGATGGCTATATTGGCTATACCAGCATTTTCTTGCATGAGTGGTAAGGTGAGGCTTTCCTCATCTGGCCAGCTGTGTGGTTGCAAATTGGGCCTTGTTTTTCAAAAGTAAGCTTTATATCTGGTTTCCAGTTTTCCAAGAAATTTATAGCACCCTAGTATCTTTTTATTAAGCAACATTTCCAATAGCTTAGTAAATTAGCTAATTAATATTTAACTACTTTACTTTTGCTGTCTACAACTAAGAGAAATGAGAGCTTCCTTCTCATGCTTTTGTTTTAGCACTCGGTATTGAGCCCCTGAACTTATACTACATAGCTACACCCCACGTTTCCTCTGTCCACTCTTGGTAGATTCATAATCTGCTGTGGTCGAGCTCTTTGGTATGGCTCATTTTCGAAGAATACTTTCTATTTCTTCACATAAATTAGTGGAGAATTCAAGGCTGAGTTAACTCACCTACCCAGTCACCAAATATTATCAGGTATCTTCAAAGTGTAAAAACTGCATTAGGACCCAAGGGATAAAGAAGATGATTCCTGTCTCCAGGGACTTGAAATCTTGTAGCCAAGCACTAGCATATAAATTAAATGTGCTGTGACAGAGGGATGAACCAGATTTGACCTCTGAGTGTGATTATAATTGACAAAATGCTGGCAGGCATTCCTGGCCAGCTGGCAGGACTTGAGAATAAAACAGCTATGGATAATTTATATTAGAGTGACTTGACATAGGAAAGGAATTTTCTTTTTCTTCCTTTCCTTTCTGTTTTGAGAGGATCTCACTATATAACCCAGATTGAGACTCAAACTCATCATTCCTCTACCTTGGCCATGGGGGTGTTGAGATTATTAGTATGCACCACCATGCTCCGCTGAGGAGAATTTTCTTCAAAATGGGTAGGGAAATAAAAAAAGTCCACGTTACTGAATGACTCTTTGGCCTGAAGCTCACTGCATAGAACAGTTCGGCCTCACAGAGATCTGCCTACCTCTGCTTTCCAAGTTAAAGTTGGGCAACACCACCCCAGTACAACTGCTTTCTTGTTTTGCTTGCCATGTTTTGGCAACTGTTATGGACACTAGAATGTTTTATTTATATATCATTTGATACTGGAGGTGTGCCCAGGGTTGGAGAGTACTGATACTCATTTAATATTATTAATAATGACTTGACTGAAGATAAAAGAGTTACAGAAAACAAATTCAGGCTCCATAGTATTTGTTGCTGCCTGTAGCCCATCAGAAAGCAGGCCACAGGTTTTCTGACTATTGCTTCAACCCAACCTCTCTAGTTGTGTACAGGCTTTTTGAACTGCAAATCGAAGACAGTGGAATTCAATTAGTATGAGCCCAAGGACTGTCGAGGTTCATATTTTTAAATAAGATCCTGTTTAGAAGTATTTTTACACTTATTTATTGTGTGTGTGTGTGTGTGTGTGTGTGTGTGTGTGTGTGTGTGTGTGTGTGTGATGGTACACGTGTGGAGGTCAGAGGACAACTTACAGGAATCAGTTCTCTCCTTCTACCAAGTGGGTGGCAGAGCTCCAACTCAGGTCATCAGATCTGGTGGCAGTTGCCTTTATCAGCTAATTCATCTTGCTGCCCAAGGAATGGCTTTTTTGCAGGGTGGGGATAAGGTCTCACACATCCCAGTCTATCTTTGAACTCTCTATGTAGCTGAGGTTGACTTTGAACTTATGATCTGTTTCTATCTCTTGAATGCTAAGATTACAGACGTGTATCACCAAGGCATGAACTTAGACAAGATTCTCTTTTTAATTAAGAATTTTTTATTCATTTTTACATACCAACCACAGATCCCCCTATCTTCCCTCCTTCTGCCCCCCCACCCCCCAGCCTTCCCTCCCAACCCACCCTTCATTCCCTCCTCTGAAAAGGTAAGACCACCCATGGGGAGTCAGCAAAGCCTGGTAGATTCTTGAGAATTTGTGGTTTTATGCTGACACTGTTTGCCTTGTTGGTTTCCGTTTTTGGTGGTGTTCCACTACAGAAGCAGTTGAAATAATAAGATAAAACAAAACCATGACGTTGAAGTTGGACAAGGTAAACCAACCAACAGAAAAGAGCTCTAAGAGAAGTCACAAGAAACAGAGACCTACTTGCTCATATTTTCAGGAGTCCCGTAGAAACACTAAACTGAAAGCCATAATATATACTCCGAGGACCTGGTGGAGAATTATGTAGGCCCTGTGTATGCTGCTTTAGTCTCTGTGACTTCATGTGAGTTTTGCTTAGTTGATTTAGAAGGCATTGGTCTCCTTGTGTCCTCCATCATCTCTGGCTGTTATATTTTCTTCCTTCTCTCCCATGGGGTTCCTTGAGCTCTAAGGGGAGGGATTTGATGGAGACATCCCATTTAGAGATGTGTGTTCCAAGGGTTAGCATGTAGACATTACCTGGCCTGCCCCTTGGGGACCTGGCAGGATGCACTTGCTAACATTCAGGCAAATACCTGGACAGCCCAGGTCCTATGGCTGTAGCCTGTGCACATATGGTGCGTGGATGTGTAGTCTCTATATGCATGTGCTAAATCCCCTTATTAAAGGCACCCCTCCCCCTTCTTTTCTTCCTCTCCTTTCACACGTGTCTGTACCTCCTCTCTTTCCCCTTTCCCATCTCTTCTTCTTTCTTCCTCTCTTCTCTTATCTCCAGAGGCACACTCTGCATCCCTTCTTTCCTTCCCTTAATAAAATCCTCTACATAAGCACTGTCTGCATGGTGTAATTGACTTTCTACTGTGACCCTTGACTCCCACCCACCAAGACCACACCATACTGCTTTTAAAAACAACACCAAGGCCTCATCCTCTGCATAATGTGTGGCTATGGGTCTCTGTGTTTGTTCTTATCTGCTGCTGGGGAAACCTCCTTTGATGATGACTGAATAAGGCACTCATCTATGAGTATAATAGAATACCATTAGGAGTCATTTTATTGTTACCTTTTTATTTATTTATTTATTTATTTATTTATTTATTTATTTATTTATTTATTTTAGTTTTTTGAGACAGGGTTTCTCTGTGTAGCTTTGCACCTTTCCTGGATCTCGCTCTGTAGACCAGGCTGGCCTCAAACTCACAAAGATCTGCCTGCCTCTGCCTCCTGAGTGCTGGGATTAAAGGTGTGTGCCACCACCGCCCAGCCACCTTTTTAATTTTTTTTTTAAAGAACACTATTATTTGATTTTACCCTAGGTCTCTGGGCTATCTACTCCCTGGTTCTTAGTCACCCAACCAGTATTGGGTATGGGTTCTATTTCATGGAGTGGGCCTTAAGTCCAATCAGACATTGGTTGGTTATTCCCACAAGCTTTGTGCCACCATTGCCGTAGCATATTTTTCAGGCAGGAAGATTGTAGATGAAAGACTTTGTGGACGGGTTGGTGTTTATGTTTCTCTTTTGATAGTCTGCAGAGCACCTTCCCATACCAGACACTAGAACGTAGAGGTGAAGGCTCTACTTAGGCACCAGCTTGCCTTCTCTGGGTTTAATGAGTTGTGTGGGTGTTGTCTTCAGCAATGGGGACTTGTTGCCAGTTTGTGGAGAGCAACTTATTGTCTTGACAACAATTTTTGTTGTTTGGGGATTTCCATGGGACCCCTTTGGCTAATAACTCAATTTGATGCAACCTAATCTCAGTACTGGAAACTTTGTTTGGTGACAGGAGATGGACAGATGGGACTCTGTCTCCCTCATTATTTGAAGACTTCATTAGGATCATGTCTTAGTTAGGGTTTTCATTGCTGTAAAGAGACAGCATGACCACGGCAACTCTGATAAGGAAAACATTTAATTGAGGGAGCTGGCTTACAGTTTCAGAGGTTCAGTCCATTATCATCATGGCAGGGAGCATGGTGGCATGCAGGCAGATGTGGTGCTGGAGGAACAGCTGAGAGTCCTACATCTTGGATGCAGCAGGACGTCAACTAACTGACACTTTGTGAAGCTTAACTAAAAGACCTCAAAGCCCACCCCCACAGTGACATACTTCCTCCAACAAGGCCCTACCCACTCCAACAAAGCCACACCTTCTAATAGTGCCACTCCCCATGAGATTATGGGGGCTAATTACATTCCAGCTACCACAGATCACCTTCACATTTTAGGAAGTTTCCACTGCATGATATTTCCATGCCATTCCTCAAATTCCCCTCAATTCTAGCTGTCTCCCTTGTATTCCCTTCCTTTATCTCTTCTCCCCTCTCCCTCCCCAACTGATTCTCCTGCTCCTGTCTCTCCTACCCACGTCCACCCATAAAATCTATTCTATTTCCCCCTACCAGTGAGATACATGTGTCTCCTCTAGTTACTTCCTCTGTACTGTTGGGGATTTTCCCTGGAGCTGCCCTCTCCAAACCCACCTCTGAGAGAGCCTACCCAGCAGTGGCTCCAGCCTTGGAGGGTATTTAAGGTCTGGCCCAAGACTTCCCTCATGATTTTCCCTCATGGTTTCTCCTCTTCCCCTGATTAAACCTGGACTTATTAATTTTGCCTGATCTGATTTACTGCGTTTGCAGAGAAACTTAATATTAGGGTACAGAAACTTTCATATACCTAATCTCTCTGGGTCTACAGATTGTAACTTGGTTATAATTTATTTAATGGCTAATATCTACATGTAAGTGAATACACACCATATTTATCTTCCTGAGTCTGGATTACTCACTCAGGATGATTTTTTTTCTAGTTTCATCCATTTGCCTGCATGTCATTTCATGCATTTCATTTTGTCATTTCATGATGTCATTTTTTAAAAGAACTAAGTAATACTCCATTGTGTAAATGTATCACATTTTTTAAAATCCATGCTTCTGTTGAGGGACATCTAGGTTGTGTCCAGTTTCTGGCTACTATGAACAAGAATGAGCATGGTTGAGCAAGTGTTCTTTGGTAGAATGAAGTGTCCTTCAGGTATATGCTCAAGAGTGGTATAGCTGGATCTTGAGGTAACTTGATTCCCAACTTTATGAGGAACTGCAATACTGACTTCCATAGTGGCCGTACAAGTTTTCACTCTGTCTTAGTCGATGTTCTATTGCTGTGAAGAAATATCATGACCACAACCACAGCAACTCTTGTAAATGTAAGCATTTAATTAAGGACTGTTAACAGTTTTGGAGGTTTAGTCCATTATCAGGACGGCAGGAAGCATGGTGGCATGTGGGCAGATAGTGCTGGAGTAGTAGCTGTGAGTTCTACATCTGGATCTGTAGGTACTAGAAAGGAGAGAGCCACTGGGCCTGGCTTGGGTTTCTGAAAGCCTCAAAGTCTACCCCTAGTGACATACTTCCTTCAGCAAGACCACATCTACTCTGACCAGGCCAACTATTCTAATTCCTCTTGGGTAGCACCACTCCCTAATGATCAATCATTCAAATATATGAGCCTATGGGGGCCATTATTATTCAAACTACCACGTACTACCATCAACAATGAATGAGTGTTCTCCTTACTCCACATCCTTGCCAGCATGACCTGTTACTTGTTTTATTGATCTTAGCCATTCTGACAGGTATAAGATGGAATCTCAAAGTAGTTTTGATTTGTGTTTCCCTGGTGGCTAAGATATTGAGCATTTCTTTAAGTATTTCTCAGTCATTTGAGTTTCTTTTATTGAGAATTCTCTGTTTAGATCTGTACCCCGTTTTTAAATTGTATTATTTGGTTTTTGGTATTTAGTTTCTTGAGTTCTTTATATATTTTGGATATTAGTCCTCTATCAGATGAAGGGTTGGTTAAAATCTTTTCCCATTCTTTGTTCTGTACATTTAATGTTTCTGTTATTATGTGCTGAGGGATCTTTCTTTTCTGGTCCAGTTTATTTAGTGTTCTGTATGTTTCTTGTGCCTTAACAGCTAGTTCCTTCCTTAGGTTAGGAAATTTTTCTTCTATGACTTTTTTGAAAATATTTTCTGTGCCTTTGACCTGGGTTTCTTCTCCTTCTTCTATTCCTATTATTCTTAGATTTGGTCTTTTCATAGTGTCCTATATTTCCTGGATGTTTTGTGTCAGGAATTGTCTTAGATAGAACATTTTTTTTGACTGATGTATCTATTTCTTCTATTGTATATTCAACACTTGAGATTCTCTCTTCAATCTCTTATATTCTGTTGGTGAAGCTTGCCTCTGTAGTTCATTTGGATTCTAAATTTTTCACTTCTGGAATTCCCTCAGTTTGAGTTTTCTTTATTGATTCTATTTCCTCTTTCAGGTCTTGAACAGCTTTATTTGTTTACACCCATTATTTGTTTGTATTTGCCTGGATTTCTTTAAGGGATTCATTAATTTCCTCTTTAAAGACCGCTATCATCTTCATATAGGCCATTTTAGTGTCTTTTTCTTGTGCTTCAGCTATGCTGGAATAGTCAGGATCTCCTGTGGTAGGGTTGCTTGTCTCTTTTGGAGACATATTGCTCTGGCTGTTGATTGTGTTTTTATGCTGCTTTCTAGGCATCTGGCTTTGCGGTGATTATAGGTCTAGGTGTTTATTTCAGGTTTTGTCTTTGTTGGGTGGGCATTTTGTTCCTTGGTTTCTGTTTCTTCTGTTTCCCTGGTTTGCTTAGCTAGTGTGTTCTCAGGGAACCTTGCTGGTATTAGAGGACAGGATAATGGGATGAATTTGTGGAAGGAAGGTTGTAGGAGAATGTCTTTGTGATCCATTAGGGGATGGGGTAAGAGAGGAAAGGGAGCCCACAGCAGGTGTTCTGCTACAGAGCTGGGGATGAGACTGGGGGATTGGGACTTGAGGAGTAAAAGGAGATGTGAAGGTCTGCAGTCAGCACACAACAGAAAACTCATAAAAACAAAATTGAAAACCATACTACAAAAGGAAAAGATTTGAAAGGTAAAATAAACAAACAAACAAACAAATTAAAAAAAGTAAAACAAAAAACCTGCTCAGACAAAGCATTATGAGACAAATCCCTCCAAGAATACTATTGAGTTAGTTTTGTGATGTCCATCTACTACCGGGCATGGAGCCTGCCCTTAAGAGTGATTTGTATATCCAGTAAGAGTCTATTGAAGAAAACTAATTTTCCTTTGTGGAAAGTTATCAATTAGTGATAGCTTCTGGGTTAGGGATGGGGGCTTGTGTCACCTCCCCTCTCAGCACTGGGGTCCCATCTGACTTAGACATTGAAGGGCCTGTGCATGCTGCTCCAGTTTCTCTGATTTCACATGTACGTCACTTCTGTTAGATATGGAAAATACAGTTTCCTTGGAGTAATCTATCACCTCTGGCTCTCAGAGTCTTTCTGCCTCCATCTCCACAGAGTTCCCTGATGGAGACATAACATTTAGACTCTCACTCTCTGCACATTGTACAGTTGTGGGTTTCTCTATTTGTTTTTATCTACTGAAAAGAAGCTTCTCTAATGATAGCTAAACAAGACACTGATCTATGGTATAGCAGAACGTCATTAGGAATTACTTTATTGCTGTGCTCCTTTAGCAGAGCACTAGTGTATAGTTTCCCCCTAGATCCATGGCCGATCAAGTCTCAGGTTATTGACCACCTGGGCAGTGTTGGGCATGGGTTCCATTTCATAGAATGGGCCTTACTTCCAATCAGACAGTGGTTGGTTACTCCCACAATGTCTGTGCCACCATTGCATCAGCCTACCTTTCAGACAGGTCACCATTGTAGATTGCAGGGTTTGTAGCTAAGTTCATGTTTACCTTTCTTTTATGGTACTGTGCAGAATACCTTCCACTACCATGAACACTAGTCAGCAGGGGTGAAGGTACCAAGTAGAGAGCAGCTCGACTTCTGCATGTTCACTGAGTTGTGCAGGTGCTGTCTTTGGCAACAGGGCCAAAGACAGTTTGTGGAGAACAACCAATAGCTTTGGCAGCAGTCTGAGTTGTTTGGAGGCTCCCATAGGCCCTTCTAGCCAGCAACTCAATCAGACATAACCCATTCCCAGCACTGGAGGTTTCATTTGGTACTCAGAAATGCCTAGTCGGGGCCTTTGTTGTCCCTGTTATTTGGCAGTTCAACTTATATTTTTTCATATATGTATATATTTGAAGAAGCTTCTACTGTATTATGTTTGCATACAACCCCTCAAATGGCCTTTAGTTTTAGCTGTCCCTCCCCATATTCCCTCCCTTACCTCTCCTCCCCTTCCACCCCCTTTTATCCTCTGGTTCCAGTCCCCCCACCCCTGTCCATCCATAACTATCTATTCTATTTCCCCTTCCTAGGGAGATCCCTCCCTCCCCACCAGTCCCTTACCCTAGCCTCTGTGGTTATACAGATTGTAGCTTGCTTATTGAAGTCTTAATAGCTAACACCCATATAAATGAATACATAATAGATTTGTCTTTTTGTGTCTGGGTTATCTCATTCAGGATGTTTTTTTTTTTCCCCCTAGCTCCACCCATTTACCTGTGAATTTCATGATTTTTTAATAGCTGAATAATATTCCATTGTATAAATGTACCACATTTTCTTTATCCATTTTTCTGTTGACAAACATCTAGGTTTGTTTCCAATTTCTGGCTATTATGAATATAATAGGAATAAATATGTTTGATCAAGTGCCTCTATAGTAGGATGTAGAGTCCTTTGGTTCTATGCCCAAGAGTGGTATAGCTGGACCTTGAGGTAGACCTATTCCCAGCTTTCTAAGGAAACACCACTGATTTCCATAGTGGCTGTAGAAGTTTGAACTCCAACCAGCAATGAATTAGTGTTCCCCTTATCCTACATTCTTGTCGGCATGATTTGTCATTTGTTTTATTGATCTTGGCCATTCTTACTGGTGAATGATGAAATCTCAAAGTAGTTTTGATTTGCATTTCCATGATAAATAAGGTTGTTGAACATTTATTTTAGTGTTCCTCAGCCATTTGTGTTTCATCTTTTGAAAACTCTTTGTTTAGAACAATGAATAATAAATAGAACCTCATGAAACATAAATGCTGCTATATGGCAAACAACATCATCATTCAGACAGGTTATAAATGTGAAAAGATTTTTAGCAGTTATTCATAAAGTTAGTAAAGGAGGAGGGAGGGGGACAGGGAAATATGGGGAGAGGCATATTCCTACAACCCACCAAGTGCTGGAATTACACACATTCATGTGCCCTCACAGCTACTTTGTCACTGAAGTAAGGAACTCTATACCCAGATATTTCTTGGGGTCCTCTTCTCTATCTCTGGCAACATGAGCTCAGTTCACACCTTTGTCATTGTCTACCCAGACTCTTGGGATGGTTTTAGAAAGATCTCCCTTGCTCTAGGCTCATCAGCTTGATTGTTGCCCAGAAAACATAGGTTATGCTTCTCCTCTGCTTAAAATCATCACCCATTTCCACTTTTCTGCCAGAAGAAAATAATCAGACTTCTTAGGTATTAATGTCATGACAGATTGATTTCAAGTGCTCCTAGCTTTCCAGTCTTATGTTCTGTATCCAGACAACCAGTTTTTTAAATTAAAAATTTTTTCAAAGACCTAACACCAATAATCCTCAATTTATTTCAAAAATAGAAACCAAAGAAACATTTCAAAGCTCCTTTTTTGTGAAGCTACTATTATGCTGATACTCAAAACACAAAGACTGAACAAAAAAGAAAATCATAGGCCAGTTTCTATTAAGAACATAGTTGAAAAAAATTCTCAGTTTGCTAACCAAATTGAAGAACACATCAAAAGGATTTTCCACCATGATCAAATTGGCTTCATTCCAGAGATGCAGAGATGATTCAGTGTATGTAAGTCAATAAAAGTAATCCATCACATAATCAGACTGAAGGACAGAAACCACAGGATCATCTCATTAGATGTAGTAAATGCCTTTGACAAAATCCCCTTCATGATGAAAGTCCTGGAGAGACTAGGATATGATGGATTTCTCTCAACAAAATAAAAGCAATTTATAGCAGCAAGCCCACAGCCAATATCATCTTAAGTAGAGAGAAACTCAAACCATTTCTACTAAAATCAGGAACAAAACAAGGATGTTCACTATCTTAATATCTGTTCAATATAGTACTTAAAGTCTTATTTAGAACAATAAGACAATTGGAAGAGATTGAGGGATACAAACTGGAAAGGAAGACATCAAAGTATCTTTATTTCCTGGAGACTTCTATAACTGATAAACTTTCAGAAAAATAGCAGGATACAAAATTAACACACAAAAATCAGTAACCTCCCTATATACAAATGAAAAACAGACTGAGAAAGATATTAGGGAAACAACACCTTTCAGAATAGTCTCAAAAAGTATCATTGAATAACTCTAATGAAACAAATGAAAGACATGTGTAATAAATACCTTAAGATACTGAAGAAAGAAATTGGAGAAGACATCAGAAGATGAAATGATATCCCTTGCTCATGGGTCAGTAGGCATAATATAGTGAAAATGGCCATCCTACTTATGTGTTTTGAATAGAATGGCCCCCATAGACTCACATGTTTGAATGTTTGGCCCATAGAGAGTGGCATTATTGGGAGGTATGGCCTTGTTGGAGGAGGTATGGCCTTGTTGGGAGAAGTGTGTTGCTGTAGGGGTAGGCTTTGAGGTCTCATATGCTCAAGCTACTCCAAGTGTGGTACACAGTTTACTTCCTGTTGCCTGTGGATTAAGATGTAGAACTCTCAGCTACTTCTCCAGCACCATGTCTACCTGCATGCTGCCATGTTTCTGACCATGATGATAATGGACTAAACTTCTGAACTGTAAGCCAGTACCAATTAAATGTTCTTAATTAAATATTATTCTCATCCCTTCTTCAAATTCCTCATGACCTTTACATGCTAATATATTTAAATGCTTGGTTATCAGCAAGTGGCACTACTTGAGAGGGATTAGGAGGTCTGGCCTTGTCAGAGTAGGTGTGGCCTTGTTAGAAGAAATGTGTCACTGAGGGTGGGCTTTGAGGTTTCAAAAGTTCATGCAAATCACATGTCACTGACCTCCTGTTGCTGTGGATTTAGATGTAGAATTCTCAGCTACCTCTCCAGCACCATGTTTGCCTGCATGCTGCCATGATTCCTACCATGGTGATAATGGACTAAAGCTCTGAAACTATAAGCAAGCCTCAACTAAATAGTTTATTTTACAAGAGTTGCCATGGTTATGGTGTCTCTTCACAGCAAGAGAACATTGACTAAGACAGAAGTTGGTACCAGGGAGTGGGGGTCTTGCTGTAACAGGCCTGGCCATGCTGCTTGCTAGAAGAATGTGGACTTTGGGACTTTGGAGTAGGAAAGCAGTTGAATGCTTTAAGCAGGGCTTAGTGGGCCATACTAGAGAGAGCAGGAAAGACAGTGGTGCTGAGAGCTATGTAGATTATGATGGCCAGCTCAAAGGGTTTCAGAGGGGAAGAAAATTAGTAAGTGGCCTAGAGACCATTCTGATATTTTGGCAAAGAATATGGCTGTTTTTTGCCCTTGTCTAGAAAAATCTACCCAAGGCTTAATTGAAGAGTTTGGGATAGGCAAAGGAGATTTCAAGACAGCCTAGTATTGACTGTGTTGTGTGGTTGTTAGTATTGACTGTGTCATGTGGCCACTCTTATGTATATCTATAAAGAAAAGGAGCAGGATGAGCAAGGAAAAACACAAAATGTACAGTTTAAGGAGAAAAGGAGTACCAGGAAGTATAATGGAGCTAAGTCCTGGGCTCAAGGAGATAAAAAACTTAAAGAAAAGCCGGATGTTAAATGGAATAAAGGGAGTGGTGACCTCGTGGCAAGATTACATTCAGCTAAGCTTCCAACTTGTGAAAAGGAATTTTAAAAATGTTCAACAGTGAAGGAAGTCATCAAAACCAGAAAGCTGATGAAAATGTAACTGAACAAGGGGGCCAAGTTCCAGTCCCAGCAAGCAGAAAAACTTGGAAGCTTTGGCATGTGGTTCTGCCTTTACAGTCAAGGATTCAAGAAAGGGGTTATGGAATCTTCCTCTGTGGCTAAGGGGAGCCACTGAGGCCAGGTATGTGTCTGTGGTATCCCTATATAGAGGTCCAGAGAGGCCATTGTGTGAAGCTGTGAAGGTGAAGCCTGGATTGCCTTGAAGACCCTAAGATGTTGGAGATGCCAAAGCCATGGGATATGCAGTAGTTTGAAGGAAAATGGTGCCCAAAGGGAATGGTACTATTAGGAGGTGTGGCCTTGTTGGAGGAAGTGTATCACTGTGGAGGTGGGCTTTAAGGTCTCATATATGCTCAAGATATCTCCTAATGTCTCAGACAACTTCCCATTGCCTTCAAGATTTAGGACTCTCAGCTACTTCTCTAGCACCATGTCTGCGTGAATGCCTCCATGTCCCACCATTATAGTAATGGACTAACCTCTGAACTCTAGGAAGTTAAAGTTAACCCCAATTAAATGTTTTCTTTTATGAGTTGCCATGGTCATGGTGTCTCTTCATAGCAATAGAAACCCTAACTAAGACAAAAGTTGATACCAGGGACTGAGGTATTTCTGTGATAGATCTGACCATGTTTTTGTTGGAAGGAATATGGACCTTGGGACTGTGGATTAGAAAAGCAGTTGAATACTTGTGCTGCTTAATGGCCCATACTAGTAGAAGCATGGGAGACAGTGGAGCTGAATGTGATTTGATGAACTGTGGGGGGCAGGTACAAAAAGTTTCAGAGGAGAATATTAATATGTGACTTGGAGATTGCTCTTGTGATATTTTGGTGAGGAATGTGGCTGCCTTTTTCCCCTGTCCAAAAAGTGTACCTGAGGCTAAAGTGAAGAGATTTAGATTAATTCCATTGGCAGAGGAAATCTCAAAACAGTCTCGTATAGACTCTGTTGGTTCTTAGTGGTAACTCTATTGAAGATTTATAATGAAAAGGAGTAAGCTGAGCAGGGTGAAAGATCAAATGTAACATTTGAGGGAAAAAAAAGAGCACCAGAAAGTGGAATGGAGCCAGGTCCTGTATTCAAGGAGATAAACAGATTAAGAAATAGAATAAAGGGAGTGGTAACCTCAGGGCACGATCCCACCCACATAAATTTCCAACTTGTGAAAAGGAATTGAAAAAAAAAGTTTAGAGCCGAATGTGGTGGTGCATACCTTTAATCCCAGCACTGGAAAAGCAGAGGTCTGTAGGTCTCTGAGTTTGAGGCCAGCCTGGCCTACAGATCTAGTTTCAGGACAGCCAAGCTTAGGCAGGTTAGGACACAAAGCTGGTGAAGAAGTAATTGAACGAGGGACCATGTTTCAGCCCCAACAAGCAGCAGAACTTGGACACTTTAGCCATGTGTTTCTGGAGTTAAGGCTAGAAGAAAGGGGCTACTGAATTTACCTCCGTGTCTAAGGAAAGCCATTGAGGCCAGGCGTGTGTCAGGGGTCTTCCTAAAAGGAAGCCTAGAGAGGCCATTGCCTGAAGCTGTGAAGTTGGAGTCTGGATTGCCTTGGAGGCCCCAAAATGTTGGAGATGCCAGAGCTGTGGGGCATACCTGCCAAGGAAAGCTGCTCACAGGGAGTGGGACCAGCCCAAGAGAGAGAAGTGTGTTGCAGTCAACAAAGCTGAAAGGAGTTGGAGATCTGAAGAGTGCTTTGACATCAGACATGGAGATGCAGAGTTTGGAGCTTGCCCAGCTGGTTTTTGGTCTTGCTTTGCTCAAGTGTTTCTTCACTGTGTTCCCTTTAGAACGATAATGTATATTCTGTGCTATTGTATGTTGGAAGTATATGATCTGCTTTTTCATTTCAATTTTTATAGGGTTTATAGTTAAGAGGTTGCTTTGAGTCTCAGAAGAGACTTTGAACTTCGGACTTTCAAACAGTGTTGATATTGTCATAGACTATGGGGACTTTTGAAGTTGGACTAAATGCATTTTGCATTCTGATATGGCTAAAGTCTATGAGGGGCAGGAGCTAGAATATGGTGGTTTGAAGAAGAATGATTCCCATAGGCTCATATGTTTGAATGCTTGGTCATCAAGGAGTATCACTACTTGAGAGGGATTAGGAGGTATGGTTTTGTTGGAGTAGGTATGACCTTGTTGGAAGAAATGTGTCACTGGGGGTGGGCTTTGAGGTTTCAAAAGCCCAAGCCAGGCCCAGTGTTGCTCTCTTCCTGCTGCTTGTGGGTCTGGATATAGAATTCTCTACTACCTCTCTAGCACCATGTACGACTGCATGCTGCCATGCTTCCTGCCGTGATGATAATGGAGTAAACCTCTGAAACTGTAAGTCAGCCCCAATTAAATGATTTCTTTTATAAGAGTTGCTGTGGTCATGGTGTCTCTTCACAGCAATAGAACATTGACCAAGACAGGTTCTTAATGAGCTATTGAAATTCTATTGCTCTTAAACTGTCCTGCTGTTCTAATTGGGGTGTGTGTGTGTGTGTGTGTGTGTGTGTGTGTGTGTGTGTGTGTCCATCTGTCTGTCTGTCTGTCTATCTGTCTGCAGAGGCTAGAAGAGGGCAACATATCACTGGATCTGGAGTTACAGGTAGTTGTAAAATCCTAACATGGGTGCCAGGAACATAACTTGGGTTCTCTGGAAGAACAGCAACTGCTCTTAACTGCAGAACCTTCTCTCCAACCTGACAGATAGGGTAGAGGACACATACAAAAGCAGAGAAGAATTAATCCAAGACTGTGTTGCCAAGAGGTGGCTGCTGCTAAGAGGAGGGGATCAAGCAGGGAGTGGGAGCAGAGGATGCTGGGAAGGCAATTGCAGTACTTCTCCATTGAATCCCTGTGGGCACTTGTCTGAGAGGAGCTAGTGGGGATTTAGGAATTTGGAGTCCATTTCAGTGCTGATCTCTAATCTGTCAAGAGCAACCCAAGAATGAACCCAGCTTCATTTGAGGGTGGGACTTACTTTTATACCAGTTACCTGTGGCCTTTGTGCAACTGCGTGATGGCCCAGAAGTCTCAGCAGGCTTCCTTCTTTTTCTGTTGACCTTATTCTCAACTAAAAATCTATCTGACGCTTGACTGACTTCTAACTACTGTGTTCCAGAGTTTCACATTCCCACACAACACCATCCACACTGAAGTGTCTGGGAATGGTGCCTTTCCTGTGTGGTTCAGCAGCCCTGGGATCCTTGGGGTGTTGGTCGGGGTACAGGCACTGTAGGAAAGATATGTCTCTGAATCAGGACACTGCCATTTGTAAATTTGTGCCTTAGTATTCATCTCTAGAAAATGGGGATAATAATGGTATCTCTCCCTCCGAACTGTCAGGAGGTTGCAGTAGCTGAATGTAGGAAAACCTCTGAAGCAGTTCTTGGCAAGTAGTGTTGTACTTTGTATAAATATTCTTGGAAGTGCCATGTGTTAAAAGTTTGGTCCCCAGTCCATGGCGCTGTTGGGAAGTGATAAGGTCTTTAAGAAGCAAGTTTAGGGGTGTCAAATCCTTTGACATTGTGACACGATGTTGTCATTCACAAATGTGTTGGTCTGTCTTAAGCCCAGAGGCTGCAGGTGGGACACCCAGTAGTAGATGGTCTTCTGGTCATGGAGTAGCATGAACAGAATAATCAGACCCTAGCTTCCTCTTTCTCTCTTTGTTTCTCAGCTGTGGTGGGAAACCTGCTTCTCCCCACAGTCCCCACCATGATGTTCTGTTTTGCTGCAGGCCTAAAATGGCAGAGCCAATGAACGATGGATGGGCTAAAACCTCTGAAACTGTGAGCCCCTTTCTCCTAATAGGCTGTCAGTAGTCTTTTGGGTATTCGTTATAGTGAGGGGAAGTGACAGATACATGTACTAAAAGCTTGAAAAGCATAGCTGCTGTTTGGGTGGCCCATTCCAACGTTCCATACCATATACATTGTTGCTTCCCATGTATTGCTTGCTACTTGAGAGCCAGTTATTACTATTCAGTTGGCTAAAGGGACACACACACACACGCGCACACACACACACACACACACACACACACTCGCACAGGTATATAGCAGAGGTATGCGAGTAATTTATTAGCAAAGCTTGTTTGTGGTTAATTATATCCTCAAATTTCAAAATTACCTGTGATTATGATGACTGTCTACTACCAGTTTGTAGAATGTGATGGAACTCACAGGGAGATGGACATTATTCTAATGGGATAACTGGTGTTGTTTGGACCAACTCTACTTCTAGATCGTAAAGTGACCAATCTAGAATTCTGCTGGAAAGACGAGCACCCCACCTTCCTCCTTCTGAGCCATGGACTCTGCCTCTGATCAGTGGGACAGGTTTCCTTCTCAAGTGAGTTAACCTCAAGGTTTCCCTTGTTATGCCTGCCACACACCAGCATTGCTATGAAGCAGGAGTAAGCTCAGTGTTGAGCTTTTCTGTGTCATGTTAAAAACTTTCAGAGCCAACCTGAAGTAATCTCAGTGAGATCTCTGCTACACTGTATTGGCAGTTTGTTGCAAAGGCGGCTGGCTCAGATTTGTAAGTTAATGTTAATTATGGAACGATGTCAGAGGCAGCACAGTGAATGTCTTTAACCCATTTTTAAAAAGCAGGTCAGATTCAGCATCTGAAGGATAACTTGTAATTTAGTTGAAAATAATTGAGCAAGTTTGACATGGAATAAAATAAAGGGGTCAGAGCTAGTCTATGTTTAAAAATTTTAGGTAAATTAATTTAGCCAAAGACTTTTACCAGCTGTCCTTTCCCACTAAGTCCAAGAAAGTGCCCGGTTTTTGTTTTTCTAGACCTCATATTTGTCCTGCTGAAAGAAGACTGTGCTAGCCTGGCATGGTGGCACAGGTTTTTAATCCAAGCACCCAGGAGTCAGAGACAAGAGGATCTCTGAGTTCCAGGCCAGCCTGGTCTACATATTGAGTTCCAGGCCAACCAGAACTACATAGAAAGACCCTGTGTCAAAAACAAACAAACAAACAATAAAACCAAACCAACCAAACAAAAAGAAGACTACCAAACCATTTATTTGGAAATACATTCAAAAGTGGTAGTTTCTACCATAACGAGTAAGACTGGGAAACTATTTCATAGGGAACTTAGACCGTAGCAAGTGTTTGAACTAACCTTTTGCTGGAGAAGAAAGGAACAGGGTGAGTTACTTAAGAGGCATTCCCCAGATGGGGACCCTGAGGGAAGATTAATGTGCAAGTGATATAATCACCATGGTAACCAGAGCCTAGTGAGCAGGAGTGGGTGAGAAGCAGATGGGAGAGTCCAGGGCCAGCCTCCCTCTGACCCTTTTGAGAGCTCTGCAGCACGAGTTTGTTGGGGGGTATCCACCAGAGAAGACTGCTTGGCCTCAGGTTTAAGCCAATACAAAGTCTATATTAGCCGGCTGGTGACTACATTGGGTGTTCAGAATCCCAGTGTAGGCCCGAGCCTTTTCTCAGAGTGAGCTTTAAGTACAAAATCCATATTCTGGGTTGACATACTTCAGTTAACAAGAACAGCTAGCCAGAAGCATAACTGCAGAAGGCAAAAATGCTTTTAGAAGCTGGGCGGTGGTGGCGCACGCCTTTAATCCCAGCACTTGGGAGGCAGAGCCAGGAGGATCTCTGTGAGTTCGAGGCCAGCCTGGGCTACCAAGTGAGTTCCAGGAAAGGCACAAAGTTACACAGAGAAACCCTGTCTCGAAAAACCAAAAAAAAAAAAAAAAAAAAAAAGCTTTTAGAGACTTCCCCAGAACTATGGACTTTGATGTATTAGGTTTTTGTTTTCATTTTGCCAGGTGGTGCTGTCTACATGCTGAGTTTTATGGTCCGTGCATGGTACTTCCATAATGGAGTCAGTTGTGCTAAAGTCTGAGGGCCTGTTACAGGCTGTGGCCCAGAGTTGTCCTAACCTTCCATTTTTCAGTCCCTGTAGCCATTGGTTAAGGACTATGAAGGAAAGAGGAAGACTTTGGGGCCACAAAGCCCCAGAAACTTCCAATTTCCACTGATGCAAACAAAGGAGATTCTGGTAGCAGATCAAGAAATCCTTACATGTTCCACATTGAAGACAAAAACCCTGGGAAGGTCAGGACTCCCTCAAAATGGTAAAAAAGGGGACTGAGAAGGCCTGGGCAAAGCGCAGAGAAGAACAGAAAGATGGCGCCTGGGCTCCTGCGCTTTCTCCCTGCCTTCTCACCGTTCTAATCAAGAGTGGATGAGGTGGGGCTCAAATAGCATCTGAACACGAGGAAAACACAGGCGGGGTGGGCGCAAGCCACGCTTTCTCCAGAAGTTCAGCACAGTTGGGAGTGGGGATAGCATTTCTGAGTCAGGTTTGTCTTCTTGGCAGAAGGAAAGAAGTGTAGCACTGGTGGACTGCACTAGGTTGAGGGTGTGTTTCATTGGGTCTTTTGTGAGACCCGAGGATGAGAAAACAAGCTGTTGGCCAGGGAAGGCTGAGAGGTCCTAAGGTCATATGGGATTTTTTGTGGAAGGCATTACTAGATCATTGCCAAGGCCTGGTTCTCTTCTCATCTTTGTTTGTCGCCTTCCATTTGGAAGGCTCTCTTAAAAGGAAATATTTCTTAACTAATTAAATTTGGTTAGTTTTATTTGGGCTAAGCCAAACAAAAAACGATTTGAAAATTGGACAGCACTCAACAGAACCCAAGCAGGTTCTGAGAACTCCAGCCAGAAACATTATCAGACAGTATCTATAGAAAAGGAGGGATGAGAACTAGAGACCCTCACAACTGACTTCAACTTCTCTAGTTAATTGTTTATAGCTTTGGTAGTTTCCAGACTCTGAGACCTCTGCAGTCAACCAGTGATCAGTAACTATGATTAAATTTTATACTGGTTTGATCTGTTGGGCTCAGCAAAGGTGTCAAGTTCAAATCAAAGCCTCCCAAATCTCTCTCTCTCTTTTTTTTTCTTCTGGTTTTTCAAGACAAAGTTTCTCTGTGAAACAGTTGTTGCTATCCTGGAACTCACTCTGTAGACCAGGCTGGCCTGAACTCACAGAGATCCACCTGCCTCTGCCTCCCGAGGGCTGGGATTAAAGGCATACACCACCACTGCCTGGCTTTCAAATCTTAAGAGTGTTCTGTTCTCAAGAACGTGAAGGACTTGGACAAAATCTAGAGGACAAAAGCCAAAGAAATGAATGCTCTGGCCTTAAATTCAAGGGCAGGAGATAAAGTACACCTTAAAAATCAGAGGAGGAGGGACCGAACTGACCATGGTTCTAGGTACAGAGTCAGTGCATCTTCCTGTAGGCTCCCTTTCCTTCTGCTTCGGGGCCTAGTAAAAGAGATGTGAGCAGGAGGGTGGTGCTGGTCAGTTTTTATGTCAGTGTGACACAGCCTAGAGTCACCTGGGAAGAGGGACCCTTACCTGAGTAATTGCCCACATCAGATTAGCCTGTGGCCATGTCTGTGGAAAATTGTCTGGATTCCTGACTGACACAGGAAGGCCCCCCCTACTGTGGGCAGACCATTGCTCAGGCAGACAGGTCTGAGATGTATTGAAAAGCTGTCCAGGAGTGAGTCAGTAAGCAGTGTTTCTCTAGTCCCCTGTGGTTTCTGCTTCAGTTCCTGCCCTGACTTTCCTCTGCAATGGACTGTTACCTGGGAGCAGACGCTGAAATAACTCCCTTCCCCAAGCTGTTTTTCGTGATGGTGTTTATCACAGCAACAGAACCCAAACTGGAAGAATGGTTGGCGAAGGATGAGGCTGGCAGAGCTGTGCACGAGGTGAGTGGCAACGTCTCTGTGTCCATTTGTGCGAAGCCTTCCCTTTCTAGTTGACTTTGGGTTACACTCATGAGATTGCGACCCAAGCTTTGACTGGTTTCGTCGCATGGAGAACTGTTCTACCATGTCCCCACTTATCCAATGTTTCATTTCCTCAGGGCTCTGATAGCGGCTGGCTGTCTCTCTAAATGATTAATGGAAGATATTAGTCCCTTCTCTCAAGCTCTTAGCTTAATGTGCTTCTGTTCCCAAGGTTGTTTCCAAAAATAATTAACTTCTTTAATTTTATTTTAGACAGTATCTTGCTCTGTAGACCAGATTGATCTCAAAGTCACAATCTTCCTGCCTTAGCCTCCCCGAACATTGGGAATTACAGGCTTGTGGGTAGGAATTAAAGGCTTGCTCGGGATCCTTGTTTGCTTACTGTAAAAGCACCTCAGCCCTTTTGGAAAATATGCATGTAGAAAAAGAAAGAAAAGACCAGTCATTCTACGGTGCAGGGAAGTCGTTGTTTGAATTTTGGTTGGAGTCCTTCTCCTCTTTTTATTAAGACATAGAGATTGAAAATAGATTGATACACTAAATTTATTTGAACGTTAACAGGATTTTGGAGATAGAAAAAGTTCTAACCCAAAGAACTGAATGCATCCCATCAGGGTTTGTGTTTTCCCTTCTGCTTGCCGTGGAGAGAAATGGGCTTGCTCAATGGTCAGAGGATATTTTCTTTGTTTTTAGTAAATTGAAATTATTGGCCTCTGTTATGTAGGCTGGGACTAGGCTCAGATGTTGTTTGTATGATTTACAATTCATATAGCACAGTAGACATTAAAAAAAATAGAAAAAGTGAAGTTTGGCATAATCCTGGAGTGGATTCCTAATGGGTTTTGTTGCCTGGACAGGAGCATGAGTCACTGTGTGTTCCCTGAGAGCGGAGGTCCATCAAATTTCTTTTGCTTGCCCATTAACGTCTTGTAAATCTCCAGATTTGGGAACTCACAGACCAATGCTTTATCTTTTTGTAGATGTTTAAAATAAGTACTCAAGGCACAGGCTGGCATGTATCCCAGGCTGGGTTCCTGTGCTGGCTAGCGTTAGCCATCTTGACATAAGCCAGACTCATTTGGGAAGACAACCTCGCCTGAGAAAATGCCTCCACCAGACTGGCCCATGGGCAAGCCTGCTGTGTGTGTTCTTAATTAGTGATTGATGTGGGTAGGCTTGGACATTGTCCCAGACATATCCTACTCCTGGGCATGTGGTCCTGAGATGTATAAGAAGCCAGGATGCACAAATCACAAGGAGCAAGCCAGTAAGCAGCACTCCTCCATGGCCTCTGCATCGATCGGTTCCTGCCCTGCTTGAGTTCCTGCCCTGACTTCCTTCTATGATCCACTGTGATATGGAAGTGAAATAAACCCTTTCCTCCCCAAGTGGCTTATGGTCATGGTGCTTTATCACAGCACTAGAACCCATAACAGAGATAGTTCTTCAGGAAGCAGCTCTATGATGGAGTACACTAAGAAGGCCTTCTGTGAAGCCCCCAGGAGAATCACCAGTGGAGGTGGGACAGGGCAGAAATGGAGTTGCAGTGCATGCCTCAAGGCCTTGACCGACCTCTGCGGGACTCTGAAGTGGGAGTGGCTTGCCAGTGTTGACTATTGAACTCCGATGGTCTAGCCTTTGTGTTCCTTTTCCTTTAGCTCCTCCTTCCTCTGTGAATAGAGATGCACTGCCTCTGGTGGGTGTGACCTTGGGGCAGGCAAGTCTTCAACTGGGAGAAACCCTAAAGGAGTTCACGATGTTTGGAGTAAGAGGTTCCATGGTCAGAGAGCTGGGCTCTTCATCTGCTGGGGAGACTGGGGAACTTGAAGGTGGGTACAGGCAATGGCCAAAGTTGTTCCAATTTCATTCATAGATGTACTGTGCAGGTCTAGCAGAATGCATTTCTGGTGGACTCTGGATGTAGTGTCCTATTTAGATGCACTCTGGTATAGAGAGAAGGCAATATCTTAATTGCAGCCTGGCTTACTAGGTGCTGTGGCTAAGGACTTATGACAAATAACGCACTCTTGTGTCTCAGTGACTCAGGTACGAAGTGGGGATAAAGGCAATAGGCAAGCTTCCTGCAGAAGGTCTGCCGGCTGGCTTTCTCAGGACTCTAGTTATGCCTGTTGGCCTGGTCTGATAAAATTATTAATAACTCACTTGCCTCTCCGTGTGTTCCCATCTCCATGTTCATCAATGGTTTCATCATTAGAATTCTCATAGGTTTTTTTCCTTCCTTCTTAATTCTTTGATTTTCTTGAAGGGCAAAGCTTCCAATAATAGCATCAGAAAATGGAAGACTGGTGACTGCTACTCCAGAAGGCCTGTGTGCTTGCTTATGCCGAGCTGATGCCGACCAGAGTCTCAGTTCCTACCAAACAGCTTTCCCTGGATGTTGTCACAACAGCTTGCTTTGCTTGTCCCCACTCAGCACTCATTCCCAGAACACTCAGGGCAGTGGAGAGGCATGTTAGCGAGGGTGTTGGCATCATGGTGTTTCTCTCTTTGGGAACAAAGAGCCAGCGGGACACTGAAGTGGATTTGGATGATTAAAGGCTTAAAAATAAATCAGGAAAAGATTCATGCACTCTGAAAGTGGGACTAGTAATTCTGTCTGTTTGTGGAGTTATGAGAATTGAATGCAGCATGTGTGGAGTGCAGAGCACAGTGCCAGGCATGTCTTAGCGTCAATAGGTTTTACTTACACTAACTAGTTTCAGATTATCAGAAGCTCCTGGTGTTGGTAATTGTGACCCTCAAATTTTAGTCCTAGGTTCTTTAGACTTACCACCTCCCCAATCAGACTTGTATTTAGTTCCGTCTCCCACCTGGTATCTTTGGAGTTATCTTTCCTGCTCTTTCTAACTTCTCAGATTCTGGGGTTCTCATCATACCTGCCTTGTTGATTCTTTCTCCTGAAGAATTTCTTTTTCTTTTCTTTTCTTTTTATACAAGAAGAAACATTTATTAGGGAATCCAGTGAAGTTCTGCAATGCTGAATTTTCTTAAAGCTGTAATATTAGGCAGGGACCTGTTTTCATACCCTTTTTTTTTAATTTAAAAGTTTTTTCATTTTACATACCAACCACAGTTCCCCCTCCATCCCCTCCTTCCACTCTGCCTCACCCCCCCCCCCACTCCACCCCCATCCACTGCTCAGAGAGGGTAAGGCCTCCCATGGGGAGTCAACAAAGTTTGGCATATCAAGTTGAGGCAGGACCAAGCCCCTCCCCGCTGCATCAAGGCTAAGCAAGGTATCCCTCCATAGGGAATGGGCTCCAAAAAGCCAGTTCATGCACCAGGGACAGATCCTGGTCCCACTGCCAGGGGCCCCCACAAACCCTTTTCTCTCCTTTCTTTATTTTGGCTGCCTCTGGCTCTCATGTCAGTTGATTCTTTTATGTGTGTAGTGCTAAGATTCAAACACTGAGCCTTGCAAATGCCAGGGAAGCATTCTACTGCCGTGCTACGTGCTCACATGCCCCGGTCCCCATGCTCACCTTTGAGCTCAACTTCCATTTCCAGATGTTTGCTAGGGAGATTTTCCCAAACTATGATCGTACTGTTACTCAAGTGAAATCTCATCTAGCTCATTGCTTCCAGCAGAACTAAGCTCCTCAGGCTGTGTGTGTTGTGTGTTGTATTGTGGGGTGTGTGGGGGTGCTGGGTGGTGTGGTGTTTGTCATGTGTCATGTGTTGTATGTGTGTGTATTGTGAATGTCTCAAAAAGAGACAGGCGGGGTGGGGGGGCGGGATTTGAGTTTTCTCTCATTTCCAGCCTCCTCGTTTACCAGATCCCCGATAAGCCGTGATCTATCCAAAGTTCCACACACATTTGCTTTTGTCTCATGTGTTGCTCCTACTTTTCTCTTTTCCCTGGAAATCTCCATCGTTTCAAAGGCAGTTAAAGGCTCTGAGGTGCTGCTTTTTACACACAGCATCTAAAATATTAAGGAACGTGTCCTTAGAAAATAGACTGTGTCAATGCTGGATGGCACCATGAACTCTGAGTTCACATACCACTCCTTGAGACTATTGGAAATCCAGTGCAGGCATAGGCATTCTCTCCACTTCTTCTTCTTCTTCTTCTTCTTCTTCTTCTTCTTCTTCTTCTTCTTCTTCTTCTTCTTCTTCTTCTTCTCTATTATTCATAAAATTAAAACTTATTTTTCAACAAATACTCAATTTCTATGTCTGATTGATACCAGTGGTTTTGAGTTATTTATTACCTGCCTAATTGATAAACTTCCAAACCACTGGGATGGTGAGTTTCTTTTTCGGTTTTAACTTTATTTTTAATTGATATATAGCTGTAAATGTTTATGGAATACATTGTGATATTTTGACACACATTTGTAATAATCTAATTAGGGTGATTAGCATATCCATCACTCTCCTTTTTTTTTTGTCAACTTGACACAAACCTAGACACATCTGGGAAAAAGAAGTCTTGGTGGAAAAAAATACCTTCATCACATTGGCCTGTAGGTTAGGTCTGTAGGGCTTTTCTTGGTTAATGATTGATGCAGAAGGACCCCACCCACTGTGGGTGGTAGCATCCTTGGGCAGGTGGGCCTTGAGGAAGGTAGTAAGCAGTGTTCCCTCTTAACCGCTATCTACTTCAGTTCCTGCCTCTAGGTTCCTGCCCTGACTTTCCTCAGTGAAGACTACAAGCTGTAAGATAAAATAAATCCTTTATTCTCAAATTGATTTGATCACAATATGTGGTGGTTTGAATGAGAATGGCCACCATTGATTGGCTCATAGATTTGTATGCTTCATCACCAGTGAATGGCACTATTTGAAAGGATTAGGAGGTGTGGCCTTGATAAAGTAGGTGTGGTCTTGTTAGAGGAAGTATATCACCGGGGGTGGGCTTTGAGGTTTTAAGGGTCTAAGCCAGGCCCAGAGGGTCTCTTTTTCTGCTGCCTATGGATTCTGATGTAGAACTCTCAGCTCCTTCTCTAGCACCATGTCTGCCCCCATGCTCCCTGCCATGATGATAATGGACTAAACCTCTGAAACTGTAAGCAAGCCCCAATTAAATGTTTTCCTTTATAAGAGTTGCTATGCTCATGGTATCTCTTCACAGAAATAGAACACTGACTAAGGCCTGGTGTTATATTATAGTAATAGAAAAAATAATTAAGATAACTATTACAGTCATTTATCATTTCTTTGTAATATAAACATTAAAAATGGTCTCTTTCAGCTATTTTGAAATATACAAATTTGATCCTGATTTTAGTAAAAATACTCTGAGTTTCTCCCCATTTAAGTTGACAGGCTTGATGTAAACTGCCTTTATTATGTTGAGGTATGTCCCTGTATGCCTAATCTCTCCAGAACATTTATCATGAAAGAGTGTTGGATCTTGTCAAAAGCCTTTTCTGTATCAAATGACATGATCATGTGTTTTTTGACTGTTTGTTTATATAGTTAATTGCATTTATTGATTTATGTATGTTGAACCATCCCTGCATCTTTGAAATGAAGCCTACTTGATCATGGTGGATGATCTTTTTGATGTGTTCTTGGATTCAGTTTGCAAGTATTTTATTGAATATATTTGTATCTGTGTTCATAAGGGAAATTAATAATTGTCTTTCTTTGTTGGGTGTTTATGTGGTTTGGGTATCAGGGTAACTGTGGCTTCATAAAATGCATTGGGCAATATTCCTTCTCTTATCACCAAATGAAGCATTCAGTACCAGGACTGGGTTACATCTAATTGAGTTTTGGCTAAAGGGGCCCCACAGGGATCCCCAAACAACCAAGGCTGTTGCTTTCCACAAATAGACAGCAAGGCCCTATTGCTAAAGGCAACACCTACACAACTCATTGAACATGGAGAAGTCAAGTTGGTGCCTACATAGACTCTTCACCTTTACATATCAGCATCTTTGGTACAGGAAGACACTCTTTGCACCACAAAAAGAAACATAAACACCAAGACAGCCACAAACCCTTAATCTACAATAGTGTACTATTTGCATGATATACGAGGGCAATGGTGGCACAAAGTTTTTGGGAGTAACCAACCAATAACTGATTTGGCTTACGACCCACTCCATTAGATGGAACTCATACACAGTACTGTGTGGGTGACCAAAAACTAGAGACTAGATAGCCTAGAAAACTAGGGTAAAACCAAATACATCTGGTCTTAAAAAATATAGCAATAATATGACTCCTAATGACATTCTGCTATACCTATGAATCAATACCTTGTTTACCAAGCTTCAGAGAATCTTCCTCTTGTAGCAGATGGGAATAAATACGGAGGCCTACAGCCAGACATTCCACAGAGAGTGAAAGGTCCTGGAACACTCAGCCCTAAATGGGATGTCTCCATCAAATCCCTCCCCTCAGAGTTCAGGGAACACTGAGCAAGAGGAAGCAGAAAGAGTGTAAGAGCTAGAAGGGATGGAGGACACAGAGAAAACAAGGCCTTCTAAATCAACCGACCAAAGCTCATATGAACTCACAGAGACTGAAACAGCACGGACAGGGCCTGCACGAGTCTGCACCAGGTCCTCTGAGTATATATTGTGGCTTCCAGTTTAGTGTTTGTATGGGATTCCTGAGTGTGTGAACAAGTGGGTCTCTGATTCTTGTGCCTGCTCTTGGGATCCTTTTCCTTATGTTGGTTTGTCTTCTCCAACTTTGATATGATAGTTTTTGTTTTATCTTATTATATTTTATTTTGTTATATTTAAAAAAAACATGAATGAAAACCTAGCCACTAGGGTAAAGGTTAGCAACTGAACTGTCCTTTATACCTGCTGGAAGATGGAAAATCAGTTTTCTTCAACAGAGTGACACTGGGTATATCAACCACTCCAGCACAGACCTCATGTTCAGGAGCAGTTGACCAACATATAATGGACTCCACTTTTTTTTATGTGCTTTTATTTGGTTACAGTTTGGCGGGTTTTCTTTGTCGTTTGTTTGTTTTTCTTTTTGGGTATTATTTTATTTTATTTTCTTTGATTTTTTTTGGGGTGGGTGGGATTGTTACTGTATTGGGTTTTTGTTTTTTTTTTTTTTTGAGAAAGAAATTCAAGTTGGGTGGGTAGAGGACCTGGGAGAACTTGGGGGAGGAGAAGAACATAACCAAAATGTATTTAAATTTAAAAGTTGTTTTAAATAATAAAAATATAACAGAGAAAAATATTATGAGTTAAAAAATAAGTATATAAATTTTTACTGGCTGAATTCAGCCTACTGTGCAATAGAATCTGTTCCTCTTATCTGTACCTGTTGACCAGGGGGTCTCTCTCCCCCTCCCATCTCTGCCTGCCACCACCCTTGGGAAAACACCACACTGTTCCACTTTTTACTTTTATATGATCAACTTGTCCAGTATCTGCTGCTAAGTGAGCTTTTGTAGCATTTGTCTCTGCATGCCTGGCTGATTTCATTTTCTGAGGTACCTCTTGCGTGGTCCCATGGGTCATGTGGTGAGCTGCTTGGTGAGTGACTCAGGAGTCGCCTTTTGCTGCTGGTAAGCGAGCATCTTGTGTGCGATGTGAATACTGTCTCCCTCTATGAGGGAATCACAGGGTCTGATCTTGTAAGGTTCTTGTATGTACCTCACAGCATCTCTGACGTCAAGATAACAACAGCCATGCCTGGAGGACAGCATTCTACAACACCTTCAATAGCTCATCTTTCCTTTATTTGAGTAGCTGTGAATTATACATCTGTCTCTCAACATTCAGCAAACTATAAGTGTAATAGTATCAGTAACTGGATTCATGATCTAACATTAAAATCAGGTAAAATCTCCCTGTAATAGGGAATTTCTATGATAAATTCAGATATTTTAGTTATACATACTTTCTAATATTAGTCATAAAAATTAAGATTTCAATTGAAAGACACAGAGAAACTTCCAAAATAAACAGCACTGTGACCCCTTGTACTGGTATTGTTCATACCCTAATGGAATCCAAGTCGTGGGGAAAAATAGCAAACCATGACTTGAGGTTGCATTGACAATACTTTGGGCTGGATGACAGGTCGGTAGATAACAGGTTTGAACCTCTAGAACCCAAGGACATGCAGTAGCACATGCCCGTGATCCCAGCACTCCTACAGAGACGGGAGGTCAAGACAGGAGAGGGCCCAAAAGCTCATAAGGCAGCTAGCCTGGTGTACACAGACGTGAACAAGAGAGACCCCGTCTCAAACAAAGCGGAGGCTGAAGATCGACACCTGAAGCTGTCCTATGACAAACCTGCTGTGGCCAATTGTTCTCTGTCCCTCTCTCTTTTTGTCTCTCTGTCTCTGTGTCTCTCTGTTCCTCTCATTGTATATCTGTGTCTGTCTGCCTGTCTGTCTCTCTTTCTCTGTCTCTGTCTCCTCTCTTTTTCTGTCTCTCTTTCTCTGTCTCTGCCTTTCTGTCTGTCTGTCTCAAACACACACACACACACACACACACACACACACACACACACACACACACTGGGCCAACCTTTGTCAGGAGAGAGGGGTGGATCTCACCAGTGGGAGACACTGTCTCATTCTTCTAGGAGTCCCAGGCTGAGGTGCAGGCAGTGGTCATTTCCCTTGTGGGCTCTTGTCATCCTGGAATGGACATGTGGCAAGGGGCCAGCATGCTGGGTAGAGGGTGGTATGTAAGTGTCTAGAAAAAAGTACCAATGGCTTCTCTGGTTTCTAGTCTCACCCCCCGCCCCCCAACAAGACTATCAATAACTATGGAAAGATAGAGAGCCTAGAAATTGCTATTAATGTGGCATGGCTAATGAGTGATTAAAGGAACTTTGAAAGGACAAAGCGTTCTGTAACAAGATGACGTTTACATTAAAAATGACCCTGAGCTGGAGAAATTTACTAGACATGCATTTATAGAAGGAAAGAACATCTCTGCACCCGTGATACAGTCTCCACTGCTTTTTTGAAAGTAGCTTGTGTCTCTTTGATAGTACACAAATTTGATAGTGCATAAATCATCTGTCTGTCTGTATGCAGTTATTCAAAACTAAGCCTCTCTCTCTCTGGGCTGAGAATGAATAGATTTGTTACGTGGTGACCTGGTTGTCTTCTTCATAGCCATTCCTCAGAAATTATTTTCTTTGTCTCTGAGTTTAAAACTGTCCCCTGCTTGGAAATGTCAGAGGCGATACTAAAGTTTTATAAATTAAATAGCTAAAAAAGTCTTTCAGGTTAATATACATTTCTTCTAGGAAACCCTTATATAATAATTATAAAATAATATTTTATTCAAGGAGAGGCAAACTGAGACAGTCTTTGTATTGTATTTTATGATATATTCTTTTTGATAAAATATATGTCTTTTATTTTCGATTTTTATACATTTAAAACTGATTATATGTGCATATAATATAAAATTCCTAAGATAATGAAAAACAACCATTTAGTCTTCTCTATGGTTATATGGAATTATCTCATCACTAATCCATTGTTCCAGAGCTGTTCAGTGTACATCAAGAATATAAGGTATATGTAATATGCACATTTTAATGATCTATTTATCGTGTGCATGAGTGTGTGTGCACAGGTGCCTGGAGATGCCAGAAGAGGACATTGGATCCCTTGGAGTTGCAGTTACAGATGGTTATGAACTGCTCCATGTGAGTGCTAGGAACCAAATCCAGGTCCTCTGAAAGAGCGACAAGTGTCCTCAACTACTGAGCCAGCCGTCTCCCCAGCCCTGTAATATAGTTTGATTATGAAGACTGACTATGCTCTTTCCTTTGACTTCATAGAATCCTTGGTGACGGTGTTAATCATCATAATTCCCACTAACACCTTTGCATTTCCCTTTGGCTAGGGCAGGAGGACTTCTGCCCCTTGGCACTTCTGTGATCATATAAATTCCTTCAACTAATGAAATATGGTAAGAAACAGCCTGTGTTATTTCTGGGTTAAAGAATTAAAGTATCCTAAAGTCTCCTTTCACTTTTCTAGCTGTGATGGGGTTCTGAACTCTGAATGAGCCTAGGCCCCTGAATGAGGACAGTATGATGTGGGGTGTATCCTGTTCCATGAATACTTGTATACTAGCAAAACAAAATTTTACTGACTTGAGCTATTAGGGCATTGGGATTTTTTGTTATTGGAGAATAATTTGGACTATTCTGATTGATTATAAAGATGGCTCCATGTTAATATATATAGAACTACCTTGTTCTTTTTGTCAGATGCATGGAGATCTGTTATTTAGATGTCCTAGGATTTATTTATGCCCATTTTCAACTGCTCAGGGATACATAGTATGTGGTTTGAATGAGATGCCCCCATTGTCTTGGCCCCTAGTTGGTGGCACTGTTTGGGAGACTTAGGAGGTGTGACCTTATGGAGTAAGTATGTTACTGGGGAAAGATCTGAAGTTTGAAAAACCATGAGCCATTCCCAGTGTGCCCCCTCGGTTTCCTGCTTATGGTGATTCAAGATGTAAGCTCTGAGCTGCTGACATACAGTTCTGCCATGATGGCGGTGGACTCCTTTAAAACACCAAACCAAACCAAACCAAAACTAGGACTGTAGACCCAATTATTAAGACGCAAATACTCATTTTTTAAGAGGTACTTTCAAAATCCCACTCATGATTATCCACTACACATAAGCAAACTAGGAAATGGTGTAAACTATGATCAGTGGAGGAACAGCCAAAGATCCATGTGAGTCAAGACAATCCCCAGTGTATCCCATGCCTCAACCACAACCTTTTCAATAGCAGATCCAGATGGAGTGATCATATAGACCACACCAGTCCTCTTAGCTCTGGCTACATTATCCCCGAAAGGAAAAAGGCATTGGAGCCAATAGAAACACCACTCATCTTGTTGGCTCCTTCTTCTCTGCCTCAGTGAGTAACTCAGGGACTTCCTTGAACAGAGCTTTCCATTTCACCAGGGCTTCATGCTCACCAACAGTGCTGGTCACATGATCAATGGCATTGGAGAGTTCCACTCTCTTCACTCTGGTTTTAAACTTCATGGTAAGCACTCGTGGGTGGTGCCAAAGTCACCAAGAGTTTGTCTTGTACAGTGTACAGTGCACCCAAGACTGCTGTCCTGCTCCGATGCCAATAACCTGCCCACCCTTGGCGTAGCATGTGGAGTTAGACTAATGACTTGGCAGTGATAGTGGCTACAATGAGGTCCCTGAGGGCACTCTGACAGATCTTTATTCTTGGTGACAATATTGCTAAATAAGGACTTCTCAGTGACATCAAGGTCAAAGAGTGTTCGAACTTCATTTTCATCTTGTTTATAGGACTGGTCCATCCAATTTTCTTTTTAGAAAGTGTTTTCAAGGCTGCTTCTTCATATCCTGGGGCAACAATACCATCCAACATTTCCCTAGTGATAATTTTTGCAGTCAGGACATAGTAAACATCAGATAATGTAACAAAATCCCCAAATGAAGACATCCTATTGGACTCCTTTGCTCTTGTGTATGCAGTCGGTATAGGCATGAGGGTCGAATAGAAGTCATAGACCTTGCAGACTCTGGTCTCGTCTTCACTGAGTGGACTCACAATAGCAGCACCTGCTGAGATGATATGCTTAAAAGAAGCCACAGCTAGAAGGCTAATTCTTCTCTGAGTTCCTTCACCAGCTGCCAGGCATTCAAAGCAACACACAGGTTTATGAATCCAGGGGTTCTGTTGAGAACTGTGATGGGAAGCTTGGACTTCAGCTTATATAGCTGGGCAGGAGTCTGATGGTGGTTCACCTCATATCTCAATGGCATCTGGGAAATTTCTTTACTGCTTCCTGAAGTAATCTGAAGTTGCTCCATCATATTGTGCACTATGAGTAAATGCCTTCAAAGGCAGCTGGTGCCTAGTCTCCAGGGAATTGTCTTTATTATCAGAGCTCTACACCTCTGCAGCCACCCTCACATAGTCCTCAGGTGTTATATGACTGTCACTCAAGCATGTTTTTTTGGCTGCAGCTCTCAGTAAGGTCACTCCACCAATATCCATTTGTTCAACAGCTGCCTCAACAGTTACATCTGGAGAAGCCACAGTCTTCATAATTGGGGGCAGGTTAAAGGCAACAACTCACAAGGTTGAAATCGTTTGGTCATGTCAGCATTGTCTTCTGGAATATTGCATGCCAAGACTGAAGCATGGATGGCAGGATGCAAGGTTTTCACATGCGCCCCCTCCCCCCAATATTTCAAGAAACCCCATTAGCTCAGGCATGTCTCTGACTGCCAGGCTAACATCGCTGAGCACTTTTGCCATGTCCCTAGAAGCCACAAGACTCAGACCAAGAGACATAAGGTTTCTGGCAAATTCCATGAGGCAGGTTTTGTAAGACACTGGACAGGGCAAGCTGGCTGAGAGACAAGGCTGCTGTGCCAGGTCACAGAGTAAGGAGATGGACAAGCCACATGTGTATTCAAGCATGTTGGAGGGTGGTGGACTCTTATCCTTCTAAACCATAAGTCAAAATGAACCCTCCCTTCTGTAAGTTGCCTTGGACGTGGTGTTTTATGACAACAATAGTAATTAATTTACTTAACTGTATTTCAAGCATTCTTCCATTATGAACAATGTGGATTATCTTTTATGGAATGATTCTTTTAATTATTAATCTTTCTCAAAGAGATGGGATTTTCTCAGACTAGCTCTTTGTAGGAGTTTTCTCTGTGTGTAGGCTACTGCATACTCTTAGTTACTTTATAAAAATAATTTTATAAACTTTCTTATAAAAATCTTGCAATATAAGAAAATCACTTTTAGTCAACCTGAATGGGCTTTTTGAGAAGTGACACATTGTAGCAGGGTCCTGTACTGTTGTTCCCTTTGGGGGAAGGGGGCCGAGTAGGCACAGAGTCAATGACACAGACTCTGGGAGAATGTAGAAACAACAAGCTCAGTTTATTCAGGAAGAGGCAAGCCTTATATACCCTCCATCCCACCCTGGGGGGAGGTCTGATGAATATGCATCTGCTGGTGTGACACAGCTGCCTCTCATTGGTCCAGCTCATCTCCAGATCATGTCTCAACTTCTGTTGCTAAGGCCCTTAGGCAGACTCAGGTTGGCTCTCAGAAAGTATCTTTTTTACTTGTTTGTGCCGGCTGGCCCTCGAGCCTGTTAGGGATGAGTCACCCCACAACACATGCCATAGATTTCAGATCAAGCACGTGGAGTCTCTTTTTCCCTTTGCTTGCTGTGCTCTGGTTATGATGCTCTGGGTAATGAGCCTTGCCTCACAGACTGGTTGCTCCTGCATGTGCAATAAGACAACTGACTCATTGTTCATTTTACCTAGTCTGTCCTCCTTCAATTTTGTCTTAGTTTCTTGTCCAATTCCTGTGATAAAACACCCAAAAAAGCAACTTGGAAGAGAAAGAGTTTATTTTAGCTTGTAGTCCCAGGTTCCAGTCCTTCACAGCAGTGAAGTAATAGCAGCAAGAGCTGGAGGGAGTCGTGTATATCACATCTGACATCAGGAGCAGAGAGTAATGGCTGTGTGCATGCCAGAGCTCAGCTTGCTGTCTTCTTTTTACCCAGTTCAAAACCCAGCCCATGAAACTGTGCAACCCACATTCAGGGCACTCCATTAACTCAACTGAGAGAAAACCTTCACAGGAATGGTCCAAAGACCAATCTAACCAAGAAAATTCCCTCTTGAGACTCCCTTTCTAGGCAATTCAGTATTATGCCAAGTCGATAATCAATCATCCCAGTCCTGTTGCTCTTAATCAGGAGTTACTGGTGTTTCTCTTCTGTAGGTGTTGTCTACATTGCAGGGCTTCTGACATCTGTAGTCATAAATACCTCTTTTCAGCAACCCCCCATGCCTGTTTGTCAGTTCATTCTCATAGTTTGCATTTGGGGACTGACACATGAGTTCTCATTCCATCGATGATGTAGTTTGATTTCCATTACCTATTGCCTTTTCTTTGGGGTGGTTTAAAAAAAAAAAGAAAAAAAGGGATAATGCCAGCTTTATGGTGCTGTAAAACTACAAGTTTCTTGTAAGTCTTTAAAGATTGTTTCTTGCAGTTGCTACTAATTACTTTTAATGTGTGTACTGAATCTAAGGAAGTTCACAAAATCCCACTTGAGTTTTACTTTAGACAACATGGAATTTGCAACTTTGTAGTAAAAGATATTATATAGCTCAACCCACTGTACTAAGAGCCTATTCACTGTTGAAAGAATTGGTGTCCTGTTGTATATACGGAAGGAATGGTGGCCACAGTCCTCTGTGCTTTACCTAGGTCACACCTTTGCCCTGCATTTTAACTGCTATAATAGTCTCTTATTTGATGGCTCAGGCCTGCCTCTATTTAGTGTGTCTGATGTGAAATGGGCAAATGCTTCGTATTGCAGTCACCTGAAGAGGTCTGTGGTGCTGTTTCTGTATCCACAGGGGCATTCTTGACTCATACATAAACTACCAGAAGTAGTAGGAAGCTCATATACCTAGGAGCAGCTCTCTTGTAGTGACAGAGGGGGAGCTGGTAGCTAATTTCACAGCTTCTTTAGCCCTTGAATAGAAATATCCTGGGGTGAGTCTATGAACTCTCTCAGACTCTCTTGTATTTTTGGTTGTGAGCCTAGTTTTTAACAGCTGAGTCATCTCTCCAGCTCCTCACAGACTTTCTTCTTCTTGTTTTTTATATTAGTCTTGATTATTTTATTATTTAAAACAATTTGAAATTTAAATATATTTTGATCATATTCCTCCCCTCCCCCAAGTCCTTCCAGATCCTCCCTCCCAGGGTTTCCAAATGGAAGTACCCATGGAAGAAATCAGCTCCTAGACAAAACAGAAGTAACCATGGAAGAAATCAGCTCATAGACAAAATGGAAGTACCCATGGAAGAAATCAGCTCCTAGACACACTGACTTAGGCTTCTCTTCACTGCTTCCTTCCATCACTTCCTGTGATTGCTTCCCATAAACACTTTGTATTCATTCAGTCTGTGTCTCAGGCGCATCTCCCTGGAGATTCCAGCCTAACATTTGGTGTCAGGAATGGTTGAGGGCAACAAGTCCTTTGGATAAGATCCTGAAGTCTGGCAGAGGGCAATACTGTCCTATTGCTGTGGTTAATGGGTGTTGATAACACATTTGCTAGAAACTGTCACCAGGGGTGCCAGAGGAAGGGGAGACACTGGCCTATGTGGCAGTCATAGTGTCAAAAGATGTGGGAAATGGTGATTAACAGGCTGTAGAAGTGGTTGATTGCTGTTAACAGCCACAGAAATCTTAAATGAAGATGGCTTATTCTGACCAGCCAACTATCAGCCCCAGGCACAGTGTGAGAACAAAAGGCCTTTGATGAGGCCTCGGGCCTCACTTTCTTCAGCAGTCAGGCAGCCTGTTTTGAGCTGAGTCAGGGGGAGCTCTGGTTGAGTGACAGTGACAAAGGAGGTGAACCCACCAAGTCTAGAAAGCCAACAAGTTCTAGAAAAGGGGGAAGGGAGGGCCCCTGAGATCTGGAGTGTGCATGTTTGGATGTGAAACCTGAGATGCCCCCGACAGAGAGACAAGGATGAACATGTCCTACTGACTTGTGTGTCCACTTCTAGGGCTGCATTGACATGTTTCTACGAACTGTGTGGCTTAAAACAGCTGAGGAGGCAGAAGTCTGGGACTCAGGTGTCAGCAGATGTGTTTTGTTCCAGAGGCCTCAGAGAAGGAGTTCTTCCTGTCCCTCCTCAAGCCTCCGGTGGGTGCTGGTGCTCCTTGGCTTGGTATAGGAGTCACTCTATTCTTTGCCTCTCTTATCACATGGTGGCATTCCATCCTCTGTCCTGTGTATCTTCTTTTCTTATAAAAACATATGTCATATTAGGTTGGGGCCCATTCCACCCCAGAATGACCTCATATCTGCCAAGAGGCTCTTTCCAAATAAAGTCATATACAACATTTTCCTTATCTTTAACTGATATTCCTTTAATAGTATAAATTCATGGGCACAAGGGACAACATTGAATACATATGCATGGGATATAATGATCAAATATAATGAAATATAATGATCAAATCAGAATAATTAGCATGCCTATCTTCTTAAATATCGAAAATATTTTCTATTAACATGTAAGAATTATACATATTTATGGGGCACCGGGTACTATTTCAATAAATGTAAATAATATGTGCTGATCAAATCAAAGTAATTGGCATTTTTACCTTATCATGATGTTGTGTTTGGAGCCTTTGAGCGCCTCTAATTCACAAAATGTAGTTTATTGTGAATTGTTGTCCCCCTCATGTGATACCTATGATAGTACTGATGTATTTTGAGTTCCATGTACCGTATCTGGAGACCATCAATGCGTACGTCATACAACGACACCTTTCTCAAAGTCTTCTGCCACTCACTGCATCTAGACCCATAGCTGGAACTGTGTTTGAGCATGGCTGAAGTGGGGACATACCCTCCCTACTACAAGGAGAAAAGCATAATTCATCAAAAAATGATATATAGTGACAAGGACAGAAGACTGTGTCTAGGAGTTGGTCTTGAGAGTCTGAGGAGAGGGCAGAATGTGAGACTGACATGAGACAGTGTGTGGAGTGGGGGAGGATCCTCTACACTGGCAAAAGCATTTAGAGCCTGGCTTCACTTGCTTGGTGGACAGTTCCTGAAGCACCGAGATAGCACTGCCATGCAGGGAGAAGTGACAGAATCAGAAAGGAGACTGAGGACACAGCTCCGTTGGTAGAGTGCTTGCTTAGAATTCCCAAAGCTCTGGGTTCAATCCCCAGCATTGCATAAAAAGTGTGTGCTGGTGTATGACTGAAATCTCCACTTAGGAGTGGAGGCAGGGGGATCATAAATTCAAGGTTGTGTATAGCCTGGGCAACTTGAGATCCTGTCTCAGAGCTTAGAAAGCTGAACCTATTAGAATGAGGACTGTGATGTGTTCATAGAATCTACTGGATGAAGAACAAAACAGCCTGTGCCTGGACTGATGGCTCAGTGGTTAGGTGTGTTTGTGCACAGGCCTTAAAACACAAGCTTCATCCCTGGGTCTGTAGTGCCTATGTACACACGAATGTATGTATGCATATACACATGCACACACACACACACACACACACACACACACACACACACCCATGCACTAAATTAAGTGATTAAAAATTTAAAAATAAGACTTAAGATATAGGAAACCACTCAGAGATATATTTCTCTATATTTCATTCAAATTTTCCTGACACCATTACCATGAAAGATTGGAGTTAATACCTAGGCCAAGTTACACTTAGAGCTCTATATTACTTAAAGATATTTTTATGGAAGTGGCATTCTATGCCCCGCACTCCTGCTAGGGTTTGGATAGGGATCTATGTCCTGGGCTTGAGATCTTCAGGCCTTGTAGGTTTCAAGTCCAGGAAGAGTATAGCCAAGTTCTTTATCTGCCTATCACCTTGCAGTCAGGAGAGCCATGTCTGTTTGTGCACCATGGATTCCCAGTAAAGACTCTCTGCTGTGGATGATTGATTGATAAATAAAACAGTAGCCAGGCACGAAGTATAGGCGGGGCTAGCAGAGAGGAAAACGGAGAGAACAGGAAGGCGGAGGGAGGAGACGCCAGCCTGCCGTCCAGGGAGCAGCATGTAAAGGCAATGGGTGGCGACATATAGATTAACAGAAATGGGCTGAGTATAAGAGTAAGAGCTAGACAATGGTAGGCCTGAGCTAATGGCCTACAGTTTAAATAATATAAGCATCTGTATGTTTATTTTGTAAATGGGCTAAGGGACTGCCAGGCTTGGCGGGGGCCAGAGAAAAAAACTTTAGTTACAACTCTTGTCAAGAGACACCTGGTCAATCAAGCATTCAGTTGGTTGGAGTGCAGGCACAAAACCCACTTTCCATGCACACGCTTCTCTGCATTGTCAATGCCTTTCAGCTTCTTCCAACCCTGACTTGAAAGCAGCTGCTTAGCTTTTCATCACATATGCAGATGCATTTATCAAAAACTTAATTATATCCTGATCTCTATGAAGTGGTGGACTTGTAATTCACTGCAGAGAATCCTAGTCTGCAGAAGTAAATGAACCTAACATCGTCGTTTTCTTCCTTTCGACTGTGACATGGAATCCAGTCACAGCATGGGAGGCAATTGTCCTGGCAGCAAAAACAAGCCCTTACTGTGAGAGCAAGAGGGATGCTGTGGTGACACAGCTGAGCCACCCAGATGGGAAACGCGGGGACAGCTTAACTGAACAATTGCTTCAGCAACTGGAGTTTTACATTTTCTTAACAAGACCATCAATTACCATAAAAACAGAACATACTGTGTTTCTTGCACTTAAAGCAATACATAGCAATTAGGGGATGGGATCTATTGTGTTTGGAGCTGGGGAAATACACACACACACACACACACACACACACACACACACACACACACACACAATCCTGACTGCAAGTTCAGTCTATTTTCTTCCAAGGATCTTCCTTGTGAAACCAACCAATGGGTGCTCCCACCTTGCCGATTTTCTGTGATACTTAGAGAATTTGGGGTGATGCTTCTAGCTCTGACACCTCCTTGCTTAGCTCTTTTCTGTTCTAGGTGTCACACCTGTTTTGACTGTTCTTTGGGGCTGTACTCCCAGAGGCTTCTAACAAAAGCTGCAGGGAGGTGCTACCTGAAGACCTCTTAGGGGCCATGCCTGAGGGGGTGTGGAGCAGGTGATGCTCCACAAAACCATAGCAACTGATTCCTGCAGTGTTTCTCAGTCCTGGGTACATAAGACTACATCCACCGGCACACATATGGTTGGTAGCTCAGTTAGCATTTAGCACGAATTCTGTCAACCAGCTTTGGTTTATGTTAGGTGTACATGATTAGAGTTTCTGTTAGCTGTACAGGATTGGAGTTTATGTTAGCTGTACATGATTGGAGTTTCTGTTAGCTGTACAGGATTGGAGTTTCTGTTAGTTGTACAGGATTGGAGTTTATGTTAGCTGTACAGGATTGGAGTTTATGTTAGCTGTACAGGATTGGATTAGGAAGATACAGGCTAAACAAGTTGTCTCAAAAAGTGTCCTGTTGAACCTGAGGATGTGACATTAGGCTGTGAGTAAGAAAATGCCACCTTGTTATCATTGTTGATGACAATAATGGTATCTGACCTAATTCTTGTGTTTGAGGGCATCATCACATTCAGACAGGAACAGAAACAGTCAACCGTTGTTGAATGTTTATTGTACACTTGGTACTACACTTAATTTGATTCAGTTATACATTGCCTAATGATGGGTATATGTTCTAAGAAACACATCATTAAGTCATTTTACCATTGTTCCCATATCACAGAACATACTTATGTTACTGGGGAAAATGAAGGGTTCCCTGTTTAGGCTTACTAAGAACCTTATTCTCATTAATAAAAGAATTTAGAAATATGGTCAAAAGAAAACTTGAGAACAATTTTATTGGAATTTAAGAGAAAAATAACAGGACAGGCAAGCTGTCAGTCTGGTAGTAGCTGAGAGGAAAAGATGGAGCAGAAGACAGCAAGTCATGCCTGTAGAATTAGGGTCCAAGAAAGCAGGGAGGCTCAGTAGTAGGAGTAAGCAAGCAGCTGCTTGTTGGAAATGGCAGGGAGGAGGCTTTGCAGAATTAGTGAGAAAGTCCAGAGTGTCAGGAAAAACATGCTGAGGATTTTGGCCTTTATTCAAAAGGAAAAGAAAAGGGAAAAGTTAAGCCATATTAGAAGTTATGGCAATAGATGAGGATGTACAGTAGCTGAAAATGATTGGTTTATCAGAAGAAAGTATTTATAGTAATGTTCCTAATCTTGCTTTATTTTCCAAGATTAAGAAGATGCATGTGTCAGGTGCGATAAGATGTTTTGAAATTCATATGATCTTTATTATAACATGTTACCGAAGTAATAATTATTGTCAGATGGACTCTATGTTGCCTGTGCTGACCTCCAGCTTGAGAGCTCCAATGATCTTCCTCGGCCTCTTGAGTAGCTGGACTATGTGTGTGTACTCTCACCCATGGCTTAAAATTGTTCTATTTCATTATTGTTATTTTTTAACTATGTAGTATACTATGCTTAATTGGTAAATTAAACTTCATCATGGGTATGTTTGTATTGGAAAAGAATAATACAGCCATGCTCCACTTAATGACATTTTAGCCAATTACAGACCATGTATACAATGGCAGTCCTATAAAATATTCTGGTGTTATCAGAGCAATTTCTTAAACTTATTGTTGTTATTATGTGTGTGTGCATGCACATGTGCTCACATGCATACTGTAGTGCACATAGCACATGGTGGAGGTCAGAAGACAATTTTGTAGAGTTAGTTTCTATATCCACCTTTACGTAGGTTCTGAGAACCAAATTCAGCTCACCAGGTTTGCATAAGGCATCTCACTGGCCCCATCGTAGCCATCTTAATTTGCTGCACTAAGTATCTATAATGTTCACATGACAGTGAAGACTACCTAATGATGAATTTCTCAGAACATGTCCCTATCATTAAATGACACAGGGTTTGGTGCTATACTATGTACGGTTTCTGCCATCGACTGGGGTCAAGATGTCCTATGCTACCATGAGGCCCAAAGCAACAGAACCAAGTGACCACCAATATAAATCTCTGAAGCTTAGATAATTCTCTGAGCCAAAATAATTTCTCTCTTATGGTTGTTTTTCTTATTAGTCCTCTGAGAATTTTATACAATGCGTTTTGATCATATTCACAGCTCTCAAGCTCCTTTCAGATCTACCCACTCTCCATACCTAGCCAACTTTGTCTTCTTTTGTTTTTTTAAACCCATCAGGTGCAACTTATGCTGCTCAAATGTTCTTTAGCATATGGCCTGCCACTGATGCACTCAGTGGGGATAGGGATGAGGAGATACACTCCTAAAGAAAAGTGACTTTCATTCTTCCAGTAGCTATCAAATGTCAATAGCTCTTGGGCTAGGGAGAAGAAGTATTTCATGCTCACCTCCCTTCTCCATACTGAGATTTGGTCTGTTCCAGTGGCCATGTCGGAGAAGCAGCAGGTGACAATTGAAGTTTAAGGTCTCATCCCACCAGGAGGCAATTGTCTGATGGGTGAATCTCATTTAGGCAAGGCCCGGAGACCATAGACCCTGAAATATCTTTTGCTTCTTCTGTGCTTTTACATGTTAGCTACAGCCATCTTTCTCCAGTACCTGGCATGGTGTGAACGGGTGTGGAGAGATCCCCACTGCCTGTAATTTAGAGTATTTGTCTCATGGAAACATACTGTTCTACTGGGCATTTTTACCTGTGGATTATTATGAAGATGATTCCTTCCTAAGTTGTACTGTCTGATTGATAATAATGTTAGTGTATACAGAGTTTTGATGAATAAAAATAAATACAAGGAAATGTTTCATAGTGAAGACTTATGAGTTCCACCTAAGGATCTGCTTTAAATCATAGCTCAGGTTAATGATTAAGGAAAACAATTGAATCCCCAGGAGCCAGGCTGGCTCTAATTCTCTTAATGCTGAAAGACGCAGTCACAAGTTTCAGTGTGCACCATTAGCTGAAACAAAGCTTTAAATAACTTCAGGTTAGACCAGATGCTTTGTTAATAGTTTTAAGATAAATAACCCCCCAAAACAACCTAAAGTTCACAAGGACACATAGCTGAGCTTTCTGTTAATTAGGCTAATATTGAAAATGCAAAGCAGCCCATTTGTTGCTAGCTGATGTACTTTCCTTGCTAGATCTGGTTAATAATCAAAGGTGATGATTAATCCCTTATACCCATTCCTGATCTCAATTTACAGATATAAGAAACTATTGCTGAATGAGTATGTACTCTGAAGATTCAAAGTTCAGCTGACTGACTTTTTTGTGTATATTAAGTTTGCGACTCCCTTAAAATTCCTTATAAGATTACTGTTCAAGGCAAATAATTAAGTGATTGATTCTTTGTAAAGGCAATTTGCAGCCTGTCAACAAAAAAGTTGGCTGAGAAAAAAAAAATGTCCCTTGCCCATTCATGTTCAATTAATCTATGACAAGTTACTTTGATGTATTGTATGTGGGTCATGGAGATGACTATGTTTTTAATCATGTAAGGGAGATGAAAAACATTTTTTACCCATATTCATCATAATCATTTACTTGAAAAATGGAATGTAACCTCATTGTGACCCCTGTGTTACCTGAAAGATTTTACTGGGGTATATAAGCTATAGATGAGAAAGGAGGACAGAAGATCACAGGAGAACAAAGAAGGAAACCATCAAGAGAGTGTGTGTGTGTCTTTTTCCCTAACCCCCTGAGATTGAAAAGTCTCAGTATGTGCTGATGCTGTAGATTTCCCTTCGAGCCCTGTGCTCCTGGAGGCTGGTCCCCCAGGCTACAATAGGTCTGGTTTGAGCTTTTGCAGGCTTTGTGCAAGTTGTCATAACCTGTAATAACCACTGTGAGTCCATAGGTGCAGCTGACCTGCTTTGTCTAGAAGATGCTGTTATTTCTTTGTAATTATCCACCACTTATGGCTCTTACATCTTACAATCTTTCTATCTCCTTTTCTGAAATGATCCCTGAGCCTTGGCAGGTGTGTGTGTTTGTGTGCATGTGCGTGTGCGTGTGCATGTGCGTGTGCATGTGTGTGTGTGTGTGTGTGTGTGTGTGTGTGTGTGTGTGTGTGTTTGTGCTATAGATGTCCCATTTATGGATGAGCACCCCACAGTCTCTTACCCTCTGCATCTGGGGAAATTGTAGGTCTCTGTATTAATCACTAATACTACAAATAGAAGTGTCTTTGATGAGAGTTGAGAAATACCTTAATCTATGGGTATAATAAGTCATTAGGAGTTGATTTAATAGTATAACTATTTATAAAATGATATTAGTAGATTGTTCCTTAGGGCTGCTAAGCTACATGTTCTTGGCCTGATAATATTTCTGGGTGTGGATTTCATCTTATGGAGCAGTATTTAAATCCAATTATAAAACGATTGGTTACTTCCATGACATTTGTATCACTATTACATCAGTGGGTATATCTTGCCAGTCATTATTATAGGCTCACAGGGTTCATAGCTGGGTAAGATTGATGATTGCTTTTCTTCTCTGGTAGCATGCATAGCACCTTCCAGCACTATGAAAACTAGCCAGTAGGGATAAAACTTAGGTGTCAGTACCAGTACTTGATTTTTTAGTGTTCTGTGATTCAAGTTTGTGATGTGTTCAGCAACAGGGCTTTACCATCAGATCTCATTGGTCAACAACTCCAAAAGAGGTAATCCATTCCTGATACTTTTTTGTTTTTGCTTTTTTTGTTGTTAGCCTGTACTATCTAGTAGGGGCATTGATGCCCTGTTATAGGGTAACTACATTTTAATTCCTTTTATGGGTGTGTAAGTATATATTTTTGGAAGCTTCTATGGTAATGTTTCTTTTTTCTCCTTTTATTTATTCTTTGTGTCTTTTACATCATGAATCTCAATCCTATTCATTTCCCCACCCCTTCATATCTACCCTTTGCCCTTGCATCCTCTCCACCAAAATAAAATTTAAGAGAAAAGGAAAAAAGAGAGAAGGAAAAAAAAATGAATCTCATCATGGAAACTGTAGTGTGACATGGTGAGTCATGCAGTAAACCCTTTTATCTATACATCTTTATTTGCAGGTGTTCATCGAGGAGAGCCATCGGTCTGGTTCGAGGCCTCTAGTTTCTGCTATACTATGGATGTTGGGCCTTCACTGGAACTCCTCTTGGTTATCCTGCTGTTACCCTGTGTTGTGGAAATCCTGCAGCTTTGGATCTGTAGGATCATTGTCTTCATGTGCTCTAGCAGATCACAAATGAGATGGATGTTGGAGTGGGCCGTCACATAACCCTGGTTCTGGGCCTGGGTAGTTGCAGGGTTGGTCAGCCTGTTAGCTTTCCTTTGCCCTCACCACCAGGGTGAGCTCTCCTACATTGTCCTGGTGAGTTCACCCCTTGCAGCGATGAGCAAGATGTGAGGCCAGTTCTCCTGCTTTCATGTCCTCAGGGTCAAATCTCCCACACCTACATGTTCAGGGTTAGCTCTACTGTGTTGTCCAGGTGGAGCATAGGGGCCACTCTCTTGAGTACTGCAGCTGATGAGGGATAGGGCGAGCTCTCCCACCTGCCTCAGGCATTGATGTGGAGGCGTATCTCTTCCCTGCCCAGGCTGACACATGACAGTTGAATAATGGGGACAGCTCTTACATGCTCACAATTTTGGGGATGGCTCACCCACACTTCTGCCAATGGAGTTGGCTCTATTGTGCTGTCCATGCAAGATGCAGGGCCTGCTCTCCTGAGTGTCGCAGCTGGTAGCAGCAGGAGCAGTTCATCTGCCCTTATGACCTCAAGACTAGTTCTTCCACCTGCCTCAGGCATTGATGGGTAGTGGTGGGGGCATCTCTCCCCCACTCATGCTGCCACACAGAAATGTTTCTATATGTCTTTTTCAAAAGAACTTTAGTATTATTTCTCATTCCTAGTATTCCCTCCTCTACCTAGTCCATCTACCCTAAGCCCAATTTAAGCATTCCTGTTGGTGTTATTCCCTTTTTCCTTTATACCACTGCATTCTATCCTCCCTTGAAAGCCCCTCCCCTCCATGGCCCCTTACTTGAAGGGGTCTATGCGACCCACTATGGGCAGTAGAGTAATGTTCTGCATAAGGAAAGAAGGTAGTTGGGTTCAACACTACTCAGTTGCCAGTGTTGGTTAAAACTTTGGGAGTCTGACACCAAGTAGTTTATTTTAAGCATATTTAAGCACAGCACAATTTGGTGAAAACTTTCCTGGTGATAATTAACTTAATCCCATGTGCACAATAAAGCTTAAGATATCACTACACAGAAACTTTTTGTAAAGAACCAGTGACATCTTCCATAAAGATAGGTTCTATAGATTGACTTCATGTGACACCTTCCATAAAGAGAGTTTATATAGATTGACAAGCTCATGATAAGGGTCTGGGGGAGGATCCAATGTGATATTGGCCACACAAGCCACTAGACTATTAACCACATCCCTTGCAGCCTTTTGGATGGATAACAGGTTATGCATCCATCCCTTTGAAGGGGCAATCCTGTGTGTTTAACATTTCTGCTTCCCCTAGTGCTTATCTGTAGATGTAACCAAGCGTCTTATTAAATAAGAAACACAGAGCTGATTCAGAGAAGAAAACCAAGAGGTCAGAACTAAGAGCCTTACCCTTCCTGCTTCAGCCAAGAGAGCTCTCCGAAAGGGGCCTACTTCCTGTGTGTATGTCTTTAAAAAGTCTTTCTGTTCTGCCTTCTCATTGGTTGTAAACCCAAACACATGACTGCCCTTGTCACTGCCTGTCTGTAGAGACTTCCAGGTCTTCTATGGTTGGTATTGAGATTAAAGGCATGTGTCTCCAATGCTGGCTGTATCCTTGAACACACAGAGATCTACCTAGCTCTGTCTACCAAGTGCTGGGATTAAAGGCGTGCGCCACCACCGCCACGCTCTTGCTATGGCTCTAATAGCTCTGACCCCTGGAGCAACTTTATTTATTAACATACAATTAAAATCACATTTCAGTACAGGTAAAATACCACCATACTTATCTGTGAGCACAAGGACCTCTGTGCCTCCCACACTTACTACTTTCCTGACCTTTATGGGTATTCAAGACAAAGCACATGTGTCTGAACTTTCAATTCACAAATGATAGAAAATATGCACCATTTGAAGTTTTGGGTATGGTTACCTCATTCAGAATGATAGTTTCTAGCTCCATTCACTTACCTTCAAATTTTATAATTTTGTTTTTCATAATAGCTGAATAACATTCCATTGTGTTAACGTACCATGTTTTCATTATCCACTCATCAGTTCTTAAACATATAAGCTGTTTCCATATCCTGACCATTGTAAATAGAGAAATAATGCCGACGGATGAGCAGGTATCTCTATAGCAGGATATGGAGCCTTCTGGGTGTATACCAAGGAATGATATATTTGGATCTTATGGTAGATCTATGTGCTGGCTAGTTTTATGCCAACTTGACACAAGCTAGAGTCACTAGAGAGGAAAGAGCTTCAAATGAGAAAATGCCTCTATAAAATCAGGCTGTAGACAAGCCGGTAGGGCATTTTCTTAATTAATGATTGATGTGGGAGGACCCAGTCCATTGTGGGTAGGATCATCTCTGGGCTGGTGGTCCTGGGTTCTACAAGAAAGAAGGCTGATGATCTATGTGGCCTGCACTGCCACCAGGGGTTACGGTGTCATCTGGGCCAGGGCTCACGCCAAGGGCCATGTCTGGGTTTGTGGCCCTGCTTCATCTAGGGTCTGTGTCCATATCCATAGCTCCTGTTAACCACCAAAGGCTATGCAGATGCCAGGGGTCTTGGATTACACCTGAGGTCATGTCGGTGTCTGAGGGTCATGCTGTCACCAGGGCCATACACATGTGGGTGGCTTATGCTGCCACCCAGGACTTTGGTGATGTCTGGGCCCAAGCTGCAGGTAGGGGAACCATGCCTGCCTCCGTGGCCCTGCTACAGCAAGGGTCTGTGTTGATGTCTGTTGGCTCCTGTTACTGTGGAAGGCTATGTGGATGATCAGGGTCTGGGCTGCCTGGGGGCCATGTTGGAGTTTGGGACCACATGACACTGGGCCGATAAAGATCTGTGTGGCCTGTGCTGCTACATGGGGCCATGGTGTCATCTGGGCCCAAGCTTCTGCTAAGGACTATATCTGGGGTCTGTGTAGATGTCAGTTGCCTGTGTTAACACAGGGAACCACGCTAACTATGTGTGTTGAAGTCCGAGGGCTGTGCTGAGCTGGTTCTGCCCCTCATTGGCCCTGGAAGAACAGGCTCTGCCCCTCACAGAGGCCTTTAGGTGTATCATTAAGTTATTCACTTACCATCTCCCCAATTTTTGATATATGCACATGGTGCTTGTCCTATTTTTTTTTTCAATTTGAACAAAGCTAGAGTTATCTGAGCAGAAGGAACCACACTTGAGGAAATGCCTCCATAAAACTGTAGGCAAGCCTATGGATTTTTTTCTTGATTAGTTATTGATGTAGAGGGTTCATTCCTTAGTGGGCAGTGCCACCTCTGGGCAGCTGGGCCTGGGGTTTAGAGGAAAGTTGATGAGCCAGCCAGTGTAGCTGGAGAACTTTTCTCCAGCTCCCGCCACCAAGTCCCGCCAGTCCCAGAGCCCACTTATAAAATAAACACACAAACTCTTACATTATTTAAACTGCTTGGCCATTAGCGTAGGCCTGTCATTGTCTAGCTCTTACTCTTATATTTAGCCCATTTCTATTAATCTTTACTTTGCCTCATGGCTCATGGCTTACTGGTACCTTACATCTTCCTTGTCCTGGCAGCGGCTCCAGCCAGTCTCTCTCCTCCCTTCCTGTTCCCTCAATTCTCTTCTCTGTTAGTCCCGCCTATACTTCCTGTCTGGCTATTGGCCAATCAGAGTTTGTTTACATATAGCGATATCCACAGCACAGGGAAAAGCAATCCAGGAGGCAGCTCTCCTCCATGTCTTCTGCTTCAGTTCCTAACCCCAGTTCCCTTTCCTGCCCGAGTTCCTCTCCTGACTTCTCGGTGATGGACTGGTATGTGGAACTGTGATAGGAACTGTACGTTGAAATAAATCCTTTCATCTCCAACTTGCTTTTGGTCACGGTGTTTTTATCACAGTGCTGGCGACCCTAACTAGCACAGAACTATTAATTTTCCTCTTAGGCCCGCCTCCATTGTGTCCCATAGATTTTGTTATGTTGTATTTTCATTTTCATTCAATTCTAAAAATTAAGAAAAATTTCTTTCTAGATTTCTCCCTTCACCCAGTTGCCATGCAGTAATATATTGTTTAGTTTCCAAGAGTTTGTGTGCTTTCTGTGGTTTCTATTGTTGATACCCAGCTTTCATCCATTTTGGTCTGATAGAATGCAAAAAGTGAGTTCAATTTCCTATATGTGTTGATACTTGTATCTAAATATGTGGTGAATTTTGAAAAAAATCCTGTGAGATATTGAGAAGAACGTGTGCTCTTTAGTGTTTTGGTGGAATGTTCTGTAGATACCTGCTGGTCCATTGATTGGTGGTGTCATTTAGTGTTTTTCCAGATGATTTGTTCAGTGGTGAGAGTAGGGTATGGAAATCACCCACTCTCCCTGTGTTGGGGTCAATTTGTGGCTCTAAATCTAGTAGTTTTTCTTTTATTATATTATTTATTATATTATTATATTTGCTCAGGGCATAGTCTCCCTTGAAAAATCAACTGTTATGCTGATGGGCCTGTCTTTATGTGTGACTAGATCTTTCTGTCTTTCAGCTCCCAATTCATTGTTGTATTTAGTGTCTTGACTATTACACGCTGTGGAGAATTTCATTTTTTGTCCTGTATATTTGGTGTTTTGTATTCCCCGATTGATGGCCATCTCATTCCTCAGATTAGGAAAGTTTTCTTCTAGTGTTCCAGAGTTCCTGCATATTCTGTACATTTGGATTTGATAATTTCTTTGACTGATCAATTTCCTCTACCTTTTCTTTAAGACCTGATATTCTCTCTTTCACTTGATCCAGTCTATAGGTGAGTCTTTCCTCTAGTTTCTTGTTTGCAGTCCTGAATTTCTCATTTCATGTTTTATTTCATTTTGGCTTCTCTTTGGAGACCCACCTCTTCATTAAATCCTGTTTTCCTATCTTGAATTATGCTCATTATCTCACCCAACCATTTGTGTTCTTACTGTCTTTGTTGTGGTCCCAGCCTAATCCCATTCCTTTATACTACCAAAGGTGTCTCTTTAGAAAGTGATTATCTTAATTCTTTTGTTTGGATTTATGGGCATCAAGGTGTCTGTTATACCCTTCTCCCCCTTCTCTTCATCATTTTCCTTCTAGGAGAGGTGGAAGAAGACCCCATGTTGTGAGAGGAGATCTCTCCCATGTTGTAGGACCCTGTTCAAAGCTACCAGAATAGAATGCAGAATAGCAAGCAAAGGCCAGTGTAGCCCATGGCATTCCAGGAGGCCCCTCTAGCCCTCTGGCCCTCTAGCCTGGTCCCCAGATTGGTGCGTGTAACTCTGCTTGGTCCTGGACACATTAGGCAGAAGCTAGACTTTGGGTTTGTGTAGTACATTCTCAGTCTCCTTTTTCCTAATAATATTGAAAAAATGATATTTGTTGGATTTATAAAACAGGTTTCCTTATGTTATTTCATTGGATCTTTTCTTTGACCCTCAGATGTCTCTATTACTTTTTTTTACTGTGTAAAGGAAGAAGAAATTAGACAACAAAAGCCATGAAAGTCAATGGGGGGGGTAAATTTGGACTGTTATTGAAGTTTCTTGTTGACAAATTCTTTCATCTATCAAAAATGTATTTTTCTTACATTTTGATATTGAACTGAAATTTTAGGCCATGTTCAATTCTGGAAATAAGGCTGAGCACGTATGATGTTCCAGCTTTGAGCTTTGTAGTTTCCCTGTTTTATATCAATTGAGCCCCCACACAAATGCTTTGAGTTATAAGACATTATTGCTGTGGGATGTTCTGTATGCTAAATGTGTTGCTCTGATTGGTTAATAAATAAAACACTGATTGGCCAGTAGTCAGACAGAAAGTATAGGTGGGACAAAGAGAATTCTGGGAAGTGGAAGGCTGAGGCAGAGAGACACTGCCAGCCGCCTCCATGGAAAGAGAGATGTAAGGTACCGGTAAGCCACGAGCCACATGGCAACTTATAGACTAGTAGAAATGGGTTAATTTAAGATAAAAGAACTAGATAACAAGAAGCCTGTCATGGCCATACAGTTTGTAAGCAATATAAGTCTCAGTGTGTTTACTCGGTTGGGTCTGAGTGGCTGAGGGACTGGCGGGTGAGAGAGATATGTCCTGACCATGGGCCAGGCAGGACCAAAAAACTCTAGCTACACATTATTATTGTTGTTGTTGTTATTATTATTATTATTATTATTATTATTATCATCATCATTAATTCTGAGACAGAGTCTTATTACATAGCCTGGGCTGGTCTGGTCTTGAACTCACAATTCTTCCCTTATCCTTCTCAGTGCTGGGGTTAAGACATGTGCCAACAGATCTTACTTAAATTTTGCATCAGCATTATCCCAATTTTACAGATGAGGTGAACAATTTGCCTAGTCATGTGAAAGAGAAACTCTGCAGCTAGCTAAGGCTTTCTGCTGCCTTCCTCAGCGCGAGTTTAATCTTGGTGACGCAGAAAGCGAGACGTGAAGCCAGGAAGTGAGGAACGGGAGGGAGCAGTCCCCTGCGAGGTCAGAAGACACAGGAGCAGACCTGTAAAGGATTCTCATGCTCACCTGTAACTTGATCTGCTGATGCAAGAAAGTGTGGGCTGCTCTGTGCTGGGGTGAAGCCCAGGGCTTCAGAACCTCTCCTGGCCTTCACTGTTGTTTCTTTTAAAGGCAATTAGGGGAGAGAAAAAGCTCTTAGGAAACTATACAGTCATGAGCTGATTTTAAAACAGCTGACATGTCTGAAAGCAGGAGGACACCTTCTAGCAGCCTGTTCCTCATTTGCTGGAGTGCTAGGACAAAAGACAGTGTTTGTTTGTTTTTTTTTTAAATTTTTATTTAAAAACTTAACATGTTGTTTAAAGTTATACCTGAAGCATGTGGAGTTATTTCCCTAAGAGTTGATTTTTGGACCTCTGGCAGAAGCTTTCCACCCTATCAGAGGCCAGGCCAGCTTCCTAAAAACCAGGTAAGCTACCCCCCCCACCCAACACCCACCTGCCCCTGCCAGCATAACCCCAAGTGCCCCTCCTCTCCTTTCTACCTGATCCTAGGGCCTACACCTCTGCATACTGCCCTGCCCCCACTTGTGCTTGCTTACTCCCTTGCCTAGCATGACTCCAACTGCCCTTCCTCTCCTTAGCACCACATCTGTTTCCACACCTCCGGTAGAAGCCTTCCACCCCATCAGAGGCTAGGCTAGAATCCTGATCCCCAGAAGCCAGACCAGCATCCAGAACTCCAGAGACCAGGCCAACTCTCTGAAAACCAGGCAGAAGCCTTCTACACTACCAAAAGCCAGGTCAGCATCTGAACCCCAATGGACCTCCAGCCACATCAGAGGCCACGCACATACATAGCCAGAACTTCGCACCAAACTTGGGCAGCAGCTGCTAGTTAGACCATAACCCATCCAGGCCAACAGAAGTCCAGTCACCAACATGGGTAGAGACTCTACTCAACTACAGGCCACGGGATCCAGAAGACCAGAGAGGGAACAGAAACTAAGTATAGAAACTACCTATCCAACAAAGACAAATCCAGAAATTGGCACATAGACCTATAATCACTCCAAATCCAGATGGTTAAATGTAAGAACACAATTAATAACAGCCAGGGCAATATGTCACCTCCAGAGGCCAGCTACCCTTCTACAGCAAGCCCTGAATATTCCAACACAGTGGAAGCACAAGAAAAGGGCCTCAAAATCAACTTTATGATGATGATAGAGGTCCTTAAAGAGGACATGAAACCCCCACCTTAAAGAAACTGAAGAAAAGACAACCAAAAAATTGGAGGAAATCAATAAGTCCCTTAAAGAATGCCAAGAAAGCCAAGAAAAAACTAACAAGTGAAGGAGACTATTCAAGACATAAAAATTGAAATAGAAGCAATAAAGAAAACACAAATGGAGAGAATTCTGGAAATAGAAAATCTGGATAAATGAACAGGAACTATGGATGCAAACATTACCAACAGAATTCAAAGAATATATTAGAGGCAAAAAAAACTCCTAACAAAACATCCAGGAAATCTGGGGCACCATGAAAAGACCAAACCTGAGAATAATAGGAATAGAAGAAGGAGAAGAATCACAGCTTGAGAACTCAGAAAATATATTTAATAAAATCATAGAAGAAAATTTCCCTAATCTAAAGAAGGGCATGCCTTTAAAGGTACAAGAAGCTTACAGAACACCAAACAGATTGGATCAGAAAAGAAAGCAGCCATGACACATAACAGTCAAAACATGGAAAAAAGAAAGAATGTTAGTAGCTGCAAGAGAAAAAGGCCAAGTAATATAAAAAGGCAGACCTATCAGAATTACACCCAACTTCTCAATGGATACTATAAAAGCCAGAAGAGCCTGAACAGATGCCTGACAGACTCTGAGATGATGAATGTCAGCCTAGACTAATATACTCAGCAAAACATTCAATCACCAAGATATTTTATGACAAAGTCAAAATTAAACAATATCTATCTACAAATCCAGCCCTATAGGAGGTACTAGAAGGAAAACTCCAACACAAGGAAGTTAACTACACCCACAAAAACACAGGCAATAGATAATCTTATACCAACAAAACCAAAGGAAGGGAACCACACACACACACACACACACACACACACACACACACACACACAGAGAAACAAATAATCACTGGTCATTAATATCTCTCAATATCAATGGACTCAATTTGCCAATAAAAAGACACAGACTAACAGAATGGATATGAAAACAGGACCCATCCTTCTGCTGCATACAAGAAACACACCTCAACATCAAAGATAAACATTAACTCAGAGTAAAGGGTTGGAAAAAGATTTTCCAATCAAATAGATCTAACAAGCAAGGGGTGTAGCTATCTGAATATCTAACAAAATAAAATCCAAACCAAAATTAATCAAAAGATAGGGAGAAGGACATTTCACATTCACCAAAGAAAAAATTCACCAAGATGATGTCTCAATTCTGAACATCTATGCCTCAAATGCAAGAGTACCCACATTGGTAAAAGAAACATTACTAAAGCTTAAATCACACATCAAACCTCACACATTAATAGTGAGAGACTTCAACACCCCCTCTCAACAATGGACAGGTAATCCTGACAGAAACTAAACAGAAATGATAGAACTAACATATATTATAACTCAAATGAACCTAACATATCTACAGAACATTTCACCCAAACACAAAAGAATACAAGTTCTTCTCAGCACCTCATGGGACCTTCTCCAAAATTGACAACATACTTTGTTATAAAGCAAATCTCAACAGATACAAGAAAACTGAAATAACTCTCTGTATCCTATCAGACCACCATGGATTAAAGTTGGATTTCAACAACAGAAACAGCAGAAAGCCTACAAACTCATGGAAACTGAACAACTCTCTTCTGAATTACCATGGGGTCAAGGAAGAAAGAAAGAAAGAAATTAAAGACTTCCTAGAATACAATAAAAATGAATGTACAACATACCCAAACTTATGGGACACAATGATAGAGGTGCTTAGTTCACAGCACTAAGTGCCTATATAAAGAAATTAGAGAATTCTCATGCCAGTCACTTAACAGCATACCTGAAAGATCTAGAACAAAAAGAAGTAAACACTCTCAAGAGGAGCAGATGTCAGGAAATAATCAAACTGAGGGCTGAAATCAATAAAATAGCAACAAAGAGAACAATACAAAGAATCGATGAAACCAAGAGCTGGTTCTTTGAGAAAATCAACAAGATAGGCAAACCTTTACTCAAACTAAGTAAAAGGCAGAGAGAGAATATTCAAATTAACAAAATCAGAAATGGCCGGGCAGTGGTGGCGCACGCCTTTAATCCCAGCACTCAGGAGGCAGAGCCAGGCGGATTTCTGTGAGTTCAAGGCCAGCCTGGGCTACCAAGTGAGTTCCAGGAAAGGCGCAAAGCTACACAGAGAAACCCTATCTCGAAAAACCAAAAAAAAAAAAAAAAAAAAAAACAAACCAAAATCAGAAATGAAAAGGGGGACATAACAAGAGACACTGAGGAAATTCAGAGAATCATCAGGTCATACTTCAAAAACCTGTACTCCCCCAAATTGGAAAATCTAAAAGAAGTGGACAATTTTCTCAATAGATAGCACTTACTAACGTTAAATCTAGATCAGATAATCAGTGCAAATGAACCTATAACCCAAAAGATATAGAAATAGTCATTAAAAGTCTTCCAACCAAAAAAAGCCCAGGGCCAGTCAGTTTTAACGCAGAATTCTATCAGACCTTCAAAGAAGAGATAATACCAATACTCCTCAAGTTATTCCACAAAATAGAAACAGAAGGAGCATTGCCAAATGAGGCCACAATCGCCCTGATACCTAAACCACAGAAAGTCTCAGCAAAGAAAGAGAATTACAGATCAATCTCCCTCATGAACATTGGTGCAAAAAAAAAAAAAAAAAAAAAAAAAAAAGAACAGCAAAATACTGGCTAACCAAATCCAAGAACACATCTAAAAGATCATCTACCACAACTGACTGGGCTTCATCACAGAGATACAGGGATGGTTCAACATATGAAAATCTGTCAATGTAATCTATCATATAAACAAACTGGAAAAATACCCCACATGATTACCTCATTAGATGCTGAGAAAGCCTTTGACAAAATCCAGTACTCTTTCACGATAAAAGTCTTAGAGAGATCGGGGATACAAGGGACACACCTAAACATAATAAAGGCACTGTATTCCAAGCCCATAGCTCACAACAAATTAAATGGAGAGAAACTCAAAAGCAATTCCACCAAAGTCAGGAACAAGACAAGGCTGTCCACCCTCTCTATATCTATTCAATATAGTACTTGAAGTTCTAGCTCGAGCAATAAGAAAACTAAAGGAGATCCAGATGATACAAATTGGAAAGGAAGAAGTCAAAGTTTTATTATTCGCAGATGATATAATAGTATACATAAGCGTTCCTAACAATTCTGCCAGGGGACTCCTACAGTCCATAAATACCTTTAATGAAGTGACTGGATACGACTCAAAAAAAATCAGTAGCCCTCCTGTATAGAAATGATAAATAGGCTGAGAATGAAATTAGGGAAACAACACCCTTCACATAAGCCACAAATAATATAAAATATCTTGGTGTAATTCTAGCCAAGCAAATCAAAGACCTGTACAACAAAAACTTCAAATATTTGTAGAAAAAAATGGAGAAGAAGATGGAAAGATCTATGCCCATGGATTGGTAAGATTAGCATAATAAAAATAGCCATCTTACCAAAAGCAACCTACAGATTCAATGCAATCCCCATTAAAATCCCAACACAATTCTTCATTGATCTTGAAAGAATACTACTTAACATTATATGGAAAAACAAAAAATCCCGGATAGCTAAAACAATCTTGTACAATAAAGGAACTTCTGGAGGTATCACCATTCCAGATTTCCAGCTCTACTACCAGGCTATAGTCATCAAAACCACAAGGTATTGGCATAAAAACAGGCAGGTGGATCAATGGAATCGAATTGAAGACCCAGACATAGGTCCACACACCTATGAACACCTGATTTTTGACAAAGAAACCAAAATTATACATTGGATAAAAGACAGCATCTTTAACAAATGGTGGTGATATAACTGGATGTCAGCATGTAGAAGAATGCAAATAAATCCATATCTATCACCTTTCACAAAACTCAAGTCTTAGTGGGTCAAAGACCTTAACATAAATCCAGATACACTGAACCTGATAGAAGAGAAAGTGGGAAATAGCCTTTAATGAATTGGCACATAAGGCAACCTCCTGAACAGGACATCAATAGCTCAGACACTAAGATCGACAATTATTAAATGGGACCTCATGAAACTGAAAAGCTTCTGTAAGGCAAAGGTCACTGTCAATAGGACAAAATGGCAGCCTACAGAATAGGAAAAGATCTTCACCATCCCCACATCTGATAGAGAGCTGATTTCCAGAATACATAAATAACTCAAGAAACCAGACATAAAAAAAGTCCAATTAAAAACTGGAGTACAGATTTGAACAGAGAATTCTCAATAGAAGAATCTCAAATGGCTGAGAAACAGATAATTGGGAATCAATCTACATCAAGACCCAGCTATACCACTCTTGGGCATATACCCCAAAAAATGCTCAATCATGCTACAAGGATACTTGCTCAATTATGTTCATAGCAACTTTATTCATAATAGCCAGAACATGGAAACACCCTAGATGTTCCTCAACTAAAGAATGGATAAAGAAAATGTGGTACATGTAGACAATGGATTATTACTCACCTGTTAAAAACAATAACATCATGAAATTCAAAGTCAAATGGATGGTACTAGAAGTAATCATCCTGGGTGAGGTAACTAAGATCCAGAAAGACAAAGTATGCACTCACTTATAAGTGAATATTAGCTGTAAAGTAAAGGACAGCCATGCTACAATCCACAGACCCAGAGAGGCGAGGTAAAAAGTAGGGCCCAAGGGGCACACTCAGATCTCCCTGGGAAGGGGAAATAGAAAAGATTTTGTGGGTGGATGGGGGTGGTGGATGGGGATGGATACATGAGGGATCAGGTGGGAGAGAGTACTAAAAGAGATTACTGGAAATAGGGGGCATTTCAGGGTCAGGTAGAAACCTGGTGCAGGAGAAATTTCCAGGAATCCACAAGGATAACCCCAGCTAAGACTTCCAGCAATAGGGCATATGTAGCCTGAAGTGTTATCTCCTGTGATCAGTCAGGACTTCCAGTGGAAGGACTGGGACACCAACCCAGCCACCTAACCTTCAACCTACAGTCTTTCCTGCCTATGAGATATGCTGGGGTAAGGGTGGCACAGAGATTGTGGGAGTGGCCAGCCAACGACTGGTCCAGACTGAGACCCATGCCATGAGAATGAACCCCACTCCTGACACTGCCTGGGATGCCAGGACCCAGAGATTGGATGTCCTAGAGACCTAGCATAGAACAAAAAATGACTGGAGAAAAGAAAATGTCAATGTAAAGATGCCTAACAATATTCTGCTATACTCATAGACTGGTGCCTAGCCAGTAGTCATCCAAGAGGCTTCATCTAGCCATTGATGGAAACAGGTGCAGATCCACAGCCAGACGTTAGGCAGAGCTTGGGGAAACCTGCTAAAGAGAGGGAGGAAGGATTGTAGGAACCAGAGGAGTTAAGGACACCACAAGAAAATCCACCCCACAGAAACAACTAACCTGGGCTCACAGGGGCTCAAAGAGACTGAACCGACAACCAGGGAGCCTGCATGGGACAACCTAGGCCCTCTGCTTGTATGTGACAGTTGTGTAGCTTGGTCTACTTGTGGAACTCCTAACAATGGGAGCAGGGGCTGTCCCTAATGCTTTGGATGGTTTTGGGAACTTATTCCCCATACTGAGTTGCCTTGCCCAGCCTGATTACAAGGCAATGTGCTTAGTCTTACTACAACTTGATATACCATGTTTTATCGATATCAATGGGAGGCCTGCCCTTTTCTGAATAGAGGCAGAGGAGTGGATGTTGGGAGGGAGAGGCATAGGGGAGATTCGGGGAAGGGACTGGGAAGAGAGGAGGGAGAGGAAACTGGGGTTAGGATATAAAATAAAAAAATTGATATTTAAAAAAAAATTGAGTTTGGAGTTTCAAAACTAGTGTCATTATGATAATCTCAGAGGAGCTGAGCGGTCACTAGTTTCTTGCTGTCTTCCAGTGATGGCATTGTCTTGGGAAAACTTCTAGAGAAACTCAGTGACAGTGTACCGAGGAAAAACATGACTATCTGTTTGGTTCCCGACTTGAGATGTTGAAAAAGTGTAAATTCCATGTGACTTGCTTAAGTCTTGCCTCAGCCCTCATGGATGCTCTTGTTTGAGCACGGTTGGTGCCTTGGTTGTTTTGGAGAGCAGAAGGGGGTAATAGAAAGGCTGTTGCCTTAGAAAATCACAAATAGAAATCAGGCTTGCAGGAGCAGGCTTAAAGTCCCTGCACTTGGGAAGCAGAGTCAGGAAGATAGGGAGTTCAAGGTCATCCTCAACTGTATAGTGAGTTTGAGGTCAACCTAGGCTACATGAGGCCCTGTCTCAAAACAAATCATGAATGCTAGTTTCTATATGAAGGGTGGCTGTGTGATTACTGTGCAGACCGGAGTACTTCTGAGAGTAAACGAGAACACCAGGCAGTTGTCTGGTTTGTGACACTCCAGGGGAAATGAGACATGGGGTCACCTAGCTTCCCCGAGACATATTTAGTAAGGAAGAAGTTTCTATAAACCAGTGCCAAGTGCATTATTAATTGATCCTCCTCCACACTTTGTTGAGCGTGATCTCATAGGAACTCCACTTGAGGTGTCGTTGCTCTACATTGTCACCAGGGTGTCCTGGCCTGGACAGATCGCCTCTTGAACACGTGCTGCAGAGGAACAGTAGTCTCTCTGACCGTGGTGCCTAAGTGTGGGGCCCAGTAAGCCCCCCTACCCCGACCCCCTGCTGGCTTTGCTGATCACCAATCATAGACCGAACCCTGTTTTCTGTCCCTTTCTGCTGTGCAAACTGCGGGAGCCTGTTTGGTTCTCCATTTTGTGAAATGTGAACCATGGGGACAAGTTTTCAACCCAGATTTTGGGTTTCTTGTCAGAATCAATTAGGAGAGGCATAAACAGTTGGCTGTGAGTTAAGTATGGCTTCCTAGTTAACCAGCAGGGGTAGTGGATACTCTGGGGCATCCTATTTCCTCATCCACGGAAAGGATGTGTTACATCTGCTTCTTCAAGAAGTTGGAGGTGATTAAACACAGAGAATGCTTAGTATGCACAAACATGACTTGGTCCTCTTTGAAACACTGTTCCTATAATGTTGGCACACTGAATTCCAATGGATTGTTTCCTTCCTTACTATTGAACTCCGTTGTTTTTGTTTGAGACAGGGTTTCTCTAGTAGGCCCAGGAGGCCTAGAACTCGCTATATAGTCAAACCTGGCCTCAAACTCATAGAAACCCACCTGCCTCTGCCTCCCTAGTGCTGGGATTAAAGGTGTGGGCCACCATGTCCGGCTGAACTCTGCTGTCTTCAGTGTCTCAACCTGGGCAAAAGAAAGCTGATAAGCTCCATGGACCACAGGCAAGAGTGAGGATGCTGACTGGTGGAGGAGCTGGAAGGATTCAAGGGACAGGCTCAGGAGTGACAGACTGTGAGGCTGCCAAGAAGCAGCACAGGGAGCTCCTTCCCTCACACTGCTAAAAATACCGCCGGGAGAGTCATTTCTCTGCTTCTATTTTAGAAACCAGAGACAGCCACCATATTCATGTTTGGATCTTGGTCAGCCTTCTGGTCTGGGTTTTAAATTTCAAGAGAGATTTTTGTGGAGGGGGCAGTTAAAATAGCCTGTAGAGTTTGAGAATTGAAATTTGAAAATAGATACGTGTTGGGTATCATTTAGGTAATTGCTAGTATTTTTTAAAAGGCTTTATTAGAAATAGTCAGGGTGCCACAATGAGAAAATGTTTTCTGCTGTTGACTTGCTCATAACTCTATGGTTGTGTGTGTGCACATGTGTCCACAGCCTTTCACTGGGGAGTTTTGCTCACTCACTTCCCCAAGCATTTGTTGAGTCATTATTACTGAAAACACTGTATCCAGGCCTTGGACAGAAGTAGGAAAATGTAAAGACAAGTAGCAACTGATTCCTACTCTCAAGTGTTCCTACAGTGTTCTGGGAGACATGAGGCTTCAAAACCAACACAAGGAAACAGGTTGGGATTGGAGTCTAGAGGGGAAAGTCGTGTGTAGAAGAAATAGGCTAATTACAGGCTGGAGAGGTGGCTCAGTAAGAGCCCTGGGTGCTCTTCATAGGACACAGTCTCAGTCTCCAGCACCCACATGGTGGCCTATAACCACCCATAACTCCAGTTCTGGGGGACCCACTGTCCTTGTGTCTTTGCTATGAGCACCAGGCACACAGTCAGTGCATTTACATACATGCAGAAAACCACTCATACACAGAAAATAAATACAAATACACCTTGACAACAACAAAGAAACAGGCCAGTTAACCAAACATCAACCTGTCAAATCGTTTCACCAAATGACCAATATACTCAAAGACCAGATCGGTAACAATCAACTTGCCATTGGCCCAGGCCAACTGAGTGTTGCTATAGAAAGAATTTGCCTCTGGAGTCTATAGAGGAAGCCTTTGGGTTAGCATTTGTGTCAGTTTTACTTAGTATTGTATTTGTATCTGTAAAGTGGACATTTTTAACTTCCAGCTGTGGGATATTTCCATGGTTAAGAGTCCTCTTGAGTTGGGCCGTGGGAAAACATTGTGTATACCAAATTTCAGCAACCAGAAGTGAAGTTTAGTTAAATAAATGAGACTACTTTAAGGAACTTGATGCCTCAGTTACATTTCCAGTAGGAAACATAGGCCACTAAAAGAGTCCCCCCCCCCCCCCTGCCCCGGCCCCCGGGAATGCAAAGCTAGTTTTGTAAAGGGAAACTTTCAGAAGTATGGGAAGCATTCGGGAAACCAACAAAGGTGGTACAGTTCCCATGAATAGCAAGGGTGAGGAACTGTGGTGACTACATGGAAAGCATGGGATGGTGGCAGTCACTTTCCTCATCTCATCTCTAGAGGGTACTTCTCACTGCTCACAGCCAGTGATGGGCAGAGGTAAAGAATTCCTAAGCAGGAGAGAGGGGAGAGTAGATTTACAGGGCACTGGCCCCCAAAGAACAGAGGCATAAGACATAAGTTTAGGGTGTCTCCTGTAAGGTGGTTTTAGAGACTCTAACAGAATCTCGTGTTTGGCTTACTAAAGCCCCTATGCAGAGCTCTTGAAATATCTGCATTGGCTGCCCGGGACTCCCCTAAAGCCCAAAAGAATTTTAGGAGAGGGCCAGGGTATAATATATGGCTGAGGCTAGAAGCCCATTGGCTTGGTTCTGGCTCTGGAACTGTGCCTTGGCATATCAGCCTGAAGGAAGAAAGAGTGGGCACCACTCTTGATGTGCTGTAACTTATGTGATCATTAGACCCAACCAGGACCAATGTTTAATAGCAATTCTTCATGACAGGGCTGAGGTGCAGTACTTGTTACAATTGCATTTCTCGCTTTGAACCTGGACTTCCTTTGGATTCAGTGAATCTCTGAGGTTCTTGGATACTGAGAAAAGGGTATCCCAACATGGAGGTAGATTTCCACTAATAAAGACAGATGGAACTTTGCAGGATTTAGTAGCATAATAAATGAGATGCTTGTCTTATGGTGGTAAAGTAGTTCGTACTTGGTACAAGGTACTGTTTTAATGGACAAAGGCCAGAGGTTGATTAAATATCATGGACCATGTTTTGAAAGCAGAGGCAGGGGCAGAAATTGCAGTGAGAAAGACAAGAACAAGAATAATTTGTATTACAGCTACATGACCTGTGATTTCTCCACATTCACAGCTTTCATGCTAACATTTTCCCAGCTTCCACTGGTTCTAACTGTCAAATTGACAAATCTAGATTTACCTGGGAAGAGACTCTTAGTGAGGAGTTACCTAGATCACGTTGGCTTATAGGCATGTCTGTGTGGCATTCTCTGGAAGACTCAGCCCACTGAGGGCAGCACCATTCCCTAGGTAGGGAGTCCTGCAAAGTATGAGTAAGGAGAAACCAAGCAGACCGTAGACAAACAAGAAAGCCTCCGGGCCTTTACTTTTCTCTGCTCCTGCCTGTGGATGTGATGTGACTGGCTGCTTTTACTTCTTCCCAGTGATGGACTTTAACCTGGAGCTGTAAGCAGAATAAACCCGTTCCCCCCCCCCTCTTGCTTTTTGGCTGGTTGTTTTATCACAGCAACAGAAAGGAAACTAGAACATAGGCCTAGAGAGAGGATGAGGGCAAATGCAAAAATACCATACTGTGTTTTCCTAGGGCATAAAAGGTGATTTAAGTCAAATAAGAACTTGTAAAGAAAAAGTAAAATGGAATTCCATGAAATTCTACTGATGTTTTCTGCACGTCTGTCTTGTACATCAACTTTAAGTCCTGGAAAGGAGATGTAAAGGAGAGGCTATATTTGAGTGCCTTTAAGAGATGGAATGTGGGCAGTATGGACTTGTTGGGGTACAGTGGGTCTTTTTGCTGGTCACTGTTTTTTTCTTTGTAGCAGAACAATTTAAAAAAAATCTTGGATATAGTGAAGATTTGATAACTTCTTAGTTATTTCCAGTCACTCACACTCAGGGCAGACTAATCTTTTCACTTCTTTTCTGAATTCTGTACCTTGGAGTTGAATGGGGGAGCCAGTGTTGTGCTTCCAGAGCCTTTCTGTCTCTTCCAGACTGTGGCTGCTCCCACATGCTGGGGTACAGAAATGCATGATTTGCCCTCTGCCCCAGGAAGCTTGTCTGAGGGGAAAGGCTGCCCCTGTTCTAGCACAGTGCCCATGCCCTGCTGTAGCTTCATTTTCAGAGAGGTCTCTGATGAGTTTACAGTTACCTAGCCTTCCCTGATGGACAGAGCCCAGCTCTGTGAAGTGAGCATGGGCCCAGGTTACCCTAACAAGCTTGACTGAGGCACCCATCCTCAACAGACCAACTGAAGAGACAAAGTGTTCATGGAAAGCAGAGAAAGGAGATGTGTTTAATGTGGCCACTTTGGGAAGAGGAACAAACAGAGATCCAGTGGCCCCTCCAAGCTCATCTTTGGGGTTCTGATATGAGGTGTCAATTTAAATAGAGGGCAAGAAGCATGCAGAACAAAACAACTTCGGGGGGGGGCACTGTTTCAAGAGTCCAGCAGCCGAAAAGGGGAAAGGAAGGGTCTCTTTAGGACATCTTCACTCCATACTCCAGTGAGTATACAGGCAACACAAATGGACTTGGTGTATTTTGGGGGAGGGAAGGAGGGTGCAAGGGGGAGAGGGTGGACTTGGGAGGAGTGCAAATCAAGTGTGATCCGGGTGCATTGTATAAAATGACCAAATAATTAATAAAAATATTATATTGGACAAAAAGAAAACAACGAGAATATCTTCATTCTTTCTGTGATGGTTAGAACAGTGGTCTACATTTTAAGTATCTTCCTGGGTGGGCTGTTGCCTTCATCCGTGTTGATCTGGACTGCTGATGTTCTTTTAAGGACTACAACGGTCTGGGACTGAATGGAGATTACTTCGTCCCCCCATTTTCTCCAGACTTGAGAAATTTGCCATCATTTCATCCTATCCCAGTGTTGCAGAAAGTCTTCCAAACAAACAGCTCTGGATAAAAAGCTGATTTGGTGCTCCAAGCCTGATTATGCTTCTAAATACAAGGGCCACGTGTGAAGCTCCCTCCCAGTTCATAATGCTCTGTTTTTCTCCGACAGCAGCATTAGCTTCTCTCGACTTTTCACCTCAGCTGAGGCTCACCTAGAGGATGAACAGATACCAGTACAGCTTTACAGGACATTTCCCTGGACCTCTTCTTGCTCAGGGATGCAGAAGGGTGGAGGCAGAGAGGATAACCTTGGCTCTGGATTGAGAAGTCCCAGAGAAAGTCTGATGATGTGTGTTTGAGGAATTAAAGAACCATGCTAAAGAAAATTCGTCTAAAGTAGGAGAGGTTCAAGTAGGCCCCAGGCCACTGGGCTGACACTAGTGTCTCAGGTACTGGAGGGAAAGAGAGATTTTGAGCTTATCAGTGACATCCCTTCACCCAAAGGACTGTGTCCCAGTTCCTGTGTGGGGGTGGGGAGACCGTAGAACAAAAGAAAGAGCTGTTTCCCCACAATCTGTCTTTGAAATAACAGGAGTACAAGGCAGCATTGTTCCAAGAGTCATGCCACAGAGCAAAACGAGAGGGGGAGAGTGGGACCCTGTGGCCCTGGGCACATGCACAGTGACCTGTGTGGAGTGACGCCGTGGCTCTCTGGTGGCTCCTGCATGTCAGTAATACCTTCTGTTCGGCTGGCTGCACAGCTGACTCCTTTTGAAGTGGACAAGGTGGAAAGGAGCCGAGGAGAGGACAGTAGATGAGAAGGCCTCATCAGTAGCAAGAGGCAGGTGGAAGGCTCTAGACGTGATAAAAATGGTGTCCTTGGCATGGGTACCCGCCTGTTTCCCCTTAAGGGAGCAGCTCCAGAGTTCATGTTGTGCCGATCTGCTATAAAGACTTAAGTTACATCCCAGCAGCATTGACCATAGGTCAGCAGGTACCTACAACAGGAGCACAGTCCCCACAGAGGGACTTTCTCACGTCCGGCTCACAACTCACACCACCAGGCAGATGGCACGGTGCTGCCTGAGCAGGGAAGTAGAGAGAGGGCTCTGGTCATTCCTGAGAGCTCAAGACAGGGAAATAATGGGGAAGGGAACTTTGCTGGGAATCTAAACACTTGGGTTCAAGGGTCACATTTAGAGTAATAGTGGCTTGGAGCGAAGTCACGCTTGCAGGTGAGGATGATGGATGCATACGTCACCTCTGTATGTCTTTGCTTATAATTTATCAGAAGAGGAGGAGACAGTGAGATAGAGGAGAAAACCTTCCACAAGGACAAGTTTTAAAGGATCCTTCATGAGCTTTAATCAACAAAGGAAGGAAGGGCCAGCCGGGCAGCCTGTGTTCTGAGCTGCTGAGGGCAGGGACCAGCAGAGTGGCACCCATAGGACACCCCTCAGCATCCCAGCCACTCTCTGAAATGATTGAGGAACTGTGAAGAGGCAGGACACAGGAAAGTTTTCAACTGTTACCTTAATTTGGACACATTTCAAAGAGACCACGAATGTTCAATTACCTGAAGGGATTCATAGACAGACTTACTTCCTTTAGTGCCTGGGATCACCGCAGTAGATGGTCTGGCCTTGCATTTCACCATGCTGAAAGGCCTAGTCTGTTTTCCTCAGTGTGACCTTCCTGAGTGTCTGCCTGTCTCCTGGACATAGCTCCCTTGACATCTGTCCCTCTAGTTCATGTTCAAACTTTAAGACTCAACACACACACGAACTTTGTCTCCCACTTCCCCTTTTCTGACCCTTGGTGAGAAAAGGGAATCCTCTAATTTCTTGCCTTTGTCTGCTCCAGGCCACAGTGACTTCTGTCCCTGCTCTGTGGTCCTTCCTGAAGTCTTCAGTGAGCAACTCAGCTTCACTCATCTCTTGGGTATCCTCACCCTGAAAGCTGCACTACCCTGGACCCCTTTGTTTAAGTTCAGAAAATTCAGTGTTTCAGAGAGCATTTTTCAATGAGGATATGAAGGTTATTAATTTTTAAAGGGTTAGCTTTGTTGATTTAGATATTTTCAAGAGAATTCAATCACTTTTTGATTACATATAATAATGGATGATATACAAGCTTCATTCCCACCTATTATTATTTTTATCTATATCATTGTTTACTTGTGATATTGCATAGGGTATGCCATCAATTGTTTATAACCAAATCGTGACTTTGCTTGGATGACCCTTTCAATGGTAATACTCATTAGTCACAACAGTAACTGGCAGTTTAACTGCATCAAGGTTTCTGAAGACAATGACTTCTCTACCCAAGCAATCATAAATAAATTCCACATGGAACCTGGCACCACCCTGAAGGAATTCTAATTTCACACTGTTGGGGAAGTTGACCAAGATGGCTTCAGAGTAGACTAACTTTACACAGCACATTAAAACAGGACACTTTCATTCAGCACCAGGATCATACTATTATATTTATTAGTCAACAGCATGGGTGAAAAAAAGTCTAGAATAAACCCTTTGTCAGAATGCCTTCCACTTTCCACAGGACAGAAACTAAAATAACCTGCTACACAGTTAGTCACAAATACAGTGTTTTGCGTATGCACACAAGTATTGTCTAAAACAGTAGAATACATTTAAACAAATTGTCTTCTTTGTAGTGGCCAGGCCCTGCCACCACTGTGCTTGGCTGAGTTCACAAATCTGTTACAACCTGCAGCTTCCCTGTCCCTTCTCTGGCTCTCCTCTCCTGCTAGCTTCGTTTCCTGGCAATAATTAAAACCTCTTACCACCACCATAGCTGCAGCTGCTGTGGGAACCACCATAACCACCTTGGTGTTGTGGTTTAACAAAATACTGTCCTCCACCTCCATTAGGGCCAGAGCTTCTGCCTCCAAAAATTCTTCCCTTCATTGGTCCAAACTTTGAAGACATTTGTCATTATTGTCAAAATCATTGTAGCTTCCAATCACCTACAAAAATTGCTTCCATCATTACCAAATCCATAATAGTCATCACCACTGCCAACATATCTGCCACTACTATGGCTGCCACCAAAGCCACCGTGACCAGTGAAGTTTCTTCCTTGACTAAAGTTGTCGTTGCCCCCAAAACCACCTCTACAACTGCCACCAAAGTTTCCAGAACCACTTTATCTCTTTTGGCTGGACAAAACACTAGCCACCTCTTGCTTCCACAAGGCTTTTTTTTTTTTTTAAACTTCATAGTTGTAGCCATCCACAGTATGGTATTTATAAATGACAATTTTATCTAGAGTCAAGGTTATTAAAGGTTAAAAAATGCAAAGCCCCTCTGTCAGTCATGATTTCAGTCACTTCAATTTTCCCATACTGTTCGAAATAACCTCACAGGTGATGCTTTTCAGTGTCTTTTTAATATAACCAACAAAGATCTGTTTCACATATAGGAGTTAGTAAGCAAGAGACAGCAAACAGATCCCTGTTGTGGGACACTCATATAATGTATGAAGAAGTGTCATTGTGACTGGTTTAATAAAAAAGCTGAATGGCCATAGCTAGGCAGGAGAAGTTAGGCAGGACTTCCAGGCAGAGGAGAGAGACCTTTCCTTTGCTGTCTGAGCCTCTGCTGGAGTGCATGGGCAGTAAACAGATTAAATAGGAGAAAATATATACTCAGAAGTGTGGTCACTTGCATATTGCATGAATGAAGTCTGGACATAGACCCTTTTCATGGGGAGAGGATGATGGGAAGAGGATGTGACAATTTAGGAGCACTAATTGACTATGATGAATGAATGTACCCAGTGCTTAGACAATAGTTAATATGATTCTCTTTGGGAAGCATAAGGGCCAAGGACATGGACCACCATTTATGATTTATCATCATTTACCGTCTGTCCAGGTATGGTAAATTTTTAACCATCCTTCCTGCAGATAGGAGCTCAGTTGGTCATAAGTCAAAGAAGGGACCAATGGGAAGTGTTTCTTTGGAGGGTCTGGTCTGTGGGTAAAGAATGGAGAGTTAGACTAAGCTGTTTCTCCTATCTGCCACTCTCCAAGAAACTTTAAAAAAATAATCAGAAAGCCAGCATGTGATATTTTGGGGTGAGTTTCCCCACATTTCTTCAAGGGAAATGCAGTGTGAAAGCATAAGAAATTCAAGGTTAGTGGGTGAGATTAAAAAAAAAAAAACAACAGAAAACCTAAAAAGTGAAGATGATAGATGCGAATTTCTACATTCTCAGCTCAGGCAGCAATCACAGCCTCTTGTTTCAATGGCCTTACTAAAACCAACCAACCACCATTACATGCTGAATGATGGAGGTAGCCCAAACCAAATTCAAAGTTTATGACAGCTGCTGAATTACAATAGTAGTGAAAGCTTTGTAGCATCTCTTATGAGATGGCTTTCAAGTGTTTTTGTCTGTGACCATGCAAGAATAACATTTTGTGACCTGGTCCAGCCTGTACATCCCTTGAAGCAACTGAAACATGGGTCATGGGAAAACATTCGCCCTTACTATAAAGCATTTTTATCTCCTTGTTCTCTGTTATGTAAAACTTCTGTTTGCACATAATGAATTCATCAGGAAAGCCCAGGTTTCAGGAATATTTAAAATGAAATATAGGAAGGAGCCGGTGGACTGGGGAAGGCAGCCCCATTTCCTACTTACGGGAATGAACTTGTTCTTGTATGAAGGCTGTGCAGCCCTATTGCTGTATGTAGCCAGTTTCTCTTGGTCTCAGTTCTGCCATATGAAGCCCTTCATTGCCATCTGTTTCGGTTTTGAAACCTGTGGCCAGTGTGGAGCCAGGAAGAAGAATCTGCCGTGGCCAAGGATTGTAGACATCAGTTCTGTTAGACCATTACGTTCTGGAAAGCAGATGAGGATATAAACGCTCATGGGTTGATTCCAGAAGTAAGGAATCTAATTTTTATTCAAACAATTTGTTGACAAAGATGGGCTTAACAGTTCCCCTGGAATCAGTCTACTTTCAGCAGTTGAGAATCAGACTAATTTTTGGTTTGATTAAAGGAAAAAAAAAACCCCTGGCTTTAACAGTAGCTTGCATCAAGTAAAACTGATGTGCTAAAACATTTTGAAGGAGGAAGAATTTAAAGAGCTAGGAAGGCTTATCATGTTTAAAGCGAATTGTGTACTCTTCTCTGCTCCAGGAAGGTACAGAAGACCCTCCCTTTGAGAACTACATTGAGGAAGGGATCATTGAAAAGCTTTCACAGCCAGGAGGGCTAATGGACATTCTGCTAGTGAAAATGGATCTTTGATTTCAATGTCAGGTCAAGATGAGGGGTTTGAAGAGGCTCCAGAGAGACCTTTAAGCTCTGCAAGCAAAGCTTACATGTTTGAGCACGCACTGTAAGGCAGCTGTTCTCCTGTGTGGCCCTATTGCAGAGAAAAAGAAACACAGCTGACATTTAATATCTTTCTAGTGTGCCTGTGTCTCCAGCAGTGCCATTAAGCAGGTGCTCTTAGGAGGTTTATTTTATGGATGAGCAAAATAAAGCTAGAGAGATTAAGAAATTTGTCCAACAAAGTGGACGAATGGGTAGAACCAGAGGACAGTGTGTTAAGTAAAAAAAACCACATCCACTCATATGTGGATGCTAAAAAAGGCTGACTTATATGGAAGGCCTGCATTTTTTTTCTGAAGGAAAGGCAGAGGGAGTGGATAGGGGAATGGGGGCAACTGGGGAGAGGGACTGGGAGGAGAGGAGGGGGGAGTGGAACTGTGATTGGGCTGAAAAAGTAATTCATTGATTAATTAATAGAAATTAAAATAAAAAGAAAAGAAAAAAGGTTGATCACAAAGCAGAGAGGAGGATAGAATTGGAGGGTGGGAAACGGAGCGGAAGGATGGAGGTAGGCTATATACTAGGTATCAAAATACAGTCTAATAGAATAACAAAGCTCTATATTCTACAGTATCACAGGGTAACTGTAGTTTATAACAGTCTATTATTTACTTAAAAAACAGAAGAGTCATCTGAAGGCTTTAAATATTAATAATATATCAGGATATAGAAGCGTTAATTACCCCCTTTGGTTGCTACCCATACACATATGTACATGTAGAATTATATTGTATCTCATAAATATATATATATAATTCTGTTCCAAATAAATATAATAAGTACATAAATGTAAAGAAGCCCCCATTTCACTACAGAATTCAGTTTATTGCTTCAGGCATGGTGGCGCCTGTGGGTTATCCCACCACTAGGGAGGTGGGAGGAGGAGGATCAGGAATTCAAGACTAGCCTGGGCTTCAGAGGAAGCTGGAGGTTAGCCTGGGCTACATAAGAACTTGCCTCAAGGAATAAAAAACAATGCTTCTCCCAAGAATTAATTTCATATTAACAGTTGTCCAAGATTTCACAGCTATTAAGTTGTAGGCCGAAGAGTCTAACCTTGGGCAGTTGGCACTTGGGTCCAGGCTTTCCTGTACAATGCTTGATGTTAGGGGTGAACGCTGTCTAGTAGTGGATTTGCCATGAAGCTTAAGTCCCTTTCCAAGGCCCTGTACTCATACAGTCATATATTTTCATAAAATTCATAAAAAGATATTTAGACCGCAACTCTGTGTACTTTGATTTCCTGATATAATTTTCCACGTTGCTCTGGAAAGAACTGTGGACATCTGGGTATCTGGCAAGGTGGAGAAAAAGTTGGGAATGCATTTAGCTTTTGTGGCGCATAGTAACTGCTGACTTAGCCGTGTTGTGATACTCATGTCAGAGTCACGGATGTACATCAGGCCCACAGGTTCTGCTCACGTGGACTGTTGTCATGCCTGACAAAGCAGCATATGGCTTGTGGAGGGAAATGAGGTTTGAAGTGGAGCCAGAAGCTCCTCTATAAAAACGTCTTCCCACATCCGATGTGTGTAATTAGATGTAAAAGGTTCTGTTTTCATAGATACGTAGTTAAAAATCAAAGCTCTCTCTGTCAAAAACATTCTCGATAATACAACTATGTAGTTACTGTTGATTTTTGTTTTGTTTTGGTTTGTTTACAAGTGCATGTTTTTGAGAAGAGCAAACTATTATTTACCAGAATCCCTGTGTTTCAAGGGCACAATGTGAGGTAACCATATATGATATAACGTATGCTCAAGCAGAATTTTCTCCCTGGAGATGAGTGAGTCGAGAGGATTTATTGACCATTTAGCCTGTGACTTTATTATTGCCACAGTTTGGTATAAAGCAGATGCTTGAACAAATTCCCTCAGTAGCTACCCAGCTGAGCCTGAAGCAAGCCACACCCAGTGATTGTGCTCTTGGGGTACTCCAAGCAAGAGCAGAAAGAACAAGTGTTAGGACAAATGGATGCATAGTGAGGTATGAGAAGATTCCTGCGTAATGGTCAACGAGTGATGTTGATTTAGGGATCACTGAACTAGTCTTGTGCAATGGTCAACGAGTGGCGTTGATTTAGGGATCATTGAACTAGTCTCTACTCCTCCATACACGCTGACATCTCATTGTTCAAATAGGAAAGAAAAAAGGTTATTTTTTACTTTTTGAGTCAAGTTCTCACACTATGTCCTGTTGGGCTTTCACCTAGGGATTTTATATATGCACCAACCACACCTTATGAGGAAGTAAAATTTGACGGAAGTTTTACCGAATGTTGCTGCAATAATAAACTCAAACAAACAAACAGAACAAAACCCTCCTCTGAATTGTGTTTCAGTGCTCATATTGATTGTTTACTAAAATAAAATACCTGTGATGGACTAATGGTGGGGGGGGGAAAGAGGATTATTTAGTTCAAAAATTTGGAGGCTGAATATTCAAGAACAGACAGTTCTATTTAGTATCTGGCAAATTCCTTGTGGCCGATGGTAACCCAATGGTGAGTCTGCAAGACAGATTTGGTGGAGTCATGGTATGAATGAAAACGGCCCCCATAGGCTCATATGTTTGAATACTTGGTCCCCAGTTGGTGGAACTGTTTGGAAAGGATTAGGTATGGCCTTGTTGGAGGAGGTGTGTCACTGGGGTGGGCTTTGAGGTTTCAAAAGCCCATGCTGGATCCAGTTAGCTCTCTTTGCTTCCTGCTTGCAGATCAAGATGTAAACTCTCAGCTCCTGCTCCTCCAGCTCCATGTCTACCTGCCCGTGCCATGTTTCCATCATGATGGTCATGGACTCTAGCCCTCTGGAACTGTGAGCCCCAAATTAAGTGCCTTCTTTTATTGCCTTAGTCATCGTATATTGTCACAGCAATTGAGAAGTAACTAAGATAGGGGCAAGGCTGACTTTCTATGGCCTTACTAAACCACACAAACTAAAACAAACTAAAACAAATCCTCTTATTTCCTGAACCTGAATGGTTGAGATAGCTCAACCTCAAATGCAAAGTTTATGTTAGTGTTTTAGCTGCCTGCTCTCACAGTAACTACCAGAGTCCTGAAAGAACTGCATCAATGCCTTCTGAGGATAGTGTTCCCAATGATGGGTTACCTTCCAGTACTCTCTACATTGCCTCTCACCTCCATCATACAGGGAACAATCCTCTAGCCTGCACCAACCTTTGAGGGATCACAGCAACTATCAGTAATTTGCAAAGATCTTTGACCAACTATGTTTAAAAAGAAGTATCTTTCTATTTTTGGTATGGAAAACTGTCATGGACAAGTGTGTAGCCTGTGATGAGTCCCATTAACTTGTATAATTAGTATGTATTACTAATTATAATTTTAAAAAGATGGTATGTAGCAAAGCATGGTGAAAATATTACAGAGATGGGCCAGGAATTACTAAAATAATTGTTTTGATTTTTCTGATGTATATAGTATTACCAACTTTCTGAAAAGCAATTATAATTTATTTTAACTTTTATAATATTCTTATTAAATTAGTGTGTTCTCTTCTTCTTCCTCCTCCCCCTCCTTCTTCTCTCTTTTCAAAATTTCTAAGCTCAGGCTCCACAAAATTCGGGCCTGTCCTTGGGTGTATCTCTTTTGGGAGGGCTGACCTACTGCACACTTTGGCCAAGAGGATGATTTCTGGCTGATGAAAGCAGAGGTGTAAAAATCTGGACTGGTAAGCAGTGCTTACAGCTCTGCATATCCAGGGCTGTGTCACCGAGAAAATTACAATATTGATTAGGTGAATTTTTTTCTTTTTGCCTCAGCACCTGAGATTCTGCCAACATAGTAAAGGCTGACTTTGGGTAGACCAGATGAAAATCTGCCCGATATTTTAATGTTACCTCCCTGACCCTCCCCCTCCATCCCCCAAGTACATGTACTTTGAATTTTCCTCAAATCATAAACACAGCTTTGCAACACAGGCTATTTGTCCTGGAATGTGTGTAGATTCATGAACACCTCCACCACATGCATATGCACACACACACACACACACACACACACACACACACACACACACACGAATATTTCCATGTGTAAGCTTGTTGGGCTTGGCTTTTTACTTTGCATGTACATTTCTGCTTAGTATAAGGTACATCACAAACCATTAGGAAGTAATTTTGTCTTTGATAACTTGATGGGTCAAAACATATGTCCTCATTTTCCAGTTACCTAACATTTATAATGTAACATCTTTAATTTGTGTCATCGATTATGAATTTCTACTTTGATTCACTTAATTCTATGCTTGTTTGGAGATTACTTCGCAAAAATTTATCCCACAGAGAAAAAAATAGAGCATGTTCAAATTGTTATGTTTCTCTTAAAATCTTTTGTTCTGAGTGATATGTACATACATACAAAATATATATTTTACAAAAATGCGGGCAAGCAGCTGACCATGCTTTCCTATTAAATGGCTTCTCTCTGGCCTTTCAGAAGTTGAAGTGTCATCTTTTGAAATTATTTTGGTGTACTATTTTTAGAGGTTTACTTTTACAGACCCAAAGAAGCACACTATCTTTTAATTACAACACAAATAGAATTAAACATACATGACTTACTAATCACACATGTTGAAGGAGCAGTGTTTGGCTTTTCAAAGCACATCTTTGATAGATGTGGGCAAGTTGTGAAGACATTTTTTTCTTAGCAGTTTTCAGAAATGAAAAGGGCCATGTCACTAGTGTATTTCTTTGCCAAAGTGTGATACCAGAATCTTATTTTAAAAGATCATTTGTGTAGACATAATCTTGGGTTGACTAGGTAGTTTACTAGATAGACCAGGAGTTGCAAGGATTTTTCCATGAAAGGTCAGATGGCAACCTATGGTGTGTTCCTCCCCTCTCTCCCTCCCTCCTTCTCCCCTATGGTGTGTTCCTCCCTCCCTCCTTCCTTCTCCCCCTATGGTGTGTTCCTCCCCTCTCTCCCTCCCTCCTTCTCCCCTATGGTGTGTTCCTCCCTCCCTCCTTCCTTCTCCCCCTATGGTGTGTTCCTCCCCTCTCTCCCTCCCTCCTTCTCCCCTATGGTGTGTTCCTCCCTCCCTCCTTCCTTCTCCCCCTATGGTGTATTCCTCCCCTCCCCTCCCTCCCTCCTTCTCCCCTATGGTGTGTTCCTCCCCTCCCTCCCTCCTTCCCCACCTATGGTGTGTTCCTCCCCTCCCTCCCTCCTTCCCCACCTATGGTGTGTTCCTCCCTCCCTCCCAATTCCTCCTCCCAATCCCTTCCCTACCTTCCCCTTTTCCCTTTCCCCTTCCTTGCTCCTCCACTTCTTACTCCTTCTCCCTTCACCTCCTCCCTCTTCTTCTTCTTCATTAAAGGGTATAAACCAATTTTTCATGCAAAAAGAGTCTGTAGGATGAATTTGATCTATGAGATGTAGTTTGCTAACCTCTTGTATAGATGAGTCTGTCAGTCAGGGTAATGCGGTGTGTGCTGCAATTACAAGTCTGCTATTTGAAGATAACCTTGCTCCCACACACTGACTATTTAATTTACTCTTGTCAGGTCAGGTGGCTCCCATCCATTTCAAGCTATTGGTTCTTGGGAGCTATCTTTGGTGGTTCCCATCGGACAAGGCAAAACACTGCTGCAGGCCCAGTGCTAAGGCAGGCCCTCACTGTCAGGTTCCTGCAAGTCTGCCTTTGGAGTGAAGGGGAGAGCTGTGGGGTCACGTGGACTTTTTTTAAGGTTTTACTTTTCAGAATCATCTTAGTTACAGAAGAATTGAGATGAGTGTAGAGTTCCCACAGACCCTGCACCCAGTGCCCTTTGTTATTACATCTTGTATTAGTGTACACTTTTCTTGCTGCTGTGACCAAATACAGGACAAGAAGCACCTTCAGGGAGGAGGGTTTGTTTTGGTTCACAGTGTGGGGGGTGTTCCCAGGTAGCAGGCAGAGGAAGCTCTGAGTGAGTGAAGTCCTTAGTTAATGTGTGTTTTGATGGCAAAGCCATTACTCACATGGCCTGGGTCCAAGAGAAATGGCCAAGCTTTTCAGAGTCAGATCAGTACAAAGACTAGTAACTACAGCTTCCTCCTCCCAGATGTTTACAGCCTGAGACTGCTGCCTTCAGAGACCTCCTACAGAGACCAGAGAACAACACCCTGGCTCCACTGTACCTAATAAACACGCTGAGGTTTGGGAGTGCTGTTACCATCAAAGGCTGGCATGGGCCACCACCAAGGGTCATGTTGGAGTCTGAGACCGTGCTACTGCTGGGCTCCCAATATGAAAGGCCCACACTGCCACCCAGGACCATGGTGATAACCTGGCCCAAGATGCTGCTGATGGCCATGTCTGGGTTCATGGTCCAGATGCAGTTGGGGTCTGTATTGATGTTCATTGTGCATGTTACCACAGTGGACAATGTGAACCATGTGAAGTACAGGGCTGTGCTGAACTGGCTCTACCCCTCACTGGCCAGGGGAAAGCTGGCTCCTCCATCCTTACTGGAAAGCTGAGCCTGCTCTCTGTTGGTCTCATCCTGCATAGGAGAGCTGCCCCCTCCACTTGGGAAAGCTGGCTCCACCCCTCACCACAGCTGTGGGAGAGCTGGCTCTGCCACTCACCTGAGGCGAGTGGTCCCAGCAGCCCAAATTCAACCCAGCCACCACCCAGGCACTCATCCAGGGCTTTGGGTTGGCACTCCCCATCATCTACCTCATCTATGACCTGCTGGTGTGCGTGAAGGTACTGGTCCTGCAGAACCATAGCCACAGGATCTCCATGACTCGAGGCAACAGCAGGATTTCTGAGAGATTTGTTGAGGGTCCAGTATTGATGGTGTACCAGAAGCCAGAGGTCTTAAACCTGACCAATAACACACTACACAATAAACATTTGCAAATTAAGCTGTTTGGTCAAAAGAGTGTGTATGCTTCATGATACACCACGGGTCCCAGTGCCACTAAGGAGAATGAAGAGTCAGTGGAGAGGTGGGAGAGACGGAGGATTGAAGGTTTTTTTTGTTCTTATTTGTTTTCTTTTTGCTTTTGTTTTTTTGTTTTTTTAAAATTAGCGTTCTTATATGTATTTTTTATTTTTAAAATTTTTATTTTATTTTTATTATTTCTTTTTAAGTTTTCCTTCGGGGGGAATGCTACAAGGGTGATGGGAAGGTACAGAGGGAATGGGAGATGGGTGGGTTGGGATGCTTGATGTGAAATCCCAAAGAATCAATAAAAAATTATGTAATTAAAAAAAAGGAAAATGATCTGAATACTTTAGAGAAGTCTCATGAGGTGGTTTGTAGAATGTTCTTCCATTAGAACATTCTATATTTGGGAAGATGAAGACTATGGAGGCAAGGTGCCATTTTTATCACATTGTATCAAGTCTGTGCTCTATGAACACTGTCATGCTGAGCTTGACCATTCACTTGAAAAAGCATTTGTTAAACACCCTCCCCCATACTAGACTATTTGGAAAGAGTCACTGTGAAAGTTAATGTTAAATGTTACCTTGAAAAAAGAAATATCTAGAAACCTGATAAAGCATTGTTTGGGGGTATGTTGGTGAGAGTGTGTGTCTGAGGGGACCAGGTGCGGAAGGGCCCTCTTCACAGTATGTAGGTATCATCTAACTGACTAGGATCTGTAGAGAACAGAAGTAGGAAAGACCTCCATTTCTGTATTACGAAGTTCCCCCCACCTCTCCTTTCTTTGGACATCAGAACCCCATACTCTCCAGACTTTGAACTTCAGACCTTACACTACTGGTCACCTGGGTTCTTAGGTCTGAGGGTTAAACCACTGGCCTCTCCGGGTTTGAGGCCTTCACACCTGGGCTGAGCCACACTACCACCCTTCTAGGCACCCAAGCTTGCAGACAGCCTCTTCTCAGCTATTGTGACCATGTGAGCCAACTCTCCTAACAAATCTCTCATCTATCTTCGTATCTTTGTTTAGTTTCTGGTTGCTGTGGTAACATGCCCTGACTAAAGAGATGTAAAGGAGATGGCTTTATTTGGCTCATAATCCCAGGTTACAGGCCGTCATTGTCAGGATGTCAAGATAGCAGGAAAATGAAGTGGCTGGTCACATGTCATCCACAGTCGAGAGCAAAGGGCAAAGAATTAGTGCATACATGTTAGGGCCCAGCTTCTGTTGCCTGTCTTATCTAACCTAGGATACCTTGCCCAGGGAATGATGTTACCTGCAGTGTTTGGATCTTCCCACTTCAATAATTAAGAAAATCTTCCATAAACACATCCACAGGTCAACCTAATCTAGATAGATAGTCTTTCACTGAGAATGCCTTTCCAAGTGGTTCAAGACTGAATCAAATTGACACTTAAAAGTAACCATTACAACTCTATTATCTGTCAACTTGACACCCCAAACATGACTTTAAGCCATAACCTTCTATTCATTGTTTTCAAAGTTTGATATTTATCTCAAAATGTGAGTACCTATAAAATAAAAAAGTACACTCTTCCAAAATACAACAGCACGGACTACATTTTTATTCCAAAAGGGCAAGATTAGGACATAAAGCAATCAATCACACTAAAGCAAAAACAAAATCCGAAAGGGTGAACACCAAATTCTACCCTATCTAGGGCTCACTTTGCTCCAAAAGGGTAGGCTATCCCTATTCCTCCAGCCTTGCCACTTGCCCCACATAGCCTCTCTCTTAGGCTTGGACCAGATCCACTCCACATCTGTGGTTTTCACTGACGGCTATCCCATGCTCCTAGCATCTCCAATATCTTGGGGTCTGCATTGCAACTAAGGCTTTATCTTCCAAACTTCTCACAATGGCCTATCAGGTCCTCTCTTTAGGAACTCTTATCTTGCCACAAATTGCCTGGCTGTAGCTGTTTTCCATGACTTCAAAGTTTTGCGTCTTCCATGATTTCAAAACCAGTACCATATGATTGATGCTCTAGATGTAGCCCAACTCTTTTGTAATATTGTTGTATCAGTTGCTTTTAATTGAATTTAAATCTTCAGAAGATGGAGTCTTCTTTGAGGGGTAGAACTTTGTCCCTAGGATACTTTCCCATCGACCCAGTGCTGAACAGGAGGTTTCTCTACAATGGTGCTGATCTTTTTATCAATTAAAGCTGCTGCTTTAGTGGTTTTTTTTTTTTTAAATCAATTCAAGCCCAAATACTTTCCTGCCTTGGAATTTCCTCTGCCAAAAAAGTCAGTCCGTTATCTTTAGATTCTATACACAGGTTCTCAGGAAACTAGATTCTTAGCAAAGCATCGTACAAATGATCCCTAGACTAGTTCCTGAGAGTCCCTGCTCTCACCTGAAACCTTGTGAGCCCAGCCTCCACTGTTCATATTTCTCTTAGCATTCTTCTCTTCCAAGTTCTCAGCAGAATGGTCCATTAAGCTCTATCCATAGTGCTCAATGCCTTTTCCAGCTCAAAGTTCCAAACTCTCCCACAAAATAGTTTCTAACTGTCTAAAAGCAACATGTTGCACAGCAATGATCCTACTCCTGGTTACCAACTTCTGTCTTAGCTAAATGTCCTTTGCTGTGATAAAATATTCTGACAATGGCAATATAAGAGAAAAAGAATTTATTTGATTTACAAATTCCAGGTTATAGTCCATTATTGTGGACTCCACTTTTACGTAACCCAGGGATTGGTGCCATGCACAGTGGGTGAGGTCTACCTACCTCAATTAAGGTAATCAAGATAATCCCCCTCCTCACATGCCCACAACCAAACTAGACAGTTTTTACAATCTTATATTGAGAATCCCATCTCAGCAGGGCATGGTAATATATATCTTTAATCCCATGACGCTGGAGTCAGAGGCAGGAAGATCTCTGAGTTTGAGGCAAGCCTCAAACTGTAGCTGGTCTACAGAGTGAGTTCCAGGAAAACACAAATCTCTCCCTCCCTCTCTCTCTCTCTCTCTCTCTCTCTCTCTCTCTCTCTCTCTCTGTTATATTTATATATCATCTTTGGATTTATCTGTCTTCTATGCTCTAATTAGTTCTGCTTCTCTGGGGAACCCGGACTAATAATCACTAAATGCAGCTTGGTTGTCCTTTGTGGAGGGTACATACATAAATATTTGACATTCTTTTTGAATGACATGCTTATCTTTTCTAATTATTGATTTACTTATATTAGCATGGGCTTAGATATCTTATATTTGGAGTTATAGATCAGTACTTCTTTATTCTGTGGCTTGAAGTATTCAGATTTGGTCACCAGGATTCTTCCAGTTGGTTGCTGTATTTCTTTGGCATAAGTAAGCACCTCTTGACTTTTTGTATGTTATGATTCTCCAGACTCATGTTTTATGTTCCAATACTATAATAAAACATTTCTTTAAGAAGTCCTGACTCCTCTGTTGGAGAATAGTGTTAGACAGTGTCGTTGCTGAGTTTTCTCATTGTTCTTGGGGCATTATTGTTTCTATATGGGGCATCTTTAAAGGGCTACATGTAAGCTTCAAAGTGTGGCCCACAGATTAGAAGTACTGTCCTTCATCATGGGAATAGGAAGAAGCAGGGTGCTGGGGAGGCTCTCAGGAATCCACAAAAATGATGACCCCACCTTGAAGTGCTGGCAATGGTCTAGAGGGTGCCTGGACTGGTCTACTCTGGTCATCATAGAGCCTTTGTCCAGTGACTGATGGAGGCAGATGCAGAGATCCATGGCCAGGTGCCAGGCTGAGCTCCGGGAATCCAATCAATGAGAAAGAGGAGGGATTCTGCAGGTGGGGACATCGAGATCATGAAGGGAAGACGTGCAGAGATGACCGGCCACACTAGTGGAAGCCCATGAACTGTAGACTAGTGGCCATGGAGCCCCCATGGGACTGGACCAGGCCCTCTGGATATGGAAGACAGTTGTTTGGCTCGAACTGTCTGGGGGGCACCCAGGCAGGGAGGTCGGGATCCATCCCTTGTACATGGGCAGGCTTTTGTGCAGCCTTGGTGCAGTGGGGAGGGGCTTGGACCTGCCTAGGCTCAGTGTGCTGGGCTCTGCTGACTCCCCATGGGAGACCTTGATTTGGGGGATGTGGGGATGTGGGGATGTGGGGTGGCTTGGGAGGGAGGGCAGGAGGGTGGGAGGATGGACGAGGGGGTATCTGTGGGTGGTATGTAGAGTGAGTAGAAAATTTCTTAATAAAGAAAAAAGAAAAGAAAAGAAAAAAGTACTGTCCTTTGACAAATGGTTAGAAATAGGTATTCATTGTTCTGAGACTTGTGGAATCTAGATCTATATTTTAGCAAGATTTCCAGGCTAATTGTATTCAAGTTTAGGAAACATTGGCCAGAACTTGGTCCCTTAGCCTCAGCTGCAGGGGAAGCTGGTCACAGTGCTCATTCATGGAAGAGAAATAACAAGGGTAGAGAATATTGTTCTTGTCATAGACATGGATCCATGTATTTGCTCAGAGTTGCTATTTTTTCTGGATAATTTATGCTTATAGTACCTATTTTACTTTTATTCTTGCTCTTCCATTATAGTATTTTACTTAAAACATTTGTTTGTTCAAATAATTATTTATCAAGTAAATTATGTGTTTCTGTGACCATTCTGAGTACTAAGGTCACACTGGTGAACAGAGATAAACATTCCCACACAGAGCTCACAATTCATGTATGGGGAGAGTGGTCACAACATGTTCCATGTTGTCTTAGTCTAGTTTCTTTTGTGATACTGAATACCTGAGATTACCTGCATGGTTACAAAGAAAGAATTTTATTTCTTACAAATCTTGAATCTGAGAAGTTCGTGGTTAGAAGGCAGGGTCTGACGAGGCGGGCCTTCATAGGGGTCAGAAGTCTACAGAGTCCCAAGGTGGTGTAGAACCTCCCATGTTGAGCGGCTCATGAGAGACAGTCAAACTGATATTGTAGATCAGTTTTTAAAACCACTTTTTAAAATTTCCGATGTTAATCCATGGATGGATTACCCCACCAATGTGGGAAGAGCGCCTGTGACTCAATCATCACTTAGTAAAGGTTTCATCTCCAAATGCCGTGTACATGTGACATGGAATTCTGGGGGATAAACATCCAAACCACAGCAAATGTGGTAACCGTTGAAAAGAAGGAAGCAGAGGGTGTAGTTAGGCATAGGTGGGACTGGGAGGTACTGAGGTAGGATGCCCGGGAAGGCACCTTTGATCAGACTACGTGTTAGAGTTTGGATCTGGAATGCCTCCCACAGGCCTACTTGTAAAGGTTTGCTTCTCAGCTTTGCACTATCAGGAGAGGGTGGAGACCGTGCAGAGGGCTCCTGTTTGAGGGGTCGGGTCACCGGGGATAGACCTTCCCAAAGGATTGTGGGATGCTGGTCTCTTGCTCACTTACTCTTCTTGCCTCCTTGCGACCCTAAAATGGCAACTTGTGCCACTACTTGCTCCTCTTAGATGCCGTCTCCCCAGAGTAAGGGGGGTGCAAACAAACTGAGGACTGGAACCTCAAAAGAAAAACAAAGGCCAAATGAATCTTTCCCCCCTTTATTTTGCACCAAAGTAAGCATACGATGACCTTATAGGTTTTGTTACAGTGATGGAAATCCCATGGACACATCTGCCAGGTAGGAATGTGAGGTCAGCAAATGCATCTTGTGCTAGTTTGAGAGGCTTACAAATGGAACAGCAGTTTGTTTACAGACCACAGATTTGCAAATAATCATCGAAGTGCTTTCATACTTAAATCAAAAGTTTCCCATCTCAGTTCCAAAGCCGAACGTCATATTCAGGCATCGAAAATGTCTGCATCCTATGTTTTTCCCATCTGGGGTTTTGACGACATGTAGACCTTGTCTTGCTGCTGCAGTCACACTTCCCATTCTATTCAATACAGTGGGGTGCGTTTTATAGACAGCAAGAGACGCTGCACTGGCACGCAGCATCTGAAAACAAAAAACTACCTCACATATTATGATAAAAAGAGTAGAAATGGCAAATAACAGTTCAGCATTATTACAAAAGTAGTTTTTGACTTCCTAGGCTCCCTCAGGGATCCCAGGCCTCCCCAAGGGTCTGAAGTATACACGGAGAACACGTCTCTTCCTACACTCCAGCTTTATCATCCTGGAAGAGTGCTCTTGTCCTGCACCTGGATTCCTTCATCTTGAAAAGGAGAGGAACAATAATAGTTCCTTCCTAGGGTTGCTGTGAAGATCACATCTCTGCTCACAGGAGCCTGAAGAGCCAAGCCTGGCACAGAGAAAACTCCTGTTATTCTGTGATTTGTAAATAAACACCGATATTAATTAACAGCTTTTTCTTACCTGGAATGTAGTGTAACTCATGCATTATTTAAATTTTGTGGTTTCATTTCCCTGCTCAGGAATGTATCTTCCACTTTCAATCTGGATCCAGAAAAATGAAAGACAGTAAGTAGCAAGAAGTAATAAAAATATCATTTGCTCTTTTCTCTTGAATAAGAGTTCTTTCACTATATTGTAAGCTCATTTGAAAATGTCATAGTAACAATTTCTTTGTGCTTAGAACTGGGAAAAGCATGTTCCCCAATCGCTGAGACAACAGTTCTCTAAACATAGATGTCATTTGCTATTCAATATCACATCAATCTGAGCTTTAGAGAAGTCCACAAATGACAGTTCATGATGTCCATCACTGAAGAATTTCCTTAGAATCATTGTCTGTCCAAGTTTCTTTCATCTGCAGCCATTTTTGAATATTTGATTTAGGTGTCATAAATATATTATGCGTTAAAATCATCAATCAAGAACATGAAAATGGAATGCCTATTTTTGTTCCATGTTCAAATTGGGAGGACAGGGATTTTCTTTTAACTCAGGAATATGTTGTTCACATTCCTTTGTTTAGTTTTACCACGTAAGTTAACATGGAAGCACTTCACATCACTTAAGTACCAGATGAGCCCTCTATGCAAAGTTCTGCAGTCTTGAGATAACTATCTTAAATATAAAAGAACTTCAAATGATAATAACTCTAGGCTAATCCAGGAAGCATTAACAGTCTCCTCTCCATCCACTCTGCAAAGGGAAGCATTTATGTAACTAATTAGTTTACCATAGTAAATAATCCACTGACATTTATAAGAAACATTCCAATTGGAGCCTGGAGTAAATATTATGTTACACATTAAACTATAAATAGTGGTTCCAAGCTCGATTTTAAAATGCTATGGAAAATAAGTGAGCTGTCTGGGTAAAACGGGTGTTACATGTCCTCTGCATAGAAGCCCTCAGCTGCCCGGCTCAGGTTTCCCTGTAGCTGCTGCGGAAACTTGATGATTCATCTCAGTTTCCAGCAAGAGTCTTCACGAAAAGACTCAGGCACCCTTTCTCTTGGGGGCAAAAGAAAACAAAATTTGCAACTGACTGAGATGTGGGGGTTCCTTTAAGTCTTAAGTGAATGGAGAACACTGTGTTTTCTGGAGGATGGAATTTAAAGTTTCTGCTTAGATGATTTGAAGATTTGAGATAATGAAAGCTTTTGTGGTTCTACAAGGGTAATCTCCACCTCCAAAGTCTACAAATTTAGTAACTTTTTTCAAGACTGCAAAACCGAGTGACTTATTAATAATTTTTTTTTGTAAATAGCTGGGATGACAGGATTTTGAATATTTATTTATGGTAAAATAATTATGCATGGTTGAGGTCATCAATATGCTGACTCCTCAGGTTTGATCACTGCACATTCTCTCTCTCTCTCTCTCTCTCTCTCTCTCTCTCTCTCTCTCTCTCTCTCTGTATAGACACATCACATTCTAATGTATAAATGTTCAAAATAATGACATATCAGTTAAAAACTGATCATGAAGTAAAGAAGTAGCCCCAAGAGAGGATTAAACAATGAAAGGGAATCTGTACATGGAGAAAATTTCTTCAACCCAAAGATTTGGGTCAAGCATGACCCATTTAAAGTCTAATGGGAGCAGGGAGAGGCTTGGAAAGGAGAAGGAGCATGCTTTGGGCTCATCCAGACAGTCAAGGAAGCAGCTGCTTTCCAGGCATATAACAGGGGCCCACAGAACCTTATTTGCCCCATTCCTCAAATTCCTACCAAGAGTCACATTCAATTAGGTTCCTTCCATTGCACGATGCTATTTCAGTGTGTGACTGGCTACTTGTCTACCATTTGTTCATCGATTAAATATTGAGATGATCTATAGCTTGGCCTGTAACCGTGTAAAAATTTGATAGTCCCTGTACCAACAAGTTGACCATCCGTCAATGGACAGAAGAAAATAAGCAGAGACTTTTAGTGTGGTAGGAACTCTGATGGAGGCAATTACCAGTAAGTGTAAGGGTCTAAGGGATGGGGACTAATCCAGGGAGGAGTATGGTTGGAGTAGACTCAGGAAATCTGAGGTGTAAGGATGGGAAAGGGAGGGCTGAGTCTCGAACATGGATGAGTGGCTTTGCGCAGACACCTGTCTTCTAAGTTCTGTAAAAAGCAGTCTTTACTCCAGTTCCCATCAGTGATGCTACTGAGGATACTGTCATTCAATGTGGGTGTCCAGCTAGTCCATGTGCATCCACAAGGCATGTGCTGTAGAGCACCTGCTGTATGAAGATGCTGAAGTCATGACCATGAATGAGGCAAAGCCTGCATCTTGTCCTCATGGAGCTGACATTTGTTTAGAGAATGAAGGACAATGAACCACTAGGATGAGTTTAATTTCTTCTTAAGTCTGTTTTACTAAAGTTGTACATAAATGAAAATTGGACACAATTAAAAGATAACCATGGTTCTCTCTAGAAAGCTTGAGACATTTATATTACATTTATGTATTTCTATATGCTTTAACCTTGCACATGTTATTACCTTTATATTTATAAAAATAAACCCATGAAGAATAAGTATGCATAATTTGTGTAACAAATGATATCACAATGATTTCTGCAAAGGTAGAAAGTATCACTTATGTTTTCTGGGGAAGTGTGAATTTTTCATCTGTTCACTGACTTCTGATGTTTGGTTCAAAATTCTTTCCCAAATAGTTTTAAAGCACAGAACATCTTGGGACTTTCTTTTCCTTTGATTTGTTCTTAGAATAGTTAGTAGACTACCTATATCCTATTGAAAAAACCTTTCTCCACACAGGACTTTTCTAGTTAAGAGGATGGGTGAAACCATGTTTGCTCATGTCATGGCTTCTTCAGTGTAAGTGCTAATTTGTCCCTCCATCTATCCATCCATTCACTCACTGATTTGTGCTGTCTGCTTTATGGTGTCTAAACAGAGATAAGATCAAGCCAATGCAGGACCAGGTCATCAGTGCTATGCTAGAGAAATATAGAGTGCCATGGGAGCATGCTCTACAAGCGATTGTCTAAATGGAAGCCATTCAAACCTAACAAAATAGAAATAATGGAATTTAAAAATATTGATCATATATAGTAGGTTAAAATTTAAAATTTCTATTTAAAATTGAAATCATTTTCTAATTTGCTGGGTCAGATTCTGTTGTCTATATGGACCCATGCTTTGAGGATAGTCTTTAGAATTACATGCTGGATAAGACAAAAGCAGAAAGCTGTAGAATATTTTGCAAAGAATTAAAGTGAAATGGTTACTTTTGACTTGAATGAAGCCCTTGGATCTGAGTAGGAAATAAAATCAGAAACCCAATCCAAGACATAATTCAAGGAGCAAAAATATTCCAATGCTGTTGGCTGACCACATCACATTAGTCCTAAGGTTCCCAATCTTCTGGGGGTGGTTGGTTCTTAGTGTGTACAAAGATAGTCACTGTGAAAATCTCCAGGGAGAATCTTCCTTTCCAACTGAATTTTCCTTGTCCCTGAAGCCATGGAAGGGAAGCCATAGAAGCTACTGATGACCCTAGTTGACATTTCCATACTGCCAATAGTCAGAAGAAAGATGATTGAGGGTGACAGCGAAATCATAATAAATGACCCTTTGTTGGAGGATTGGCTTCCCAACTTTTTGGAGATCTTACGTGTCCGATTGGCCGAGGCTACCTTATAGCCTGCTGTTTCCATCACCTGGAACCTTCCTGGGATGAGGAGGAGGACAGCTGTGGTCAGCTGCAGAGCTCCATGCAGAATGCCCTTGGGAATCCCTTTACGGTGGAGTCAGTGTCTATTATTAACTACCTACATTAGAAAGGCCTCAGGATGGGCAGGGTTGGTGCTCACACCTGCTCAACCTTTGCCTCTGACCACAGGCTCAGCCTTTAAGTCTCTGAGGCCACATTGGGACATAGCTCGCCTCTGAGGCTATTCAAGGTTGTGGGTACTGCAGAGTTCCATTCCTTTTTTGGTTCCTGTTGTCTAACTCCATCTGTCTGGATAGAGATGTTGGGCCAAGATTCAGACTTCCAAGTAGGAATGCTGAGGGTTATTCTGCATGTGGTGGTTCTTATGAATGCCACACCCTCCCAAGGCCAGGGATGTGATGACTGAAACAGTGGCAGGTGAGGCCACTGAGAATCCTCTATGGGGTTGACCTGGCCCACCAGTGTTTGGCTAATCTGTTCTGCTACCTTGCTAGGCTCTCTCCAGGCTATGAAGGGACACTATTTTCTGGGGACTAAACCTAGTCACCTCACTGTTTAAGATGACTGAAGGAGAGCACTTTTTGCCTCTCAAGGGTTCCAATCACTTCGAATGAAAACCAGATTTCTTGTCATAGTCCTGATGGCTATAGTCTCTGACTCTTCTCCTATCATGCTGGCCTCGTAACTGTCCCCAAGTATGCTAGTGGAATCCTGCATTTGGGGCTTGTCATTCCCTCCTTCTGGGGCTGTGTTCACATCTTTCCCACTCAAGGGCTTCACGTGTCTCCTCAAATGTTGTCTTCTGAGAGAGCACTCTACCTAAATTTCATCCTGTCCATACCTCTCCCTCTCTGCCCTCATCTGGATGTTATGGTTTAAATAGTAAGTGCTTCCCAAATCCCTGTGTTGAAGGCTTGCTCTCCACACTTACCGGTGTGTAGGAAAATGGAGCCTTTAAGAGGTGAGACTCGCTGGGTAGTGGTGGCACACGCCTTTAATCTCAGCACTCAGGAGGCAGAGCTGCTGCACAGCTCTGGATGTCTGTGAGTTCGAGACCAGCCTGTTCTACAGAGTGAGATCCAGGACAGGGACCAAAACTACACAGAGAAACTCTGTCTTGAATTTTTTTTTTTTGCTCACTGAGGTATGCGCTTACTTGTTATGTGCAGGTCCTGGCCATTTCCTCCCATGCACCATAAGATGAGCAGCTTTGGTCCATCCTCTGCTTCTCACTATGATGCTCTGTTTTGCCAAAGCCCCAAATGAGTCCAAGTACATGTGGACCCCCTGGGACCAGGAGCATGAATATTTCCTTCTTTTAAATTGAGTTTTTCAGATGCTTTTACAGATAACAATGGAAACCTGACTTGCTGTGCAGCAGGAAGATGACCTTGAACTCCTGATTCTCCCTCTCCTGCACCTCGAGAGAGCTGGGATTTCAGATGTGTGCCACCGTCTTTGCTCAGTGCTCCCTGTATGCTAGGTCAGTACTTTACCAACAGGGCTACAGTTTTCTTTCCTCAGCATTTCCTATGAACTGACAATACATTGTGTGTCTCTCATCATCCTTATGTGATCTTCTATGAGCAGCCACTTGATATTTTAAGCAGTATGTTGCACCTCATGGATATGGCCCCAAGCACCAAGAGATGTTTGTTGATAGTAAAGGTAATTTTCTCAAAAAAAAAGCACCCTATTTTCACTCTGCTTGATCACCTGATATTCATTTTGTGACTGCTTTTAACTGAGCTATGGCTTCTCAAGTTAATTCAGTTCTTTTCAGTTTTTATTTTGACTTGACGCTTCTAATGTAGTTTATGTATGGGAAGGTATTATGGTTCATGGAGCCTGAGAGGTCTGCCTTTGAATCTTATTTCACCACTTAGGAGCCGTGGGATCCTGCATAAGCTATTTCACCTTTACTGGCCACCGTTAAGTCTGAAATCTACTACTTCACTCATGAGAATTCTCCAGAAGTACTCCCTGAGGAGACATTTAAAATCCTCACTATAGGGCTAAGCTGAGGAAAGCATTAAAATTCAACAAATGTCTACTTTCTGTATTCTCCTTTCTTCTTCTTCTTCTTCTTCTTCTTCTTCTTCTTCTTCTTCTTCTTCTTCACTTTTTCTACTATATCTAGTCACTTCTTGTTTAATCTTGTGTATGTATGTGTATATATGTATTTGTGCATGCACATGATATGTATATATGTATGTATGTATGCACATGCATGCATGCATGCATACGGAGATCAGAGGACCACCTTGAGTGTCAGTCTTCACCTTTTACATTGATTTGAGACAGGCTCCCTTGTTTGCTTCTGTATACACCAGGCTAGCTGGCCTGAGAGCTTCCAGATTCTCCTATCACTTCCTCGCCACGTTGCCACAGGAATGCTGGGATTACAGACTTGTGCTATTTCTTCGGGCTCTACACAGGTTCTGGGGATCCTGACTTTGGTTATCTTGACCCTGAGGCAAGTGTTTTACACATGGAACTATCTTGCAGCCATTCCCTTTTTATCTGTCCTGCCAACCCCTTGCCCTACTGTTATTTGTTCAGTCTGTCCTCAGCTTTTGCTCTGGTTTTCTGTTTGTGTGTGCTTCCTGGGTTAACTCGTTCAGACTTGGTGAAAGCTACCAACTTCCAACCATCTGACAATCAAGGCTCATACCAGCTCTTTCTCCTCGGACCCCAAGTCATTCCCACCACCTACTGGCATCTCCATCCTCATGGCCCGTTGACTGTCCAACTGTGTCCCAACTCAGCTCAATACTTCCTATGCAATCCCTATCTCATTGAGATTCTTCTTCTTCATGTGAAATCTGTAAGTTTTTATTGTTTTCTCTCTTATACCCCACATAACTCAGTCTAAACTCTGCCAATTTCTGGAGATACTTCCAACATTTCACTCAATTTCATTAATTGAGTCTATAATTCTTTCTCACTCACTTGACTACCATTCCTTTAAATTATTCTCATTCTTCTAAATCATCTTCTGGAGTGAACTTTCTAACATGGAAATATGACCTCAGCACTCCCATTTAAAAATAAAATTACTTAATAATTACCTGTCATCTTCAGGATCAGATTCAAACTCTTCTGCATGACAGGCATGACTTTCTGTGAATTGGTCCCCTTCCCAGCTACAAATGAAGTTCCCCTGTTACGTTCGTTGTGCAATTGCAAGCCCCCTGCCTTTGAGCAAGCTGTTCTCAGGGCTTGGATCTCTTCTCTCTCCATCTCATCTGCTTGGCAATCTCCACATAAGCCTTGAAGCACTCAGCTTCAATATCACCTTCCCTTTGAAGCTCTGTTGACCTTTTCAAGCTGGGGCGAGCACCTTCCTTGGGAGTTCCCTGACTCACTAATGCACTATTAAGACTTACCGCACACTGTGGTAAACGACTCAGTTTCCTGTGTCTTGTGCAGTCTCATGGGCTGCCAAGTCACCGATGCTTTGACCTGTGATTCCCTAGGATTTTGTGTCACCTGGCCCGCAGTGAACAGCAGTTGGCAGAATGAATAGCAGGATTAGTGTTTGTTTAAGAAGAGAACATTGGCAGTGGCCTAGCTCATCTTTGAAAGCGTGGAAGCTGCTGAAAAGTTTCTCTCCGAGACTCCACCTTCCATTACATATTGCTGGTGAGTTGGTTGGAGCTTTGATGTCACTTCATTCATTTGTTTGTTACTGTTGTTTCTTGTTAGATGTAGCTCACAGCCCTGCCACTGAGCAGCCTTGCCTTCTTGCACAAGTCACTTTAGCCTCTTCGATCTTTAGTTTTTGTTTTTGGAAAATGGAGGAAACATTCTTCTAAATATTCTTGGATAATTAGAAGCTCATGAAAGCAATAGACACAAAGCAGTATCTTTGGGGTGTTACAGCACACACCTCTACATCCCATATCTTTTTTTAAAATTTAAAATAGATTTTTTTCATACAATATATTCTGATTCTGATCCCTCTCCCAAGTACTCCCAGATTCTCTCTACCTCCCCATCTACCCAAACCCACATCCTTTCTTGCTCTCTCTTGTTAAAAAAATGAAGACATCTAAAATAGAAAGATAAAGAATAAAATGAAATAGATACAATAAAAACAAAAAAAAAACCTGAATAAGACAAAACAAACAAACGAACAAAGGAAAAAAAGGACAAGAAACACAAATGCAGACACACACACACACACACACATTCACATATACAGAAAGTCCATAAAAACATAAAATTAGAAATCTTAATACATAAACAAAAACCCATAAAAAAAAAAAACTAAAACAAACCAACAAACCACCCCCAAATCTCCAAAAATAAGAGTTTCTTTTGTGTTGGCTATCTGCTTCTCGGCATGAGGCCTACACGTAAGCATGGTTTATGTACCCAGTGAAACTCCATTGGAGAAAATTAGTTTTTCCTTTATCGGCAGTTATTGAATGGAGGCAGTTTCTGGGTTGGGGATGGGGCTTGTGTCCACTTCCATTCTCAGCAGTGGGACCCATCTGGCTTAGACATGGGCAGGCCCCATGCACTCTGGGAGTCTCTGGGAGTCCTGTTGCATCTACGGAAGGCCTTGTTTTCTTGGTGCCCTCCATCCTGTGGGGGAAGTTGTGAAGAGCAGAAGAGCACCTGCCTGGTTGGATCTGTGAGTTTGTGCTGGATGAGTTTGCAATGCCCTGGAGCTCTGCCTACTGATGTCCTCTTCTGAGACCACTGACAGTCATGGAAGACACTGTCACTGCCGGGACTCAGAACTCCAGGAATCCCCTGAAGAAAGTTCCAAACACAGAGCCCCAGAAACTGCCCTGCTCAAAGACTCTGAAAGGAAAGTGGCCAAGAGAACAGGGCCAGGCATGCCTGTCTGTAGACTGACGAGTTTATGTGAGAAGACATAGTGAGCTACTGGTGTGTGTCAGGTTCGCTGTCAATTTATAGAAGCATAAAAATGAATACTAAGAAAGGGTTTGCTATAGTTGTGGAGATTGGCAGGCTTTTCTGCCACCACAGGCAATGCAGCCTTTCTTTCAGAAACTGAACACCATTGTCTCAGACAGTGCCCTTTTGCTGTGAAGAGGTGCCATGACCACAGCAACTATTGTAACAGGAAGCATTTAGATGCGGCTTGCCTCTAGTTTCAGAATACTATGATAGCTATTCTTGGTTGTCAACTTGACTACACCTGGAATTAACTAAAATCCAAAAATGGAGGGCACACCCATGAGGGAATTTTGCTTAAATTTAGGAAGATCCACATCTAATCTGGATCTTTGAGGTGTGAAGACACACCTTGAATAGTTGCAAAAATTACCTGTAAACACAGTTTAAGAAAATATCACACAGAATGATCCAATTGTTTTCATCCCAGGAGCACAAGGATGGTTCAACAGACACAAATCAATATATGTCATATAGCACATAAATGGATCCAGGAAAAGAAATTACATGGTCATTTCAGTGGGTACAGGAAGGCCTTTGACAAGGTTCAACATCCCTCTATGATGAAGTCCCGAAGAGACTATGAAGAAAAGGGCCATACCTCAACACGATAAAAGCTATGTATAGCAAATCGAGAGACATCAATAAAAAAATCAGGGTGTCCACTCTCTTAATTTTTATTCAGTATAGTGATTAGCATCTTAGCTGGAACAATAAAGCAAGAAGAACTAAAAGAGAAAAATAGGAAAGGAAGAAGCAAAATTATCCCCATTTGCCTACGATTTGATTCTCTACTTAAAAGATTCTAAAGATTTGACCAGAAAACTCATAGATCTGACAAATTTCTAGCAAAGCAGTAGAATGTACAATAAACATAAAAATTAATAACTGCGTAAGACACCTCTAACACTTGGTGATAAAGAAACTAGAAAAACATTCTATTTATAATAGCTTCAAAAAATGCCCATGAATGAACCTAATCCAGGAGGTAAAGGACTTCTACTACTTTAAGACACTGAGAAATAGACATTGCAGAAGACATGAGAAGATGTGAGGCCTCCCCATGTTCATGGATTGGCTGAATTAGTGTTGTGAACTGGATATATGACTGAAAGTTAGCTAACTTTTGAAGCAATCTCCATCACTATTCCAACGACATCCTCAGAACTAGAAACACAATCCTATAGTTCATAAGAGTGCAAAAGATGCCAGGTAGCCAAAGCAACCCTAATCTGAAAGAATACTGATATTAGGATCAGAATAGAACACCTGATTACAAATCACCCACCAAAGCCATAGTAACACTGTGGTGCAGGCATACAGACAAACACACAGAGCAGTGGAATGGACCCAGAAGTAAACTCATACAATAAAAACCATCTAAAAATTTTAAAACAGAAATATAGCCTCTTCAACAAATGGTCCTGGTTTAACTTGATATCCACACATAGAGGAATGAAACTAGATCTGTATCTCTTACTCTCTACAAAAATTAATTCAAAGTAGAGAAAGACCTTAATTTAAGACCTCAGACTAAAACTGCTAAGGGGAAAATGCATTAAGACATAGGCATAGTCAAGGGCTTTTTGAAAAGGGCTCTGATAGCTCAGGGAAAAATTGACAAGTGGGATTGCATGAAATTGAAAACAAACTTCTGCAGAGGAAGGGAAAGTCAGAGAGAAGAGGCAGTGTGCAGAAGGAAAGTGGGTCTTATGCATCTAACAGTGGGTTAATATACAGAGTGCATAAAGATCTAAAAACATCCCAAACCTGCAAATCATCTGAACAATAAATGAATTGAACAGACTATTATACATGACCAGTAAATCTATGAAAAAGTTCAATTTTCTTAGAGATCAGTGAATGAAAAGCAGAGCTAGTTTGCTAGTGAGAATGACTAACATCAAGAATACAAAAGTCAGAGAATGCTGGCAAGGCTCTGGGAGTGTGGTGAAGGCAACTTTTGGCTCTATGTTTCTGATGGCAATATTAATTAGCAAAACCCTTATGGAAATAGGAAAGCCGTGTGACCCAGCTGTACTACCCCTACACACACCTGAAGGGATCTAAGCCAGCACATCACAGAGACACTTGCATAGTCACAATAGTCAAGATTTGGAATAGCCAAGATGCCCAGCAGCAGATGGGGATAAAATGTGGCACATATAGGGATGTATAGCCATGATGGAAAAATAAAACTATGCTGTATGCAAGAACTGTAGACCATATTAAACAACAACAATGACCAAAGGTCAGACAAATATCACATGCTTTCTCTTGGGTAGTATCTAGATTAAAACTATGTCTGCACACGGGGACTACATGGGCGAAGAGAAGAAGTCTAAATGGAGGTGAAGGGGAGGAAGGAAAGATGATAGGAGAGAAAAAGACAAATTCTATATGTTGTCTCCCATATGAGAACTTGGGTTTAAATGTTAGTATAATACATATATAAAAATATAGGACATGGAAGGAGGGTGTGTTTGCAGAAAGATCGAGGACGGGAGTGGGTGAAGAGATGACAGATTGAAAGGAAAATGGACAAAGGGCAATATTATGAACTTAAGAAATTCTCATGAAGAAACACACGATTGGGGTAGGAAGATGGCTCAGGGGATAACGTGGAGATCCCTGAGGCAAGCAGACTAGGTAAATGAGTCAGAACTGGCAATCTCTGGATTCACGGAGAGACCCTGTCTCAGTAAAGTTTAGAGCCATTGAAGAAGATGCCAAACATCAGCCTTGCTCCACTCGCAAGTAGTTTCATCATCTATAAAGCCTTGATGACAGTGACAATTATTTCATCAGGTTTTAGTAAAGGTTGGATCCCATGTCTGGAAACACAGTGGCCATGCAAAGTGCTGAGCAACATTTTGTTCTATGCCCTGGGTTGTGCTTGTTGCTGGGATTAAAGAGCGAAAAGGACACAGTCCTGAATGTTAAATGCTGTTTCTTGGTGCCCTTGTAGGCAGAGCTACCTTTGACTTATGTACAGGTTACAACATTTCCTAATTCCTAAGCTTTGTTCCTCATGATTGATATTATACATAGAGCAAACAGTTTATGAATGGAATAACTGATTTCCTCTCATGTAAAACTCCAGCCTTCTGTAGATTCACTCATTAGACTGCATTCCTGATACCTGCATTCCTTGTCAGTGACAAAGCACAGCCCGAACCTGCACCAGGGGAGCCTGACTAACTTTGGATTTCCCTAGGGATGAGTGTAGCAGACTGTCTGCTTGTAACAACTTCCTTTCTTTAGACAGAGTCACTGTTTTCAGCTGGGCACACAACGACAAGTTCTATTATGCCTATGGGGGTTGTGAGACTAATGTGTGATGTGAAATGTACAATTTCTGGACTATCCCTTTGGGGCCAGAACGTTGGTATAATGGGGGGAGCTATGGTAGCCATATTGGATGACAAAACAGAAGCTGTGTGCTGATAATGGCAGAGCATCATTGAAAGAGCCTGTGTTCCTAGCCCCATGCAAACATCTTACAGGAGAAATCACTTCTAATGTCCCATAGTACAGTCAGCAACAACAATTATATATTTCCATACAGTTAGGAAGGAAGATTTTCATGCAGCCAATGGAGAGGAGTGGTAAATGCTTGAGGTTATACACATGCTAAGTACCCCACTTGATCATTACATATTATATATACACATATCAAGACATCACACACAAATATGTGCCAGTTAAAAACTAGACCAGTTACACATAGACTGTTATGTAAGGGAGAAGTAGACCTTACTTTGTTTTAGTTTCTATTCTCTTTCATAACGCTTGCATCCCGCTAACTTCCCAGTAAGGATGGATACGTACCTCCATGCATCATGAGGACCAACCATTTGATGGGAACCGTTTGATGGGGTTGTAAGTTGGTAGGATAAGCTCAGTTGCTGATATTGAAAGACTAGTTTGGTATTGCCACATTATAACTGCCAGGCAAGGTGTTGACACCTCTGTCTCTGCTCTCCTACTTGTAAAATACTAAGAATATCAGACACAATGGAGTCAAAGTCTGACATTTCATGAGCATCTAGCTTGGATTGGCACCACATAACGCTGAGAGTAGATGAAATAAGAAATCCTGGGTTACCCACAACACCATGTAAATTAATATTAAATATCACTATGCATTGGTAAGTACAGTTATTTGATCTTCTCATACTGATTATTTATTTATTTATTTATTTACACAAATGCTTTAGGGTATTGACCATCCCTGAGATTTTTGCATCCATGCACAGGTCTTGAGAAACCTAGTACAAAATTTAAGTCAAGGAAGATACTGAATAAATATGTTAAAGGCATTGTCTATTTCTTTTCTTTCATATGGTATGCATGAATGTTTGCATGTGTGTGTAGGCATGTGTGTTCCCATGCATGTGAAGGCCCAAGGATATGGGGAATTTCCTTCCATTCCTCTTCTAACTTATTCTTTGAGGCAATATCTCTTTTTTTTTTTTTTTTTTTTTTTTTTTTTTTTTTTTTGGTTTTTCGAGACAGGGTTTCTCTGTGTAGCTTTGCGCCTTTTCCTGGAACTCACTTGGTAGCCCAGGCTGGCCTCGAACTCACAGAGATCCGCCTGGCTCTGCCTCCCGAGTGCTGGGATTAAAGGCGTGCGCCACCAACGCCCGGCAATATCTCTTTTTTTAAAAAATGTTTTTATTAATTCTTTGAGTATTTCATGCAATATATTTGATCATATACTTTCCCCTCATCCAGCTCCTCTCTGATAGTCCCACAAAAATGAACATTTTTAATCTTCTTAAACTATTTTATCTATTAATAACTGGACAGTATGTCTAAATGTATGCTACCCTTGTGTCTAATTTGTTACAAGCCTGAATTTATATACCAATGTTCCATCTAAGACTTGTGTGTTTGTGGCAGGTTGTAAGTGTCTGTACCATGAATTGCTAAAAGGACTTACAATAAAAAAAAACCTGGAGCCAGATATTGGGGTGAAAACTGAAAGGTCAGAGAAATAGAACAAGCCACAGCCAACCTCACCTCACCAACTCCTCAGTCGATCCTGTTTCCTCAGACTGGAAGCCTCTGAGTCCTCACCCAACAGTGTCTCTGCTGAGCTGCTGCTAAAAAGCCTCTAGTTTCTGGTCCTCATGCCTTATATACTTTTCTGCTTCCTGCCATCACTTCCTGGGATTAAAGGCATATGTGCTTCCCAAGCAAAGACATGAGATCTCAAGTGCCACGACACTTGGCTCTGTTTCCAGTGTGGCTTTGAACTCACAAAGATCCAGATGGATCTCTGCCTCCTGAGTGATAGGATTAAGGGTGTGTGCCACCACTGTCTGGCCTCTATGTCTAATCTAGCGGCTGGCTCTGTCCTCTGATCCCCAGATAAGTTGTATTTGTTAGAGCACAAATAAAATATCAGCACAAGTGTCAATGTTGTCTCTGTACTGTGATAGGTGAGCCAGCCACGATTCCTGCTCTGAGAGCTTACATTCTGAAAGGGAGATTACACAGTGAATATAGCATTATATAAGTAAACACTACTGTGAAATAACAGCTATGCCACACAGATACAGTATGTAGCTGAGTAGTTATTTAATCAACATTATTTACAGTTAATTTCCCTATTAAGAGTGAAGAAGTACTTTTATCAAGGTTTACATATACTTATTAGGAATTTCCATCTTCTCACCATTTTTTCATTTTAAATTTTTTCTTTTATTGAAAATAGATTATTTTTCATATACTATATCCTGATTATAGTTTCCCTGCCCTATGCCTCCCAGTTTTTCTCCACTTCCCCTCCTCTCTGGATCCACTCCCTTTCTGTCTTTTATTAGAAAAGATCAGGTTTCTAAGAGATAACAACCAAACATGACAAAATAAAATATAAAAAGATAAAATTAAAAACTATCATATTCAAACTGGACATGGAAACCCAACAGGAGGAGAAGAGTCCCAAGAGCAGGTACAAGAGTCAGAGACTGACTTGTTCTCACAGTCAGGAGTCCCATCAAAATACTAAGCTAATAGCTATAATATATGCAGAGGAGCTGGTACAGACTCATGTAGGCCCTGTGCTTGCTGCTTCAGTCTCTGGGAGCTCATATGCAGCTTGCTTAGTTGATTCAGAGGGCCTTGTTCTCCTGGTGTCCTCCATCCCCTCTGGCTCCTACAATCTTCCACCTCCTCTTCCAAGGGAATCCCTGAGCTCTGAAGGGAGGCATTTGATGGAGATCCCCCATTTAGACTCTTTCTCTATTTAATATCTGGTTGTAGGTTTCTGCATCTATTCCCATCTGCTGCTGGAGGAAGCCTCTCTGATGATGACTGAATAAAGCACTGATCTATGAGTATAGCGGGAATCATTTTATTGATCTTTTTTATACCAGTAGTGTTTGGTTTTACCCTAGGACTCTAGACTATCTAGTCTCTAGTTCTTGGTTACCCAAGCAGTGTCAGGCATGGGTTCCTTCTCATGGAGTGGGCTTTAAGTCAAATCAGATATTAGTGTACATGTTTCTCTTTTGGTAGCCTACAAAGTACCTTCACTGCACCAAAGAGACTAGAACATAGGGATGAAGGCTCCATGTAGGCACCATCCTGACTTCTTCATGTTCAGTGAGTTGTGTGGGTATTGTCCTCTACAGTGGGGCTTGCTGTCAGCTTGTGGAGAGCAATTGCAGCTAGAGTTTTTCTCTCTGGGTCCCACCAAACCCCGGCAGTCCCATAGCCCACTTATAAAATAAACATACAGACGTTTATATGATTTAAACTGCTCAGCCATTAGCTCAGGCCTACCATTGACTAGCTCTTACTCTTATACTCAGCCCACTTCTGTTAATCTATATGTTGCCACGTGTTCCATGGCTTTACCTGCTGCCTTTACATGATGCTCCCTGGATGGCAGGCTGGCGTCTCCTCCTCCTCGCCTTCCTGTTCTCTCAATTTTCTCTGCTAGTCCCACCTATACTTCCTGCCTGGCTACTGTCCAATCAGTGTTTTATTTATCAGTCAATCATCCACAACAAGCAACCATTTATCTTAGCAACAGCCTAGGTTGTTTGAGAATTTCCATGGGACACTCTTGGTCAACAAGTCAACTGAATGCAACCCAGCCTGCCACTGGAAGCCTTGCCTGGTAACAAGAGATGACCAGTTGAGACTCTTTATTACTAGGAGTCCTCATTAGGATCACCTTCAAACATTCTAGGAAGTTTCTACTGCATTAAGTTTCCACACCAACCCCAAGTGCCCCCCAATTCCAGCTGTCTCTTCCTGCATTCTCTCCCTCCTCCCATTCTCCCCTCTAACCTGATTCCCTCATTCCTGTCCCCACCCATCCCCAGTGTGCCCATAAAATCTATTCTGTTTAACCCTCCCAGGGAGATCCATGCATCTCCCCCAAGACTTCCCCTCTTTATCTAACCTCTCTGGTTCTACAGATTGTAGCTTGGTTATCAATTACTTAATGGCTAATATCCATTTATAAGTGAATACATACCATGTTTATTTTTCTGGGTCTGGGTTACTTCACTCAGGATGATTTTTTTCCCTCTTTCTATCCACTGGGGCAAAGTTTCTTAAGCAAACCTAGGCTTATCAATACAGCTAGGCTAGCCAGCCAGCTTGCTCCAGGAATACCCTTTCTCCCCCTTCAGAGACTGGAATTACAAGTGAGCTGTCACACTCATCCAGTATATATGTAGGTTCTGGGGACCCTCTGGTCCTCTTGTTTGCATGGTAAGTCTTAACCACTGAGCCATCTCCCTGGCTCCAGCACAGACCATTTTTAAGCAGACTATTTCTATTCAAAGAATGCTTTCTGTATCTAGACTTAAAGATTTATGTTAAATATATAACAAAATTTACTGTCAATATTTTTTTAAGTATAATTCAGTGGCACTATGTGCAGTCATCCTGTTATGTAGCCCTCACTATGATCTATTTCCAAAATTTGCTCATCATCTCAAACAGAAACTTTAGATTCATTATAATAACCTCTCTCCCATCCCCCACAACCCACTTGGTAAACTCTATTCTAGTTTCTGCATCCATGAATCTCTCTACTCTCAAGACCCCATAGAGGTAAACTCATTTAATATTGGTCCTTTTCTGTTTGGCTTATTTCACTTAGCTGAATGGCTTAGAAGGTTTACCTGGTTTGTAGCACATGCCAGAATTTATATCCTCTTCAAGTCTAAACAATGTTTTATTCATGTACCACATTTAGTTTACTCACCCACGGATGGGCATCTGGGTGCTTCCATCTTCTGGCCGCTTTACATAGTAATACTGCTATGAACATGGGGTACAAGTTCTTAACTTGTCAGGGTGGCAGTTTGACCTCCTGTCTCCGACAGGCACCTGTCAGCACACTGGGACTGGCCTGCAGTGTTTCTGTTGGAGCCATGCTTGGAATTTTGGATGGCTCATGAGTGCCTAGACTCAACAGCTGGTCCCTGGCACAGTGGTGAGAATGTGTACAGGGTGCTTCCATGTCCTTTCTTTGCAAGGAAGGACTCTAAGGGGCAGAGGGAACAAGACAACAATGAAATTTCAGTATGAGTGTAGCATGCATTTTAACAATGAATGTCTCTCTATCTCTGGATACAGTCCCTCCTGATATTCCTGGCTTGGATCAAAAGGTGCTTCTGAATTTTTCTGAATAGAGAATCAGAGACGGGAACCTTGGCACTGGAGGTCATGGCCTTCCATGCCCCAGCCCTGTAAGGGCTGTGCATGTGTTTGGTCGATAATCCTTTCTCTCAATGTTGGCTCCCTGCTGAAGCCCCAGAAGTGAATAACTTTGAAGCTGTGTTAAGCAGAAGTGTGTGGCTGTTCCTTTAACTTCTGAGAAATGCCATCATGAGGATTCTCACTTGGGTCATCTAGCCCAGACCCGGCTCTCTCTATGTCTGAGCTTTTTATCATGGCTGCCAATGGATTTTAGAATTGGTGTCAAGATAGGAATCACAGCATGGCCTTGGAGTCTCTTAGGTTGAGCCTGCAGTCTGACAGATCAGATTCCAGGATGGTTGGATTCTGACTGTCTCTAAATTCCAGACCAAGTCAGATGAGGACAGCATAGGCTGCCTACGTCTTTCATTTGGGTCTCTGTCCTTTTAAGTCTCAGTCATTAAGAATTCAAATTCTTTTGTATATTGTGCCTTAATCTTTGTGCTTTTGCTTCTTGCTAGACTCATAAGGAAAATAAAGGTGTTGGATTCTGTTAGAGGGAAAATGGAGTTATACTAAAAGTTTTGGTTAACTGCAGAAATGAAAAATTATAGAATAGGATACTGGCTTGGGTCCAATTACTGCTCTTAGTTCTGTTTCCCGGGCTTCTAAAACATTAGCTCCTCCTCTTTTTAACTGAAAAAAAAAATTCTCAAACACATTGCCTTAGCCTAGGAAATAAGATCTGGAGAAAAGCTTAAACATGCTGTGTAATTAGGAGACTCAGTGTGTGTGTGTGTGTGTGTGTGTGTGTGTGTGTGTGTGTGTGTGTGTGTGTACCTGCAGGTAGGGAAGGGTCAGATGCAAACACAAGGTGGGTGGCACTCCACACATGCCAATAAGCTGGCTGATGCCTCAAAGGTTGGTCTAGACAGTTTCCCAGCCATTGGTTCTCTGCAGTATATTTCAGGAGGCTGTTCTCTGCAGCAGTCCATCAGGGAGGTGAGGAAACAGAAACTCTTGGATCTTTCCCATCTCTTTCCTATCTCCCAACTCTTGGCTCTTTCCCATCTCACTGCCAAACTTCACCCTATCCCATGGGGTGTAACAGCAATCCCTATCCCCCGTACCTGTCAACTCGCTTGACTCCTTAGCAGCTACTGAGAAGGTCACTCTTGCAGAATGATTCTTTATCCAGGGCTGTGTTAACCTTACCTACCAGGTCTGGAAGACGGCTGGAGGTAGACTCAGTCAGTTTCTGTCTCTGTCTTGCTTTCTTCCACAGATTAGGCAAGTTCCTATCACTACCATTCGTCTTCATCTACTTTAGTTACTGTGATAAAATACACACACCATGACACTGGCCATTTAAAGCAGTTGTGGGAGTTCAGTTCAGTGTCATAAAATAGATGTGATGTTTTCAACCTGTCAGAATGTTTTATCTACCCAAACTGGAACAGCACTGATTAAAGACCAACTCTCTCCCCCCATTTCTTCCAGCTTTGTGAATCTATGAATTTGATTACTCTTGATCTTCATGTAAATGCTATCAATCATACAATGCTTTTTCTATGTTTGGCTTTTTCTATCCATTATATGCATCTGGTATATCAATATTTTATTCCACTTTATAGCTTAGTTGTAGTCCATGCTATGTATTTACTACTCACTTACTATTCTATTGATGGACTTGGGTGTTTCAACCTTTGGGGTAATGTGGCAAATGTTTCCATAAACACTGGTGGAGAGCTGTCTGTTTACATCTTTGCTTTCAGTCTCTCTCTCTCTCTCTCTCTCTCTCTCTCTCTCTCTCTCTCTCTCTCTCTCTCTGTTCAGGAACAGAATTAAGTCATAGGGATTTTGTTTCTGCCTTTTTAGGAACCACCATACTGTTCCCCACAGTGGCTGCTGGGTATTATATTCTCACCAACAAAGCTTCAGGGTTCTGTTTTTGCCACATCCTCATCAGCATCTGTTATTTTCTGATTTTATGAGACTAGCCATACTAATGTGTGTGAAGAAGCATCTTAGCTTGAGTTCAACTTTTGCTTCCCCAATGACTAATCATACTGAAGATCTTTAAGTGTTTAGTGACCATTGAAATATCAATCTTTTTTTGAGAAAACATCTATTCAAGTCCTCTGCACATTTCTTAAATTGAATTATTTGCTTTTGTTATTGAATCAAAACAAACATTAAAGAATATGAAATCCCTCACATTGTTGAATGTCTTCTGCTATTTACATAGTTACTGGGTTTCTCTTCCTATTATCTCTTGTGTCTAGTCTTTTCAAGATGCTATCGTAAGATGCCAGAGATAGAGTAATTTATGAGTAACAGAAATTTAATTTTCATAGTTCTAGGGGTTGAGAAATCCAAGATGAAGTCAGGGCAGATCTGGTGTCTGGTGAAGGCTTGTTCTCTGCTTAAAATGGCCCTTTATTGTAGTGTAATCATAGGGGAACCACTGTCCTCCTTTCATCTGAGGTCAATAATACTGTCCAGGTGGGCATCACTCATAACTTAATCACCCCTTAATGTCATCAGATTGGCCAGTGAGCATGTGAATCTCAGGGAACACACTCAACTTGCATGGATACTCTCCCTCTGTTCACTTCCCCCATTCTTGAAGGAGGATGCCTTGCTTGAACTCACAGTGACCTCCATTGCCGTTTCTACCCTCTGATAACTCCAGGTGACACTTCTCCTTCAGTTACTTCAATTCTTCCAAAACTAGGGTTTATTTCTTATGTAAGGATAATTTTGATTCAATATTGGCCTTTGAAGTTAAATTTTAGCCAACTTCACATGTCTAGAAAAGTCTTTTTCTTTGGATGTATGTGTGTGCATGTGTGGACATGAGTGCACTCACACAGGTATGTGTGCCTCTGTGCAAAGACTTCCTGAGGATGTCCAATGTCCTGCTCTATCCCTCTACACCTTATTCCTTGGAACAAGGTAACTCTCTGAACCTAGAGCTCACTGTTGTGGTCCCCTCCCCCTGCACACAACTAGCCAGTTGGCCAGCAAACCTACTCAGTCTTTCCATTTCCATTCCTGACAGTGTTTTGGTCACATGTGTGTGTGTGGCTCAGCTTTTTATGTCATGTGTGTGATGTGAACTTAGATCCTAATGCTCGTGCAGCAAATGCTATGACCCAGTGAGCCACTTCCTCGGCACAGCTTTATGCATCTAGAATTCACTTATGTGATCATCCTTTTTATATTTTATTCCTCAACACCTAAGCCACTTTATGTGCTATCTAAAAGGATATAAGACCCATTACCATTGAAGAAAACAGTGATTTTTGTTTGCTTCTGATATAGTTACTCTACTAATGTGCATTCTCTCTCTCTCTCTCTCTCTCTCTCTCTCTCTCTCTCTCTCTCTCTCTCTCTCTCTCTTATTTTTATTTGTTTGAGACAGTCTTACTACCTAGCCCAGGCTGGTCTTGAATGCTCATGATCCTCCTGCCTCAGCCTCCCATACTAGGATCACCAACATTCACTATCATGGCTGGCCCATGAAATGGTATTTCAATATGATTTCATTTGTACTTCCCCAATAATAAATTAGGTTGAACATATTTTCATGTACTCATTCATATATTTTCCTTCAGAGAAATGTATATTCAAATCTGTTGCCCCCTTTTTGTTCTTGTTTTGTTTTTGAGACAGGGCCTCATGTAGCTGAGGCTGGCATGGAACTTGATATGTGGCTGGGGATGATCTTGAACTCCTGATTGTCCTGCCTCTGCTTTCCAAGTGCTATAAGATTATAGGCATGTCCCATCGTACATGGCTTTGCCCACTACATGCTGTTGCCAAGTTTTAATTGGTGAGTTGTAAATGTTCCTTATATATTCTAGTTGTGTGTTCCTTATAAGACATGCTTTGCAGGCACTTTTGTCCATCCTGTGCTTATCTTTTAACTTTCTAACTGGTGTTCTTAGAAGTACAATGATTTTTAATTTTGATAAAGTTAAAATGATTTGCTTTTGCTTTTGGTATCATATCTAAAAAATTATTGCCTAATCTAAGATGATGAAGATTTATCCCTATGTCTTCTTTGAAAAGTTTATAATCTCAGCCTTTACATTTAGGTATTACTCATTTTGATTTTATTTTAGTAGGTAGTATGAGGTTGGGGTAAATATTTTTCAAAACATTTATAAAGAATCAGAAGTTCTTTTTAATCACATATAAGCAGTATGCTTCTCCTCTTTAGTTTATTTTCTTTCCGTAGTTCATTTCACTCAATGAATAGTCATTGAACAATTAGTTTGTGACAGGCTCATGCAGATACTACAGAAGAGAATAAGGAGTATTTTCTATTTGAATGAGTTAAGAGTGAGGTAGGGACTAAGACACTCCTTAGCTACTGCAGGATCTTCAGGTGGTGGAACTTTTGGGAAAGTTATGGGGTCTTTAGGAGATAGAGCCTTATTGGGAGAAATAGTTGCTGGGAGTTTCGAAGGCTTATAGTGTTGCCTACTTTCTGTTTCTCTCTCTCTCTCTCTCTCTCTCTCTCTCTCTCTCTCTCTCTCTCTCTCTCTGTCTCTCTCTTTCTCTCTCTCTCCCACCACCCCTGCTGCCGTGTGTGTGTGTGTGTGTGTGTGTGTGTGTGTGTGTGTGTGTGTGTGTGTCTACTTTCTGTATATGTATGAAAATGTGATCATTGCTGCCATGCCTGCCTCACCATGATGGACTCTTATCCTTTTGAAACCACAAGCCAAAATATACCCTTTCTTTCCTGTTGCTTTTGGTCATGCTATTTTATCACAATAATAGAGCAGTAACTAATCTGGGTATTTAGTTCAGGTTGAGGGGGCCAAGGGAACATTTGGACAACGTGAAGTTTATTGGGTGGGCAAGAGTGGTGACAGATAGAGAGGGGAATAACAGTCCAGGTTGGTGACAGACCATGTGCAGGGAGTCATGGAGCCCCCAGGAAGCATGACATCCTTGTGGATGTGCAGTTGCTAACCTTAGAAATACTAGTCTGGAAAATTGTGATAGTTACATGGCAGCAATCAGGGAAGCTGAGTAGCCCTTGTTCAGAGAGGCTTTGCTGTCACACAGATGAGTGGCAGCGTCAATTCGGCCACAGCTTGTGCAAACTTAATGAGGAAGTTGATTCAGAGAAGAGTTGGGACATATAGCCCTGGGTGCACTCTAACAAGGGCAAACAAAGAATATTTGGGAAAGTAGAATTTATGGGAAAGGAGATTTACTACATCTGAACAGTGAAAAGGAGATATCCCAGATACTAGACTTGGGGAGCTGGAGGTGCAGGGCTGTGGCTTGTGTGGTACATGAAGGTGATACATTCAGTTAGGGGCTTAAATATGGTTTGCAAACCTGTACCATGTTTTCAGTTACCTTTGACCAGGCTCCAAGTTCTGAAAGGCATTGTGGTGGTTTGAACAGGGATGGCCCCCATAAGCTCATCTATCTGAATGCTTGGTCATTAGGGAGTGGCACTACTTGAGAGGAATTAGGAGGTGTGGCTTTGTTGGAGGAAGTATGCCACTGGGGATGGGCTTTGGGGTTTCAAAGGTCCAAGCCAGTCCCAGTGTCTCTCTTCCTGCTGCCTTCTGATCTGATGTAGAACTCTCAGCTCCTTTTCCATCACCATGTCTGCCTGCATGCCTGCCGCCATGCTCTCCACCATGCTGATAATAGACTATACCTCTGAAACAAGCAAGCCCCAATTAAATGCTCTCCTTTATAAGAGCTGCTGTGGTCATGGTGTCTCTTTACAGAAATAGAAACCCTAACTAAGATGGGCTTCAAAGAGGGTTAAATATTCTCTTTTAAAGTCCAATTCAAGTTCTCCCACTGTTTGTTTTTTGTTTTTAAACTCTAGAGCTTGAAGCCAGTACCTTATGCATGTGAGGCCAGCACCCTGAAGCTCTGCCCCAGTCTCCATTTACATTGTTTCTTGTAGTATTGATAGCGTATCCATGATTCCAATGCCCACCTTTCCCTCCCTCCATCTTGCTTGCCTCCTTCTGTCCATCTTTGCTTTCTAACATGCTTATACATTTGTATCAAACCAGCCTATTGCTGGCCAGAGAGCGCACAGGAATCTTGACTTCCTGTCCAGCTTGTTCCTATTGCCTGCTTGAGTGTGGGTTCCTAAACTGGGCTGAAACATTCTCTGGCTCCCAGTCGATGTAAAAGAATTTGCTTTCCTAATGGTTCCCCTAGTGAAAAATATTACAAGGGGGCCAGCAGATGTCTCAGAAGGAGGAAACACTGCTTGTTAAACTAGGAAATGCAGATAACTGGCATGCTTCCTTTTCTCTGCCGACACTGGCCTGAAACCAAGACACCACCAAGTGCAGCTTTGCTTCAGGGCAGCTGTGGCTGGTGGCACTAAGAATCTGTTCTCTGGGATCAAGAAACAGTGACCTGAGCTCTAAATGCTGTGGCTATAGACAGTGCAATTGCACATGTCACTAGTACCTTGTTTGGCCACTGGGATTGTTCAGATGACGGGCCAGCAAGCTTACTCATTGCTGCTTTTTATTGTAACATTTGCTGTGCACGCGGGCCTCATCCTGTGGCCGGAGCCAGAATCAGGAGTATTTGTCTCCTTCAGTGGGGTCTTAGCTATCCGAGGAGAGGGGAGTTGCTTTTGTGTTTCCCATGGCATCTAGCATAGTGTTCTTCCAGGAGATGAACTAACTCAAATCTACTCTCCTAACTAAGCAGCCTTGTTCTGAAAAGCCAGGACGTTGACTACCTCCTTGGTGCTAATTCTCTGGGTTGCTGTTGGGGCTCCAGGAGGACATCTCAGCCATGACTTTCAGGAGAGCAGGCATCAGATCTCCATGGCTTCTGGCAGGAAGGGGCTGTTGAGGGACCAGAAGGAAAAGCAGAGATCTTGTCTTTCCTCGAGGCCCAGGGCAGACACAGCTTTCCTGGTTCCCCGAGGAGCCTGAAGCTGGAGATCTGTGGCCTGCATCAGTTTCATCTGGCAATCCCCAGGACCACACTAGGTGAGCTGCTCTGTGAGCCTCAGTCCAGTGACTGGCTAGCCACTCTGACATGTGGCTACAATGGACACAAAATTACGAAGAGTCAAACCCAAACAGGATGTCTGACCCAGGTGGCTCTTTCAAACAGAGCTCCTTCCATCAACAAGTTAAGAAGGAACTTTAGCAAAACAATTCCGCGGATTCATAAAGAGATAAAATTAGAGCTTTGAAAGGGCTTTCTGAGGAAACCAGAGAACTTTCTTCTTCTTCTTCTTCTTCTTCTTCTTCTTCTTCTTCTTCTTCTTCTTCTTCTTCTTCTTCTTCTTCTTCTTCTTCTTCTTCTTCTCCTTCTCCTCCTCCTCCTCCTCCTCCTCCTCCTCCTCCTCCTCCTCTTCCTCCTCCTCCTTCTTCTTCTTAAGAAATTCCATTCAACAGATGCATTTACATATTTACCTTTATATAAAAATATCCATAATGCTGAGTACTGTGAGGGGGATGATGAGCCAGACCACCCGTTTTCTCAGGAAAGTTTACAGTGTTGAGGAAGAGAGACATGAATAAGTAGACACGGTACAAAGGAGGATGAGCCAGGGTCTTATAGGAAGTATAAGTACAAAGCCTTTGTGTACAGGAGGAGGCATGGAGTCTAAAGGGCAGATGGGGCCATGGTCAAGGAGCTCCTGTTTCAGCTGAGAGACGAGGATGCTCTCAGTGGGGGAGGGGGAGTGGGTTTTGACATGTTATGGAGGTGCTGATGAAAAGTGGTTTCGTTCCATAGGTGAAGCATCAAGTCCCAGACTTGGGCATCAGGTGTAGTCAGGTCTTGGGGCCTGGGGCATTGCTCTCAGCCATGTGACCATCTGTAATGGCAGTGCAGACAATGGAACACTGCGGACTAGGGATAATATAGTCAAGAGCTATTGGACATTGTGCCATCTTGGTGCAGGTACGCTGGCTGTCTGAATAAGCAAACTGGAGAGGCATGGGTAGAGTGTCTTCATTTTTCAGTTGAAGGTATTTGGAGCTGGAAGAGTTTAAACAGCATGTCCAAGCTGCTCCCCAGAAAGTAAGGCTTCCCGTGGGAAATAAGTCCAGAGCTCACCCTCTTCCTTTCCCACCACACTGCTGCTTGGAGTCAAGGTAGGGGTGGGAGACACTGCTATTAACAATGCTTGTTCTGATTCCAGAGAGTGTGCCCTTGGCTTTGGTTAGCGCCAGAAACTGGACCTCAGAGCAGAAGGGCCATGGAGTTCAGACGTAAGAGAGGCTCCAGGGAGGTGCAGTTGTGTGAGTGGAAGTGGTGTGGGGCCTCCCAGACGGAATAGATTTAGCTGAGGAGAATAATCAGAGAGGGAACTGTAGATGCCTAGTGAAGGACTTATTATTTCCTGGCTGCTGAGTGTGCTACCAGCTCTCTGGAGATGACCTCGGCTGAGAGACTAGCTTCATCCAGGGCGGCACCTCCTTCTACCCCCTAGTGACTGACAGGGTCCATCCCTAGGCTGACAGTGCCCAGGACTATCCACAAACCTGGGCTCTCTCCCAGCTTGAGCTCACCCTGAAGGCTCTCTAGGAGCTCAAGTTCCCCATGGGGTCTACTGATCTTCCTACTGGAACTGCATCATGGGCTACCCTGCCCTACTCCTGCCTCTGTCCCATCTTTTCCTCAGGTGCCAGCCCAAGATCTACCCATAGTAGATGTCTCAGGCGCATCTGCCTCAGTAAGCAGTATACAGAACCCAGCTGGAGATAGTTGGATATTCGTTTCTATCACTGGACTGAAGTTGAATCTGTGTAGCCCAGCCCACCCTGGGTGCTACATGATAAGAGGGTTGAAATGAATAGAGAGGGCTGAGGGAAACCCAAAGCCCACTAGTGTTCTCACAGAATCTGAGGCTTGTGTTCTTTACCTTCTGTCTATCTTCTAACATTCTTGTTCGGAAGGGGCATGCTCCTTTATGGCAGGTGGGCAGGAGCTGAGAATTTGGTGTGTGCGTGTGTGTGTGTGTGTGTGTGTGTGTGTGTGTGTGTGTGTGTGTGTAGAATGTGAGATTGCAATGGAGTAGAGGTTGCCCTGTGCTCTGTGTTCTGAATGCCTTTGTGTCAGCCCACTGGATGAGGAGAAGAGTGAGGAAGAGGAAGTATGTATGGGAAAGGAGAGTCAGGAGGACTGGGGAGGAGCCACACTGAGAGGAAGGAGAATCAGAGTCCAAGAAAGACACTTGAGTGGTCTCAGTCGTAAATCTATGTCCACTTTCTTCCTTCTTCTTCCTCACGGCTTGCAATAGAATCCAGGGCCTTGCACCTGTGCCCACTTTTGACATATATGAAAATATCATTTATAGACGTGAAGTTTTATTCATGTATGTGATTATTTTCTATATAGTCTTTTAAAAATTTGTATTTATGGTACATCCATGATGATGTTATGAAATCTTTTTGTATGGGAAAATGGTTACTATGGTGAAACATTCGTATATGCGTTAAATCAAAACACAGTGAACGGGTTTAAGTAGGGTTTCCCCAAGGGGGAAAAAAACCTCTTAGCTAAAAGGATGGAGGAGGTGCAGAACCAGAAGGCCAGCTTCTGAGAGTGATCATTCCTTTGGGATTTATTTTCTGTAGTTTGAATTATGTGAGAACAGTTAATCTTCAGTCCGATTTCTGAGGATGAAATGACTCTGCAAAGCTGAGTCTCTCCATTGGAAGCTCTCTCTCTCAGTACGAAGCATAGCAACCTGAGCCTGTGTCCACAGGAAGCCACAACAGTGGGCCGCTCAATCTTCAGGGGTCTCTCATGAGTTGAGTAGCCCCTTGAACTCAGGGACACCACGGAGGACTCTTGGGAATGAGGAGCACTATGCAGGCTGACCGTTCCTGAGGGCTGCCTGGCTGGCCTGTGGCTGAGCACACTGCTCTCAAGTTTCCTGGGAGCTTTCGGACTGATCAAGGTCTCCTCTGAGTTGCTCTGGCAGAGTCCCTAGGACCAAATGCTGGCCAGCTGAAAAGGCACAACTCAGCAGGGGGGCTGACACCCGTGGCAGGGTGACCATTCTTTAGGTACCAAGCACCTTGTATCAAAAAGTCAGATGTGGGGGTCAGTTTCCAGTTTCTTCTCACTTCATGGGCAGCAAAGAAGCCAGTGTACATCTTTGAATAAGTGCTGGCTCAGGGTTCAACTTTGGAAAGACTTATCTTTGGGCTCTGGCAAGTTCTGGCATGATTGCACGGTTGGAACCGGTAAGAAGTGGACAAAGACGCCAGTTCCAGTGTGTCAGACATCTCCCAACGAACAAGCTAAGCTAGGGAAGCAGTGGTGGAAACGGAAAAGAGGGGCCCGTGGGAGACGCCAGAGGCAGAATGTGTGCGGGGAACAGTGGTTTCTGCCTGGAGGTTTAGTGGCTGGTAATGCTGTTAAACTGGGAAGCCCGTTCTCACAAACCCTATGAGATAGGCCTCAAAAATAGAATCTGGTTTCAGATTCCAGCGGTGTTGCTTACTGCAGCCTGGGTAGGCACCGCTGGAACGTAGGCCACCCAACGCTGTCTTGTTTTCTAACTAGTAAAAACTGGAATGGTGATGGCTATTTCCTAAGTTATTTACTGCAGCGAATGGATGAAATGGTCACTCATCACACATCATTTACATACGATAGGCCGGCCTAAAACCAGTGCTTGGGGAATGGTATTAACTTTACCTGGTGTGGTTACTACCATTTCTGGGATTGTAGGAGTAGCTGGGCCTGCATTTCTCGTTAGGCTGTGCGGGGAGGGCTCAGGGAGGAGTCCACACTGGTGTGGTGTCTATTCAGGGTCGTCTGTGGTTTAGAACAGCTCTTTGAAGCAGACAGGAGTTAGGCTCTAAACAGTTCCAAACTCTTTTTCAGATAGGTGCAAATGACAAGCATGAATATGACTGATAATCCCTGTTTTTCCTTTCTGTTTTAATAACAGCTAAGATTTAAAAAGGGGGATTAGACCGTAGTGACACATTATTTGCTTAGCATGAAAAGTTCCACACTGGCATTAAAAGATCCAGGCCTTTTCCAGCTTTCCGCTTCCCCAGTCTTCTCGGGTTTTGGTTTTATACTTGTTGCTTCTGTTGCATTTTGGTTGCAAGAAAACTGCCATAGCATAAGGCATCATATCTACATTCAAGGAGAGGGAGGGGGTAAAGGCAAAGGAGGAGAGGGAGACAGAGAGAATGAGCAGGAGAATGGTTTAGCATCATTGCGTTCTCTCATAGCTGTCTGTCTTTCATCAGAGAAACTAACTGTTTTCCAGAAGACCCAACTGAGTTGGCCAGAATTAGACCCTTAGAATTAGACATGGCCATGACCCTTGGATTAAAAGGCTGTGAAATCAAGTTCCCTGCTAAAGAGGATCAGGGTTTCCCAGTGATGGTTCTACCATAGGGAGGTATTTCTAAGCGGGTGAGAGTCTAGCAGCTTTCCAGTGGTACCCTCTGTAGATCGTGGACTTCAAGCACATGAGGAGAGCGGCTGTTTTCTAGGTGGTAAGAATTGGAAGGCCAGTTGAAAAGAGGCAGTTCTGATCTTTTTGGTTTCCCATGGCCTGAAGGAGATTGGATTCTCTTTTTCCACCTCCTCCCTCTATCTTTTCTTTTTTTATTTGGATATGTTAAGTTAGGGGATCTAAGTAGATAACATTTGAAAAGTACTGGTAGAGTTCAAGATTAAACTGCTGCTGCCTTCAGCAACAGGCTCAGCTGCACGGGAAGCTGAGAGTAGAGGAAGGAGACCACCCAGTCCACCTGGAGCAGGAAGGGGCCTAGGCATGGAGATGAGCAGATGCTCCTTGGAGGCCCATGTTCCCCCTTATCAAGGAAGCTTCTTAACTCTTCACAACTCAGTGGAAGCTGAACATTCACAGCTATCCACAACAGTTTCATATTCAAATTCCTTATCATAAAATGAATTAGAAAAATCATACATTTGTGACTAGTGACATCAGCATCAGTGATTAAAATAGGGTATTATAGTAATTTCAAGCATTTCTATAGTAATAAAAGCCTATAAGTACTATAGATCTTTCTTTTTTAAAGAAAAGCTATAAGGCTGGGCAAGGTGGCACATGCCTTTACCACAGCCCTTCAGAGACGGAGGCATGCAATGCAGATCTCTGAATTTTTAGTTCAGCTTGGTCTACACAGTGAGTTCTAGGGCAGACAGAGCTACAAGTGAGACTTTGTCTCAAACAAACAACAAAACAAAACACAAAAAGGCAATGAATACAAGCTCAAACAATCCACTGGAGATGGATGGTGGTGAGAGGTAGGAACAACACGAAAATCCTCAGTGGTACACAGCTACAACTTGACAAGGGTTAAAATTGACGTTACGTCTGCGCCACCATAATAATGTAGGCAAAGCCTTACCAAGGGAGTGTGGAAAATAATTTGCAACAAGGAGAACAAATAATAGCACTTAAATACATGTTTCCACGCTACATTCAATACATCTCTGGATCACAGAGTGTCCCCTTGAACAGTGGACTTGTATAGCCAATGGCATTCCATCTAGTTGGCAGGTCTCACAGCCATCTCAGGTCCATGTCTAAAGCTGACTTCAATGTCTACGGTTCACTGGAGGACACCTGCTCCTCCCCTCCTGCTCCCCGTAGTTAAGGGCACCAGCAAGTTCAGCTGCTCAAGCCAGAAACCCAGATGCCACTCTTGTGAATCTTTCTTTTCCCTTACTCTTCACACCGGATCACTCATCACTCTGATTGAATTCTCCCCCATGTCATTTTAGTCTTCCTATTTCTCTCTGCCCCACCGTGGCCACTGTGAAGTAAATAAGGAGGCAGTATCTCTCGCCTCAGAAATAAACTCCCAGCATTCATTGTGACTTCTAACCAGTTTAATGTGATGGCTTTTCATGGTGCTGAGGAATCATTGTTGCAGCCACAGCAGATGGCCTGCTAGCCTTCTTAGGTATAGGAATAAGTTGTACAAAAGCACCCAGCCACAAACTTTGAAAAGCAGAAATGGCTGATGTCTCAACAGGACTTTTGTAAATGCTCAAGATGTCTTTCTTTTCTGTAAGTCAACACTCACCTCTCCATGCAGCATAGTAGCACTGACAATAAAAGACCGTAGGACTAGAGAGTGAGGTCCTCAAGGCATGTTAGGGAAAATGGCTACTTTGCAGTAGCCAGAATATCCAAGGGCAGGGTTGTTTTATTAATGCATCCATCAGTTAATTATTGCTGTATGTGTGTAGCATTGTTGGAGACAATGCGGCATATGGGACAGTCTCTGCCTGTTAAAAATGCAGCCCTGGGTAGAGATAGAAAACCAGAGCATTGCTTCACAGAGTAGAGGGCCAACAGGGTAAAGTGGCCAGGGGTCTCTAAGGAAGGGATTCACCACAGCTTGCAGTGACCAAGGAAAGCTTCCGGGCACTGTGCAGTAGAGATGTGAGTTCCAGATCCAGCTCTTTTAGAGCCTTTCCTTTTTCAGCTCTGACTATAATCAACGTGACAAACCACTAGCTTTTAATAATATCATTCGCATTTCTGTGGCCATTAGTCAGAATGGGCACCTCTTCATGTTTATGGACCTCATGCATCTTCTTTTCTGTATGTGGCCCATATCATTTGACTGTGGAAAAAAAATTTCAGGACTGAGAGAGAACGCTGTAATGCAGATCAGGAACTTGTCTTTGCTCTTTGAAGGATTGACTTCCTAAGTCCTACACACATCTGTGGACAAAAATAAGGATCAGGATGTTTTCTCAAAAGCAGACTTGCTTCCTGTCAGTGTCTGCCTTTCTTTGACAATGTAGCTTCCTTTTCTAGGCTGGTGGTCACTGAGGGAGGTCAGCAGGATGTGATGGAATTTGTACATGCCAGCACCACAGTCGTCATTAATGAGGTTTTGTTTATTTAAAAAAAAACAGTCAAAAGCAAGGGAGAAAATCTTCACAGATGGACAGAGGGAGTTGTATGGAGGCTGGGGAATGTGAGAACTGTCTGATAAAAGCAAAAGATCTGAGTGTACAAATCTTAAAAGGATGAGGTCCAACATCCTATCTGGTTTGAGAGAAATGTCTAGAGAAGAACTACTACATGTATTTGAGAACGACTTCTTCATGTACGAACAGAAGGTACACCACTGTCAACCTCAGATATCAATGTCATGTTGCATCAACATCAAGGACTTTCCTGCTTAGCCCATTTGATGGCAGTCAATAGGGCTCCACTGTGCCTCACATTTTAACCATCTGGTGACCACAGAACAGAATCCACGCTGCCTGAGGCATAGAGTAAGGTACACCCAGGATGAGAAACTTGGGTACCTTGCTAGGAGTCTTGGGTCTGTAACTTATCAGTTGTGTTTGATAAAGCAGTCCTGTCTGTCTTCTGGGCCCTGGTGTCCTTATTTGTACGCAGGAGAAAGTTATTAGCTCATTAAGTTCCTGTAAGCATTAAGTGATATGTTACTATATATGTCTACTTTTCAGTCTTTCCTCTTATTGTATCATTTATGTAGCTAAGCAGAGGTCCATGAATGCTGCATATCAGTGGTAATCCTGAGGCCCTGTGCACCAGCTCATTCCCATAACCAAGCATCATCAGTAGGAAGACCTTCCTCAAGCTCTTTCCTCACATACCTTAACTGTATCTTTTTATTATTCAGTTTGTGCAACAGATATTAAAGAGTAGGTGTATTCAGTCTGATGAGTCTTTGGCATTACTGAACATTCCTAAGCCTCTCACGTGAGATGCATCAATAGGCACAAGTGTACTTTCTGATGACCACCCGTTTTGCATTTTGTCTGCCACTTGCTTTTGAGAAGAAACCCATTTATTTGTATGAACTACTGAGGATTCCATATGCAGAGGGCATTCCTTCAGGCAGGATCTGATGCTTAATGACCACGGGCTGGTAGAACTGCATAAATTATGTAATAAATACTTGATGGCAATGTAAAAATTACTAAAAACAAAAAGGTATTTGTTGAAATGAGACTTACTATATGTTGAGTTTTCTCTGTGCAAGGGAATTAACTAAAATTATGATTGCAACCCCCCCAAAACCCCATTCAGGCTCCCATTTCATAGACATCAAAATAATTCCCACAAATCTTCCAAAATGGACATAAGCGTTGGAGGGATGGAGAACCTGATGTTATAAGACTCGAAGGGAACTGAATGCTTGGCATCTGAGAAAAAGGATGCCAGCATGTCTGAACTCATGACCTGCCATTCTTCCTCCTCCTTCCCTCCCTTCCATCTGTGTGTGGTATATGTATGTGTGTGTGTGCAGGTGCACATGCCCATGTGTGAGCACATGGTGGTCAGAGATCATCATTAAGTGCCTTCTATCCTCTTCACCTTAGTTTTTGAGACAAGTTCTCTTACTGAACCCAGAACTATGCATTTTGGCTAGACTGGCTGGCCAGTGAGCCTCTGGGACCAGCCTGGTTGTCCCCATTCCCCACTGGGTTACAAACATGTCTCCGGTTCTTGCTTCTGTGCTGGTCCTGAGGGTCTGAACACAGGTCCTTATACTCTTATGGCAAACATTTTACCCACTGAGTAATCTCCCCTAGCTGACTTCTTTATTCAAAGTAATATCCTCTTTATCTGACCTGTTTGTCAAACCACACCGGTGAGTTGTATGTGGAAGCATGCAGCTGGCTTGGGGGGACACATAGGACACTATGGTTAGGTATAATGCAGAGCTCAGGTTCTGCAGGTTTGTACTGAACACATGGCAGGGTTAAAATTCCTGAAACGTTGGGAGGGGTACCAAGAAGGTTGCTGTGCTTCCTTGGTAACAAGTATTCAGAAAACAGGGGAAGATATTTCATTGCACAGAAAATTTAATAGAAGAAAATCATAGCACAAAGTTAAGGAAATAGTGAGGAAAGCACCGTGCACACCAAGGAATGAAACATTATGCTAAATCATTTACATCACATGAATCATGACAGATCAGATTGTCTTAGTACTTTTCAATTACTATGATAAGACACCATGACCAAGACAACTTATAGAAGAAAGTTTATTTTGTGTTTATAGTTTCAGAGGGTTAGAGTCCATGACCATCATGGTGAGCAATAGGCAGACATGTCACTGAGGCAGAAGCTAAGAGTGTGCATCTTGATCCACACATGTGATGCAGAGAAAGAGATTGAGAGTTTGTGGGCTTCTGAAACCTCAAAGTCCATCTCTACTGACACATTTTCTCCTCTAACAAGGCCACACCTCTTAATCCTTCTCAAACAGTTCCACCAACTGGCAACTAAGTATTTAAATATATTAGTCTATGGTAGTCATTCTCATTCAAACCACCACATTCTTCTCCTTGGCCCCTATAGGCTTGTGGCCATATCATAATGTAAAATGTGTTTAGTGCAACTTAAGTGATTTGTGTGTACTTTTTTGTTTTTGGTTTTTCGAGACAGGGTTTCTCTGTGTAGCTTTGCACCTCTCCTGGAACTCACTTGGTGGCCCCGGCTGGCCTCGAACTCACAGAGATCCGCCTGGCTCTGCCTCCCGAGTGCTGGGATTAAAGGCGTGCACTACCACCGCCCGGCCTTGTGTGTACTTTTATATGATTGATAGACTTTAATGTTTTTAACCACTAGTAACTTTTTATGTGATACAATCATTTGATGTCAAGCTGCATTTACTTATTTAAGAGAAAAATATTCTGATAGATGATCTTACTATGTAGCTCAGGCTGGCTCTGGAGTTTCTATCATTCTACTTTAGTCCCCTGGGGGCTGGGATTATAGGAGCTAAAGCTGCTTCTAAAATGCCACTGGTAGTTCTTTGGTCTTGCCTTTTACCAACTTTAGAAGCTGTGTGCCCATTAGGCACTTGCTGTACTAGTTAGATAGTTACCTAAACAGCCATAGAAAATGAGAACATTAGATGACTTTTGGCCTCTCCTCCTATTGAGTTTGCCTTTACTGCACAGGATGGTGAAACCTGTATTTATTTTCTTCCTACTGTGTGCCATAAATGACATACACGGCCCTGAAATAGGACTTCATTGCTTTTCCTGGAGAAAACAATATCATGAATTTTACTGAATGCTCAATATTCTTGACATTTTTACTGAGTTTGCCCGAGACAGCCACTATGGAAATCAGCGTGGCAGTTCCTCAGGAAGATGGGAATTGATCTGCCTCGTGATCTATCTATGCCACTCTTGGGGATGTGCCCAAGGGATGCTTTATCCTATTACATGGACACTTTCTCTACCATGTTCATTGCTGCTCTATTCATGATAGCCAAAGATTAGATATGGCCTTGATGTTCCTCACCGGAAGAAATGGATAAAGAAAAAGTGGTACATTTACCGAATGGAGCATTACTTTGTTATTAAAAAAATGACACTAGGAAATTTGCAGGCAAATGGATGGAACTAGAGAAAAATCATCTCGAGTGAGGTATCCCAGACCCCAAAAGACAAATATGGTGTGTATTCACTTACATGTGTTAAGTCAATGACTTAGCTGTTAAGTCAATAATAATGAAAGTAACAATTTATAGAACCACAGAGTGTAGTTATAAAGGACTAAAGAATATAGGCAGATCTTGTTAGGAAAGGGAAATAGAAAAGATAATATGTAATTATAACTACGGATGGATGGGGGTGGAGCAGAAGGATCAAGTAGGGAGGGGAGAGGGGTTGTGGGAAGAATGGAGGTAGAAACAGCTAAAATTTAGGGGCATTTGAAGGGTAATGGAAACAATTCAGTAGAAACTTCCTAAAATATATACGTATGAGAAGGCAGTCTAAATGAAACTGCCAAATAATGGGGGAGAGAGAGCCACAACTGGCCATCCCTTGTCACTAAATAAAGTTTCCAGTACTGGGAATGGATTATATCTAATTGAGTTGTTGGCCAAAGGGGTCCCATGGGAACTCCCAAACAACCCAGGCTGTTGTTGCCAAGACGATAAGTTTCTCTCCACAAACTGACAGCAAGGCCTCATTGCTGAAGACAACACCCACACAACTCATTGAACATGGAGAAGTCAAGCTGGTGCCTACAAAGAGCCTTCAACCCTATGTTCTAGTGTCCCTGGTACAGGAGGGTACTCCGCATGCTACCAAAAATGAAACATAAACTCCAACCCAGCCACAAATCCTTTAATCTACAATAGTGTCCTGTCTGCAAGATATACTAGTGCAAAGGTGGTGTAAAGACTGTGGGAGTGACCAACAACTGATTTGACTCAAGACCCACTCCATGAGATGGAACTAACTCATCCCTGACACTGCTTGGGCGACCAAGAACCAGAGACTAGATAGCCCAGGGACCTAGGGTAAATCCAAACACTAATGGTCTAAGAAACAAAACCAACGCCCCCCCCCCCAATCCCTACAGTGATACAATGACTATTGATATTCTGCTACATTCATAGATCAATTTCTTGTTCAGCCATCATCAAAGATGCTTCCTCCTGCAGCAGATGGGAATAACTAGAGACCCACTGACAGACATTATGTAGAGAGTAAGAGACTTTGGAACACTCAGCTCTAAATGGGACGTCTCCATCAAATCCTTCCCCCTCAGAGCTCAGAGAACCCTGGAGAAGGGGAGGCAGAAAGAGTTTAAGAGCCAGAGGGGATGGAAAATACCAAGAAAACAGGGCCTTCTCAATCAACGTGAGCAAAGCCCATATGAACTCACAGAGACTGAAGCGGCATGCACAGGTCTGCACTCGTCTGCACCAGCTCCTCTGTGCACATACCATGGCTTCCAGTTTAGTGTTTTTATGGGATTCCTGAGTGTGAGAACAAGTGGGTCTCTGATTTTTGTTCCTTTTCTTGGGATCTTTTCCTTCTGTTGGTTTTTCCTATCCAATGTCGATGGATAGCTTTTGTTTTATATTAATATTATCTCTTAGAAGCCTGTTCTTTCCTAATGAGAGACAGAAAGGGAGTGGATCTGGAGGGGAGGGAGGAGTAGAGGGAGGGGAAATCATAATCAGGATATATATGTGAGAAAATAATCTATTTTTAATAAAAGGAAAAAAAGAAAAGAAAAGGTCCCAGTATAAAAGACAAGCAGAGTGGAGAAGTGTGCCTGCCTTCTCTTTGGCCCCACTGCTGTGCTGGGCATTTTATCCCCCTTTTATTGTTAATTTTTCAGCACACACCTTCTGGTATTTTTCATTAAATTTCTTTATTTGTGTGCATATGTGTGTGAACACACACATGCCATGGTATATGTGTGGAGGTGAGAGGACAATTTTCAGGATTCTGTTTTCTTCTTCTGCCTTGTGGGCCCTGGGGATTGAACCGGCATCGTTAGGCTTGGCAGCAAATGCCTCAACCTGCTAAGCCACCCCTCCAGCTGAAGTCTCTCTTTTAACACCATCATCACTATCAATCCACATACTTTAGACAATAATTTACTCACAAAGGAAAGACACCATCAACTTTATTAATAACCAACATTTTTATTAGAGCAGTTACAGTTGCGGAAACTGTACATTATACATTTTGGTTTCAAGGATTATAAATTAAGGAACTCACTGGTAGGGAGTTCTTTTTCACAGCAAGAAACTTGAAATAAACAAAGTCATGTTTTATTAAGTACATTGGCAGACTTCATGTGCTGTCCAAAATGTAGAGTACAGTATAACAACCTATTAGAAAGATCCTTCATGGAAAATACAGCTGTGCACATTTTAGAAAAATACCCACAATTTGAGCTTTGTTTTAAAAAAGCTTATAAATCATATATATATTTATAAATGGAGCCAACATGCTCACTTTATAAACATCCTTTAGTCCTCTGTTGCCCATTCTTTTCAAAGCATTCATTACACATTTAAATAAACACTTAATAAGATTAAATATTCTATTTTCTTTAAAAAAAAAAAATCCGCCTTCCCAGCATACGGAGCTACAGGGGTAAGAAGGGGTGGGGATAATGTGGAGACTGACATAGGGACTCAGTTTGTTCTTGAGTAAAAATGGACTTTCTAAATTTAAAAGTCAAAGCAAAATGTAAAAAATAAATATACAAGTTGTAATTTTATTTTCACCTGCTCTCTTTCTGCCTTATTTAACCCGTCTTGGCCACACCCAGGAATTACTTACTCTATTGCACTTGTGTGAAAAAACCGCCACTGGGTCACTACCCTGCAAGTGACGAAGCATGCAGCCCACACCTGTGCCCCTGGAGTTACACACACCGTCTCTTCCACACTCAAGAGGCAGCTCGGGGCGGAGAGACTCGGCTGACACCGTGACATCATGGCTAACATCCAGGAAGAGATCCCCCTCCACAAGGTAACATCCTCGAGAGACTCAGACATACCTTACCTCCCCTGATTTCTTTTTAAATAATTATTTTTTTATAAAGATCATATAGTTTCTCTAGGTAAGCATGCTTCTGAGTAAATTATATAATAGAAAAAAAAAATCAATGCCAGAACAAAACAGGACAGCAAAAGACAAATATTTAAAACAAAACTGTCTATGTCTTTTAAAATTTAAAAGAAGATTACAAAACAACTTTGAAAAATGTGGCGGGCAGAGAATCGAGGAGCAACGAGCTTAAGGAAGCGTCTATCTACCTGAATGCATTCAACCAAAATTTGGGGGTGGGGAGGGGCGGGGTGGAGAAAGAGAAGGGTGGCTATTAATAGGCTCTTGCTTAACTTTCATAGGAATTCACATAGCCACTGACAACATTTTATTTGGTTGTAACGTACGTCAGCAATGAAACCGAACCCTTAACCACCGATGACTGCAATCCATGCAACGTTCTGACTACACTCCTTAGTATTCTGTTGTCTTTCAGCTTTTAAAATTAAGCACCTCCTGAGTGCATCAACAACTCCCCTCAGTGATGTTAAAAATATTTAAAATTAAATCATTTCTTTGGAAGGTATAGTACCTTCAGATCAGTACATTTTTAAGATAAATAGCCTTTGATGGGTTTAGAAAGAATAAACATGAAAATGATATATTGCTATTAAAATAAACACTATATTTCTCCTTTTTAACTAGTCTTTTGTTGCTGCTTTTCCTTGAGATGCAACCTGTGTGTTTTCATCCAGCCAGGGCTGCAGGTGGAAGATGATTATGCATCATATTTAAATAAACAGCGAAAATGAGCAGGGTCGTGCACAAGCAAAGGAAACGTTCCCTCCCAGAACATTCCAGGAGATGTCAAAGCAGCAGGTCACCGCAGAAGACTGCTGAGTGACGCTGCTACCTACTTCTTCTAATGAGATAGGAGTGAAGGTTGGAACCGTGCCCACCGCAACACAATCCTCAGACGGCATTCCTTGGGCGGTCTTCTCTCCCCAGCTCCCTACTAAAAACGTCAGATGGTAAAATAGTAAGGCAGCTGTTGACTTCCATCAAAAAAAAAAATTGCAGGTCCATACATTTCCAGTTTAGTCACACTCTGCTAGGACAGATGGAGTAGCCAATGCCAAGAACTTCGCCGGATGGGGCTGCTTCAGCAGATTTTAAAAAAGAATCGTTATTAAGCTTTGCTCTCCAACATGGCTGTGTGCTTCAGCTCCCAGAGGACCCCAAAAGACACAAAGCACTCCTGGGGGACCTGAACAGTTCCTCTGGCTGAATTTTCCAAGTTTCATCTCTCTCGTGATCCCATCCCAATTCCAAGCCTCCTTGCCTGAGTCTGACTGGGGTGTGCCGTTTAAAGGGCTGAGGACACCATGGCAGAAGTGTGGGCTAACTCCACTAGTTGTCATGATTTCACTGAGGGGTCAAAACAGGTATAGCATTAAATAATCATACTGAGTCAGGCACAGCCAACATTAAAGTGAAAGCAATGCCACTGATTAAAAAAAAAAGGTAAATCGGAATTGGAGGAAACAATGTTACTATAATTTTGTGTAGACATTAAGGCTACGCTTACCTTTCCTCATTCCAGTCAAGTCAGAAAGTGAACAAAAAGAATGGCCAACCCGATATTCAACAGCATGACCAGGACAATCATGATCGAATTAGGGCCCTGAAGGAGAAAAACAGAACAAAACAAGCACAATGTTTCCATGTCAGTAGGGGCTGCTTTACACAAACCCATCCCCAGAACCAATGACCAAAAATACAAGCTTACACACATGGCCGAAGAAACTAAGCCATGAGACACAACAGCCCTTCCAAAAGGTGTGAGCTAAAAGCCAATGCTACGTTTAGATGGAGTCACTGTTCAACTTCCCCTTAAAATTAATCCAGATTTGAATTAAGTTAAAAAGTATTTTCAAGCTGGGTGTGGTGGCACACACCTTTAATCTTAGTGCTCTGGAGGCAGAGGCAGGAAGAGGTCTATGAGTTCAAAGTCAGTCTGGTCTACACAGTGAGTTCTAGACTAGCAAGGCTACATAATGAGACCCTCATCTCAGAAATGTCTTTCTCTGCAATAGCTTACTGTATTTACCTCATGCAACTGGTGGCCTTGTTTGGGAAAGGTCACTGGAAAGGAGTCGGGAGCTCGTGGGACTCAGATGCATAGCTGTCCTTAGGGTATGACAGATTCATAAGGGCAGTCCCTCATCAAGGCAGTTGGAAAATAAGAATAAAATTGGAAGAATTTATTCCTCCAAGGAAAAATTCAGGAAAACACTCAGTGAGGTGTTTTCACTTTTATACGTCTTGTGTATCCTGGACAGGCCTTGAATTGAGGATCCTCCTACTGTGCTGGGATATAGGTTTATATCACCATACCTGGTTTATGAGGTGCTGGGGATTGAACCCAGAACTTTGTACATGCTAGGGAAATACTCTACCAAATGAGTTACAGGCTCAGCCCTCGGTGAGGCTTTCTTAACTCTTGTTTTTTTTCAGGGCCTCCTTCTGGGTCCTTCTCCTCCCTCCTTTAAAAACCACAAATGGGAAGTTGAATACTTCAACCTCCAGAAGTTATTTTTCCAGGTCTGACTTTTTGTTTCTAGACTCAGAATCAAACTACTGTAGAATCAAATATATTTAACCTAATGGTAAAATCCTATCTCTGTAAATATCGCTAGAATCAGTACCAGCCAACCCAAGGCCACCAAGCATCTATTTGTTTAAATGAAGTTTGTATGACCTAGCTATTCAGGTCTGGTGGTACCTGAAGAATCTGCCTTTATCAGAAGTATAAGATCTTGGTATTTTTATTACTATTATTATTAAAATAGCATTAATTCTTAAATAGTAGTGTTTTAGACTGCTTTTATGTTGTAGGTAAATTAACCAGCTTTTGAAAAATTTATTTTTTATCTGTATGACTATTTTGCCCGAATGTATGTATGTACTTTTGGGGGTCTCTGCAAACACCATGACCTACAGGTGTTGATTTGAGAGAGGCAAGAAGGCAGTCTGGCTCAATATGATTCAGTAGCTGTTGTTGGTTCAAACTTTGATTGTCTGACCTTGAGTAGTTTATTTTAGGAATATTTAAACACAGCACAATTTGGCAAAAAGTTTCCTGGTGCTAATTAACGCAATCTCGTATGCACAACAAAGCTTAAGACTTAATCATATTGAAACTCTTTGTACAACTGATGTTTTCCATAAAAGATGAGTTCAACAGATTAACTGAGAAAAAAAGACTCAAGATAAGGGTCTGGGGGAGGATCCAGTGTGGTCTCAGCCACACAAGATAGTACAAAGGTAACCAGGCTGTCAGCCACATCCACTCTCAGCCTCCTGGGCAGAAAACAGGTTATACATCTCTCCATTTAAGGAGACCACCTTGTGTGTTTAACTTTCCCGAGTCCCCCAGTGCTTATCTGTGACTACAAGGACCACTGTGCCACCTACATGTGCCCATGTGTGTGCTTGGTCTGTAGACACCAGAAGGGGGCACTGGATCTACTGGTGTTACAAGTGGTTCTGTGCTTCTATGTGGGCGCTAATACCTGAACCTGGGTCCTCTGCAAGAGCAGCATGTGCTCTTAACTGCTGAGCCATCTCTCTAGTCAAAATTAATTGTTCTAATTAAGTTTACACAAAAGGAAGCAGTTTCACTGAGTACCACACAAGTCTGTGCTGAAACAAGGTGACAGGGGGCATCCAATGTGCCTTCTCTGGTGACAGGACTAAAGAGTAAGGAAGTCTGGTCAAGTGTTTATCTTCCAGGCCGGAGCTTAGCTTAGGTCACCTACCACTGACTGAAGGACGTCCCTGCCCTGTGTTCACGGGCCACGGCTCTCTGGTGGAGGTCAGGGTGCTCTGTGCGTTCTCTGTCGTAACACTTGTCACATTTTATTGCCATCTGTTCTTACACTGTCACCTTCCCACCTAGACTCAGCTCCACAGTCTCAAGGGCTTTGGCTTTGTCCTCTCTGTGTCCCCAGTACCTGACTCTTGGGGTGTCCAGTTCCTCCACGCAGCCAGTGCTGAGGGAAAACCCTCCAGTGTCCAGCACTTCCCTAGGTGCTGGTGGTCTGGATGCTGAACAAAACAGATGATGTCACTGCATTGAAGAACACATTGTCGGGAAAGCGGGGTGTGGGGACTGAAGACAGGGCCTTTTGGGGGAGGGACCACAAGAAGAAGCCGCCCTCCACTTCTTAAGCCCCAAGCAGATGGAAGAAAAAAACAGGTTTTAAATGCCTGGCAGAAAGCTAAGCATCTCTAAGTAGATTATCACTTAGTTTTTATTTATTCTTCACACGAGATCATTAGTTCCATTCTAGAGGGATTCAGGAGGATAAGTGCATTAGAATATTTACAGGCTATTTACAAATCAAGGTTCTTTTGAGCCAGAATTAAATGCCAGCCTGTTCACTTGGGTGCTTTGGGCTCTGTTCTCTAACGCGCCTAAAGCTCAGACAGTTTACAAACCGTTTCTAGTGCAGTTCTCCAAGGCAACATTTTCATCTATCGCCTGTAATTCCCAGAGAAACAAAATCTTCCTAACTTCCAGCTACTCAATTAATAGGTGAGCTGGGCACGATGGTTGGTGCTTACAATCCTCGCAGTCTGAAGGCCGGCACAGGAGAAATGTCATCAGTTCAAGGATAGGCTGGGCTACAGAGTGAGGCTCGCTGCAATAAATGGTGAGTTCTACTCTATGCAACTGCTCAACCAGGGCAAGCTTAAGACACAGAAACTCTTAGAGCCCCAAATACTAGAGAACAATTTTCACTCTCCCATGTGAGCATAAAGAGTGTGGAAATGTTAGGGCTACTGTATGCTTTGATTAGACTGTATTCTCAAGTGTGCAGACGATTTGGAGTTGCTTCAATTTCGGGCTCATAGATTTAATTCCTCTCACAGATAATGGGGGCACGAAGCATGGAACAAACCTGTATGGAGTTCAGGCTCTGAGGAGGACCCAGGACAAAGAGAATCACCGAGTCCCTTTGAAACTGACATCAAAAACTGATGCTAGGGCTGCGTGTGTAATGTGGTGGCAGAATACCTACCTAGCATGTAGGAAGGCCTTGGGCTCGGTCCCAGGAAAAGGAAAAACAAAACAAACAAATATAAGCTCTGTTTCAATCTCTAACTCTCAATCCATAAACCCTGGTAAGGTGCTGTGGAGTTTACGTGAACTCTTTTGACCTGATTTGTATTCTGGGTTTGTAGATTGTCTTGGGTTGAATTTAGCAACTTATTTACTCTCTTTCTTCGAAGGTTTGGCCCACATCTCATCGTACTTGTAATCTGGTCAATGAATAATGAATGAATGCTTTTTCCAGAATGAAAAATACATACATATGTATTTCCTACTGAACACACACATCTATTTATCCTGTATACACACTAATACACAGGCATTTTTAAGCCTACCAGTGTAGCTCCTTTTAGGAAGCCATTAAAGGATGACCCAGGGAAGATGAGTGTAGACCAGCATCGGGAGGCTCCAGCAGCAGCCAGGTGAAAAGGAAAATCTGGGATTCTACGTTTAAGTGGAAGGTACCAAGCTGTGACTTTGGTTCTCTTCAGACACCTTAGGCAGGCCACTGGGTGAAAAAGCTTTACGGTGAAGTCCCATAAATACGACTGTGGTGGCCAGTGGTGGCTTAAAATAGCAAAATGAAGAAAAGCTTAGTCCTGTTTGTCCAGACTGACTGGGACAGGTGTGACAGGGAGCAGAAGCAGGGCAGACGCTCAGTACAGATCAGAAGAAACCTTCGGGCCGTTAGGAAAATAAAACAGAGGGTTTCAAACTACGAGAAGATACCCAGCTCAAGTTGACCCTGGAGGGGCCGCCAGTTTCTCCTGGAGGGCTGTAATCCCTGCAGGAGCCTACCTCCTACCTCTTATGTTTGTTAAGTAATTAATTTCCTCTAAGTGTTCGTCTGTGTCCCACAAGATTTTCTACATTTTCTAGATCCACATCCAGTGTGAACATGAAGAAATGGAATGTATTGAACCATTTATGAACTATTTATACTTCAACCAGTCTGTCGTTCATAATGATAATAATAAGGCCCTTTGAGCATTTATTCTACTCAGTACTGCATTAAGAACATAACAATTTCTCCAGCTGCTCACAAGGAGTACCGGCTGATTTATTATGGGCATCCTCTGCATGCCTGCATCTGTGTGGATATTTCTATGAATTTTAAACTATTCATTATAAGCTCTGAACTTGCACAGTGCTCTTGATTTCTCAGAAGAGTAGGCAGCACTCCACTGTTTCAACAGCCACTCACCGACTACTCTAATGGTGATGTGTCACACTTCCTAACTCCAGGGAAGAGGGCTGGCGTTAGCAATGAAAGGCAGCTTCCTGCTGCTATCAGGAAGGTAGCATTTTCACATGGAGGGCCAAGTCAATCCTGCCTTCCAGGTCTGGATGATCATTCACAGGGCAGTCTGAAGTTCAAGAGAGATGCAGGGCTGCTCAGGTCATCTCATACATATGTAACTTGGGTTTTGATCAGTGGACCTGAGCTGGAAGTTGCTTGGCTTCCTTCAGGAAACAGCAGGTTCCATGCATTGGTGAAGCCTATGCTTTTTCTAAATAAATTACAGTGGTGTTGAGTTCACAAACACACTGTACTACTAAAGGGAACAGCAATATTTCTTTCCCTTATCACTGGCTGATGAGGGGGATGCTGGACACATGCTTCCTCTATGGCATTTGGGAAATCAAATGCCCTACCGGACAGGCGATGGAATGGCATTGTTCAGATTTGCCCCTTGTTAACTAGGCAAATGGAATATCCGGGAAACCTTCTTCATAAATATTCACGTTGAATGTCTGAGAAGCAGTTGTTTCACGCAATGAGTCAATAGTGGTAGAATTAGAATAACAGATAATGAGCTATATCATTGTTCAAACATTTTAAAAAATAAATGCTTACTCAATACTCAAATGTCTTATGTTGGTCTGTCTTAAAAGCCATTTACTTCCACAGAAGTTGGCTCTCAGGAAGTTATCAGTCTAGTTGGATCTGATTAATTTATATTTAGCTAATGAAAAAGTGAAGAATGAAAAAATAACCAGTATTATATATACATATATTAGCAAAAATTAACATAAATTAATTCAAAAGATGAATGTTAATTGTTTAACCCAATGAATAAATGGAACAAAATTAAGAAACTGATGGCTAGTATATAATCTATCTACTTGCCCAGGATTCCACTTCAAACCACTACATACATGTTTCTGAAACTGCTAGTACCCATCAAGTGGCTGTGTCTTACTCCCAGTGTATTTCACAGTGAACCTGACCGCCTTGAGGCATATAGGACCAAGCTAATATATCAATTTATTTCAAATCAGTCACTTGAAAAAAAGAATTCTAAAAAAATTCAGATCCCATAAATTCTACAGAACTTGATAAAATCCCAGTTCCATATAGTCCTCACTGAATCAATCTCATGTCAAGGAACATGTAGTAGACATTTATCAATAACACGAATTTTACTGGTTCAAAAAAAAATCTTACCTGTCCAGGACACATCAACAATGGCTAGAATCTATCAGACAGCTGAGTCTGGGAAAATCCACACTCAGAGATGAGTTATAAAGTAATGGCATTGTTGTAAAAAGTTCCTTATTTGGGAAGAAAAATATTCTTATTGCAGAGCCTGGTGCATTAAGTAAAATACAGACTGCATGTTTATGAGAATTTACAATGGCTGCGTAAATTGTGTAAAAAGCCAAAGGAAGGATCAGAGTTCCTAGTTGCTAAGCAGAGGCGTCGGCTGTGGGTAGTGGCCATGTTTCCCTTCTAGGGGCCACTGGGTAGGTAATTAAGAACTTCACAAAGACATGCTGATAAATGCTTGCTAACCTGTGAGGCCATCCTGGGCTGGCCAGGCCTTAGCCCCATCTGGATTGTCTGCAGTTGGTGGCTGAGTAGGCTCAGGATTCCTGCCAAGAGAACTCTTCCCTATCATGAGCTATAAACATACATGTTCTGTTCGACTCGAACAACCCTGTGGACCTTTGTCGGCCCAGCTGTGGCCAAGATGGAAAACCGCCCACCCCATACCATTCTCCGAACAAACCCAAGCGCAGGGCTCTGGTGAGACTTACTGAATTGGCTTCTTTTTCCGAAGGGCAGGAATCACTGCTTGCTGGATTCTTTGGTATAGCAAGTTCAGACTTCTTGGCTTTAGGCTCAGCTTTGCTTTCTTTGGCAACTGGTTTTGTCCCAGATGGAGAGGGACTCCACTTGTTAGGTGACGGCCTGTGTACCAGTGCTGAGGAAGACTGGCTGGCTCCACTCTCATCCTCCCCATCTTCTGGAGGATGCTGGGGCGTGTTCAGTTTCACATAGTAGCCGTGATACTGAGAGTGCAGCTCCCCATTGCTGGGGTTGGGGACATGGTGGCGGCCAGAGTACTTGGGCACGGTTGCTCCGAGTTCCTTTGAAGGAGCCTTTGACGTCAAGGGCTTATTGACAATGGCTGTCACCTGCTCCTCGGTCATGCTCCTTCTATCTTGACTGAGTCTGGCCCCTGAGCTGGGGTTCTGTTTCCTCGTAGGCTTTGGGGAGGAAGGCTGGGGAGGGTGGCTCTGTTTGGGACTTGCCTCAGGGGACCTGGGGGGTGTCGTGCCTTTGCGATAAAAATGTGGGGATTCCTTTGGTGATGGTGGCTTTTCTGGTACCTTTTCTTCTGGATTTTCTTTAACGTCTACCCCCTCCTGAAATCTTTGTTTGATATAATCAGGGCCTGGAAATGAGAAACAGAAAGGAAAGGAAGGCGATAAAAAAAAGCAAGTTGTAAAGGTTTGCAATCTAGGTGACTATCGTTTTGCTAAGGGAGACCAATGTTCCTCCTCTTAGAGATATTTATACAGTGTGAGCACGTTTCAATATCCAAGGAAAAGATTGCTGAAAGATGCTTTCAAGATAAAACTTGTCACTATTTATATTATACTGACATCCATAAGAGATAAAAAAGTTTAGACTTCTCCAATATTTCTATAATTTCTTATTGGAAGAACATGGTTGTTTGGTGTAGAGCAGAACTCATGTTGATAGAAATTCTAACCAATAAAATTTATTTACCCCAATTAGGATAATTAAAGCACAGGAAGCATGAACTTGAATAAAGAAATAATCTTATTTTTGTCTGATCAGAAGTTTAAAGAGATCTACACTGTACAGGAAAAGCCTGCTGAGAAGGTGTTTTTAACCATTGCTGGAACTTTTTGGTCAGGAACAACTTCTGCCTTGAAGCTGAGCTCTTTAGAATAATGTCCGTGCAGTCCATTCACAACGGGGCCATGTTACCAGCAGTGTCCGTGACATGACGGTCATCTCTGGCTCTGTAGTCTCAGGTTCTGTGTTTTATTTATTAAAAAATATACTTCAGGAACATTTATAACAATTAAAAAAATCAATTTAAAATGATTTATTTTTGAAAGTAGAGACTAGAGAAACAACTCAGCAGATAAAGTGCTTGCTAGAAAAGCATGAGGACCTGGTTAATTCAGGGGTGCTTGTGTGAACCTGCAATCCGCGGCACCAGAGGGGCATGATAGACAGGATGCTCCTAAGACTTGGTTTAGCCTAACTGGTGAGCTCCACGTCCTAGCGAGACCTTGTCCCACAAGAAGGATGGCATCTGAAGAATGATATGATGCTGTCCACCATTTGCCTCTACATGCGCACACACATCCACACATACCTACATACAGCCACACACTTCAAAAAACCGCCTGCTCCACTGTTTCTTTATATTGACCAGCTCATAAACTAAGGGTGCCTGGCATGAAGGCACAGGCTGTGAGGGCTTCCCGATGCCAACGGTCTAGAGACGGGGGCAGCTAGGGAGTCAAGGCAGCTCTCAGCTGTGGTGCCTTCTCTCTGGGTGTGTTAGCTCATGGCCCTTCCCCATCACCATGTAATGTGCTACCACTCGAAACATCACGAGGCGAAGTCAAAGTCACACTCAGCAGAGTGGCCATTTTCTTGTCAATGGGCAGAAGGTGACACACTTTCAGACGTCATTATGAGAGAAACCAGAGCCAATGGCTTGTGCAGAGAGCCAACCAGCTCTTGTCAACACCAACCGCTTCATTTCCCCTTTCCTTCCTATGTCCAACCCCATCTCTCATTCCCAACTAAAGACATACAAACGGGCTGAAGAACAAATATCCTTAACTGTGAAAACACACTTGCACACTTACACTTTTAATTGTTCTTCCATGGTAGTCTGAGTTAGCAAATTATAGTGATATGGTTGCCCTTTATTTTATAAAGCTTTTTTTTTCTCCCTTGAAATGTACAGCCTCACCCAAGTCATAGGAAGTAGATATTATCCCCAGTCTACTGATGTGGAAACAGCTCGAACAGCTGAAAAGCCAAGTCACACAGTTCCTGGGATCCTTTAAGATTAAGCACAATGCCGCACATAAGGCAACAGTTTCTTTTTTCTTTTTAATTTTTTGAGATTATAATTACAACATTTCTCTCCCCCTTTCCTTCCCTTCAAACCCTCCCATATGCCCCTCTCCACTCTCCTTCAAATTCATGCCTTTTTTTCCCCACAAATGGTTATTGCATATATGTATATACTCCTAACTATAACCTGTTAAGTCTGTAGAGTGTTACTTGTCTGCGTGTTTTCAGGGCTGACGGTTTGGCACTGGACAACCAATTACTGTGTTCTTTCCTGGGAAGGACCACCTCTCCTGCTCCCAGCTCTCCTTAGCTGCCTGCAGCTCTTTGTGGAGGGCTGAGGCCTCCTGGGCTTTTCCCGGTCCAGTTTGGCATGTCTGTTGGTGTGCTCCCTGTTCAGCTCACCTCTGGGTTCACGTTGTGAGACTTTCTGACAATGTACCCTTGTAGATGGATTCAGCCAGAACACAACAGTTACTACCCTCAACTTCTATTCTCCAGAAGATAAACCCATCTCACAGCCTTCAAGCATCCCCAAACTTGTCAATAATTGAGATTTCCTTTCTGAACCAACAATTTAATTAAGTACCTTTTCTTCTCTTTTTGAGACATGGTCTCACTATGTAGCCCTGGCTGGCCTGGAGATCACTATGTAGACCAGGCTGGCCCAGAACCCAGAGATCTGCCTGCCTCCTCTTCCTGAGTGCTGGAATTAAATGTGTACACCACTATACCTGGTAAGCTTTTTTCCTAAGCTGGTGGTTTTAACGCTCCTATAAAAGTGGGAGGGGGAATGAGTTCCTGAATGAGGAAAAGGGGTGACTACCATACAAAAGGCCATGTCTTTGTTTCTGAATTCATCCTTGGTGCTCTGTGCTGGGCATAGCACCTACAGGAAGCAACAGCACAAGAAGTTCCACTCTCCATCGACTGACTCACCCCTGCTTTTGAATTTGTTTATTTTAGTTGCCGAGCACTGAGCCCAGAGCCTCATGCTGTACAGCTGAGCCATACCCACAATGCTGGCCCTCTTTTAAAACCATGTAAACTCACCTGTACTTGTCCTGCATGGAGAAAGCCTTTATAATTCTACTGCAGAGGCATGTTCACCATCCTCCCGCTCTGTGACCTCTGCTCTGAGCCAGCCTGAGCATGGCATACCATCTGCTTCCCCCGGCCACCCCTGCGTCCCTCTACTCAGTGTCGTTAGAATTGTTTGATTTGTGCTTCACTATTACTCAATTTTGTAGCATTCCTGAACATACCATTCTAAGCACCGTAGTGAATGTACCATGCAAAGATAATTATAATAGTCAAGATTCTTGGAGCCAACAGTTCTAATTTAATCTACAGAACACTGAACGGATTATACAAATGACTAAGTACTTAGGACTTCAATCCAACAGATAAGCACAAACTTATGTTTACAAAAAACCCTTGCCAAATATCTTTATATCAAAATTAAGACCCACTAAAGATTAAATTGAACTTACATATACACACAGGAAAGAGTGGAAGATATAATGGATGCTGCAAAGCATCAGTGACACATTCTAAAAGATGGAAGGAAAACATCAAGAGCCACGAAACTTTGAGAAGTAAAGGTGTCAAAAAGTGCATGTTTCCTTTAGAGATATGAGGCTGTGACGCCGCCCTTAAGAACTGGGTTTCGGGGACTACTGATCCACTTTCACTTATCATGGGGAGCTGATCAGAAGTAGACAAGGGAGTTTCCTTGATAGATCCCAGCAAAATGACTCCCCGTGGAGGATGGGGCTGGTGCCAACATCCACAGCTGCAAGAGGCTGTTTATTGGGGAGAAACTTGGCCTGTTTAGTAATGCTGGCCCAAGACCACACTTAAAGTCATATACTTTAGTATGTGTGTGTATACACATACATATATACACATATGTAAAATAACACTTGAATATGAACATATTTTCAAATGCTTTTTATAAACACTTAAAAAACAAAAACAACAACCCCCCAAAAACCTCTACATATGAATTTATACTTATGAATCGTATCAGGAGGCTAAGTTGAGGAAGTTGCAATAACTGTGAAACTCAAATTTGGACTACACTGAATGTGACTCCTGACTTAACTCCCAGAAACCAGATGAGTCACTTCTGTCCCTTTTAGAAGCCTGCCATATTGCTTCTTTGGACAGTTGTCTTGTCTTAGGAGTGTTAGGAAAGGTGTGTCTAGCATGGTCTCTTATGACGACTCTAAGACTTTTTGCAGATGTTGAGCTACATCTATCACTTGGGTTGCTGATGTTGCTGAAAATCTGCTGCATTTAGATATTACTAGAATGGTGGAAGTATATTTGGGCACCAACGTTCAGATTTAAGACTGCCTCGCTTTATGCATAGGAAAATGAATGTTTAAGGAAAACAGAACTGCAGTCTCAAGCAGTGGTTCCTAGACTTGTGGTCTATCAGACGCACCTCAGAGGTTTCAACTTAATGGGAAGCAGAAACCCAAGTGTAGACATTAGAATTTGCATGCTCCAGGTGATTCTACATACCAGATGTAAGTGACTGAAAGCATGCAAAAATTATTGTTGTCGAACAGGCCTCTACCTCATGCCTGTTTTACATGGCTACATCCAAATGGGAAATGGCTCCAACATGGCATAGTCATGTGAGAACTGGCCAAATGTGAGGATACCCAGATAGATTTTTTGGGAGCAAGATTCAATTCATTTTAAACAAGACAGTTAATGTAATGCATGGACAGAGGTTTTTCCTGGACTCTTTTCTCTTGGAAGGTACATGCTGTGCCTACCACTCATTCTGTGCTGTTATGTGTGGTCCAGTGTAATGCCAGCTACATAAAGCTGGTGAGTGGTGGCAGCTCACGGTCAGGACCAGCCATTATTGCTAGAGAGGGAAACTATAATAAATGTTGAGAGTTTGGCAGTTGGAATTGGCAGGCAGTCATGTTCTTTATAGGCAGGATCTATGAATCTTAAGAGATTTTTACCCCCCTGGGGATTCACATTGAGAAAGAGTCACCTGGTCTCCAACATTCCACACGTGAACAGCCAGTCTGCCTTTACCATCACAGGAAGCTAAGTCCTCATAGTTGGCACAAAGGCTCTGAGCAGACACTGGCAGATGGTGGCATCAGGGACTCCAGTCTGAACTTCAGATGTGAGCCTTGCTGGCTGGTCTTGCTGGGCTGGTAGTGGGCAGAAGGAGCACCACTAAGACTGCCCCAAACAAATGTCTACAAGGGCACTGCCCTGTCAAAAGCTTAGCTGCAGCCATAGGAATCATTCAACAGAAATCAATCATTTTCTCAAGGCTGCCAATGAGGAAAAAAATGACTATAGTGAAAGATTCTAAAGAGAGGACATAGCCGGTGGAAATAACACTATTTTCCCTAGGGACCGTCTAGTCCCATCTGTAACAGTACTACAGTGTCTGTGACCACAGAGTTCTCAGCTGTGAGCTGTGGATGCCCACCCGGGTACCCTGTAAGTGGCTGTCACTCAAGATACGTTTGTGCAACTGAATACACAGGAGTGCGTGGTCAGGATAACCAGAAGGCTCGGGAACCACCACTCACTTCTACCAGTCAGCTATTCAGTTTCCCTTCTTCATGGAAAGACAAAAAAAGCACTCAGAATTTAAAGTCTGGAAGATGAGCTCAGAAGTCATCTATTCCTGGATGCTTCCCTTTACTTAACCAAAAGAGTATACATTAGTGACTGGCGCAGGCCTTTGGTAATGAAGAAACTTAGACTTCTAATTCATGAGAAATGCAAGCACAGTTAACACTTAGTAACGTAGATCACAGGCTTCACTTTCATTGTAAATAACCAGTGGTGCTGTGTGTGAGCATACACACTTCAACACAGGAAGACAAAGCTTGTTGAGGATGTTGCCCAGGGAAGCAGGCTGGCACTCTCCCAAGAGGGTTCAAAGTAATAAATTTACCACAGTCCAAGGTGGTGTTTCAATTTATTTAACTCATTCCCAGACTCACTGATAAATGAAAAAAAAAATCTATGCCTTACTTAATATGACTTGGAATTAAAAATGAGATAAGGGGATTTATGGAAGCAGCTGGGGAGCTGACTCAATGCATTGCTTGCCACATAAGTATAGGAACCCGAATTTGGGTCTCTAGCACCCATGTTAAAAGCTGGGTGTGGTGGCTTATGCCTGTGATCCCAGCACTGGGAAGGAAGAGACAGGTGGATCCTTGGAGCTTGCTAGTCAGCCAGTCTTGCCAAATTTGTGGCAGGTTCAGTGAGAGACCCCGACTCAAAAAATCAGGTGGAGAGTGATTGAGAGAGATTAATCTCTAGCCAACATTCACAAACACATGCACACGCATTACACTCTCCCACAAAAATCACGACTGAGAGTAACTCAAATAGTGGGAAGAAGAGCCATGCACATATGGTTTCTCAATTGCCCCCATTCTCTAATCTCTTCTACTTCTTCCTGATCATCCTCTTGGCTTAGGAACTTGAATTCCTAGCACATCAAGTGCTTGGAGCAGACTCTCCTTTGTGAAACCCTTAAGACTGACATGCCATACTGTAAGGCCAGCTCATTCATTTACCATGGGCAATGTGAAGGTCACACATGGTACACGACTTTTATTGCTATCACCAGTACACGTCACTCCTGAGGGCAGAGCTTCATGACTTCCTGGTCATTGTGAAATCAAGATGAGGAATATGAGATGACGGAATCTCACCAATATGAAATATGAGAATTAACTATGTAATGGCATCAGGTGAGCTAGCCTGATGCATCCATTTCCTCTGTCAGGACAATGATGCCAGCAGAGCATACACCTGCCTCTTGGCTATGGCTCCTTACCTTCTGCCCCCTGATCAGAAATATCCTTATCAATGTGGCTGCAATAGTTCAAGCTCTGGCCCAGGCTTCTCTAGACGGGGCCAGGATGGACTATGCCAGTGTTTGCCTCTGTGACTCAATTTCCTTCTATACTTCCTATGCTGACCGATTCTTTAGATGTTCTAATGTACCCAGCCATGCTACAAGGAGCTCCTTAAAACGGTACTATCACTGAGGTCTCTTGACTGATCTCTGTAATACTATGGCTCATTTTCAAGTTGTCTTCAGAGGGCAAAGGTCTTCCCAAACTCTCCACTCTTCTTTCACACTGATTTCAGTTTAGGTTTCTTCATGTGTATGCAACACACTACCAATAGGGTGATGTGGTGGTTAGAATTTAGCCCCTTGAGAACTTAATATCCCTACACAGGTCTGTTTTTATCTTGCCGTTTAATTGATCCATATAATACTAGATTTCTGAACTGAAGCCGTGAGATTTAACCATGATGTAAGTACTGCCGGCTCCTAAAAGTAGGTAATGTGCCATGAAAACGTTCAAAATGTAAGCTACCAGACACCATTCACCCAAGGGCGGCAGCATATGCCTTTCAAACAATGGCAGTATGTGTATCTGAGATGTGTAAATTAAGTGGGAAGGCTGAGAAGTGGTATTAAAAGTCTCTCTGCAGATGCCGATCTGATTTGATCACTCTGTAAACGCAGATCAGGAAGCATGAGCTTGTTCCCTTGAGAAGATCCATAGTACCCAGCACAGAACAGGCCTTCTGTGCAGCTGCTGAAGGAAGTGTTGGCTGTGGGTCAAAGGGGACTGCAGTTTCCCGCTTCAGCTCTGGTCTCCAAGAGGCTCACTGTCCTCCCACGCTCCTAGGACGCTTTCATTACTGACGAACAACTTGCCTATAGGAGTCTGTTTGAACTAAGGAAGGGTGGAATTACATTTTCCCACAATATTTCTTTTCCCTCAAATGCTTTTCCACCATACAAAGGCTTTATAAAAGCATTCAGTCTAGGAAACCGAGATGGCCTTCAGTATCATTTACCTCTTGGTAACACCTAAGAGAAGTCTAGAGGGACCCCACTCTGCAGCAGAATCCACAGCAGGGCCAAGAATTAGCATCTGCAGACAACAATGGTAAGTCTGTGTGCTTGCAAAGCAGTTCAAGCCCATGGTCTCCGGAGTGTCTGGCTTCTCCAGATGGTGGCATGGCTGGGAGCGCAGGACAAACCTCCCTCTGCTAGCTGAGCTCTTCCTGTGGGTTTCACACCCCGGAATCGCTAGTCCACCAAGGTTCTTAGATACAAGGAAAGAGGAAGTTTATTCATCAGAGGTCACTTCAAAATATGCAAAAGGTCCCTTTCGTAGTAAAATATACATGTATATTACTGTTTTAAATCAGACTCACATAAAAGAAGACATCCATTATCACTCTTGAAGAAGTCACTCTGCCAAGACGCTTACGTCTCAGCAACCCAGTGGGACACCTCTCCAGAACAGTCTCCTAAACCTGGCATTTTACTGTCTTCCTTCTTCTCTCCCACCCTCCTCACTGTCCCCTTCCTCTCTGTGGTGACCAGGAGGTGTGTACATGCACATTTGTGCTCATGTGTGTTGAGCCTAGAGACTGATATTTTGGTATCTTCTTCAATTGATCTTCACAGCTTAGTTTTTGAGACAGGGTCTCTCACTGAACCTGGAGCATACTAATTCAGCTGGACTGGCTGGCCAGCAAGCCTCAGGGAGCCTCCTGTCTTCTCCACTTATCCTGTAGTATTGCTGAGATTAAAAAAACAAAAAACAAACACACATAGATCTTTGAAAGAAAAGATCCAGCCCCGACTGCTCCCAGGGGCCCTGTACTTGCTATGCATGGCACAGGTCTAGGTAGCTAGCAGACCTCTCCTCTTCCCTTCCTCTTCCATCCCAGTTGTTCTGGTATGGCAGCATCTTCCTTCTTTTAAGACTCACTGATCCCAGTCCTGACTGCTCCAGGGAACCCCTGGCCACACATACTGTGCTGGTGCTGTGCGGACTTCTGGAGGTAGGCTTCCTGTGCTTCTCTTCCCTCTTCCCCTGCAGTTGTCTGAACTAGACCCAACCTCCAGGCCTTACTCAGGTCCCACATCCTATGCCCGGGTCCAGTCTGGTGAGTTCTCCGAACCCTAGTCTGCCCACACCCTCTCTAATACCCAGACTGTGTTCTGGCCCATTCTGATTACTCCCACCTGAGCCATCTCAACCCCCAGGCTTGGCCCAGTCACACATCCTGTGTGCTGATCCAGGCTGCTGAGTCCCCCAGACACTAGTCTGCCTGCACCATATCCAGCCTCCAAGCCTGGGTCACACATCTGTTCATGGATCAAGCATGTTAAGTCTCTGGAACCTGACCAGCCTGCACCATCCCCAACCCACAGGCCTTGCTGAGCTGCATAGCCTGTACAGCCTAGCATGATGCACCACTTCAGGCACACAAGCAACAAAAGAAGCCCACATACCCAGGTCACACTGTAAAAATGCAAACAGTGTCAAAGACCTGCAGTGGATATCTGCCCCCAAATCTACCAATCTGTTGGACATGTTCTCCAATGGGAATTACGGAGCTGATGCCCAAGACAGAATTTTAAAAGAACAATCTTAAACTTCATCGAATCAGTCAAGGAGTTTAAAGACACACGAACAGCTCAATGAACTTAATGGGAGTAACAATAATTGCCAAGTGAAGCCCAAGGAAACATAACATACAGCCAAATGAAATGATCAAGACAATCAAGGATTTAAAATTAATTCAATAAAGAAATAGAAATAGTGAGGAGGACATAGCTGAAAGGAAGATGGAATTGAAAAACTCAACAGCTCAATTAGAAAACTCAGAGGCAAAGACTCCCAAGAGGAACAGCTCAAGTATTGGGACGGGAGGATAAAGAAGACGATTTAGAACCCACAGGCAAGCAATATGAAAAATAAAAATAAATCACATGAAAGAAACGTGCAGAGACTGTGGGACACCATGAAAAGGCCAAAGTTTCTAATTATAGGCATAGATGAAAGAGAAGAATCCCAGGTCAGTGGCATAGACCAGCTTTTCAACAAAATCACAGACAAGAGTGTCCCCAAATCAAGGAAAGACAAACCCAGTTAGATATAAGAAGTGGAGAGACTTTGGCCAGCTTGAGCATGGCGAGTATGGCTCTGGCAGGCCGTGCCCTTCTCCCCATTCCCTCTGCCTTGCTAAAAACCATTAGATCACATTCCTGAAACTAGCCACCAATGTCTATTCCCTTATTTGGCCACTTCCTCCTCCTGAGGCTGACTACCAAAGTCCAGCTATCAAAGTGTTGAAGTCTAGAAATCAGAAGTCCCCTTTGGCTCACCCAATTACCATGTCTAATTAAAATTAGACACCTCATCCTAACATGGGGTTTCCCATTTTACCTTTACAAACTGCCATTTCTCTATGGGCCACGTCTGCCTCCTCTCTATCCAGAAGCAGTCCTTTGTCCCTCTGGGACAAATACACCTGCCCCCTCTCCCTCGTTCCCTTCCCCTTCCCCTTGTCTGCTATCTCTTGTCTTTGTCTCCTATTCTCTGCCCTCCATCCCTCAGGGGCAAATAAATCTTTGTGCTGAGAACTTGGTCTGGGGGTCCCGAGCTGATGCCATTCCTTTCAAAAAGCCCACAGAACACCAACCTGGCAGGACCAGAAAAGAAACTCCCCACAGCACATCATGGTAGAAACACTAGACAAACAGAAGGAAGGATGAGCACGGAAGGCTGCAAGAGAAGAAGGAGGAGGAGGAGGAGGAGGAGGAGGAGGAGGAGGAGGAGAAGAAGAAGAAGAAGAAGAAGAAGAAGAAGTCGTCGTCGTCATCGTCACATGGAAGGGAAATCCTTCCGAGTAATGGTTGCCTTCTCAATGGAGACGTTGAGCATAGAGCAATGACTCCAAGTTCTACAAGAACACAGATGCCAACCTAGACTACTATACCAAGCAGAGCTATCAGGCAGAGCTGAGAGAGAGAGAAAACAATCATGATATAAACAGACTAAAGGAATCCCTGTCCACCAAACCAGCCATACAGAGAATACTGGAAGCAATATTTTCGATTGAAGAGAGGAATAAGTGTAGCTAAGAGACTAAAGAAAGAAAACACGTGAACTAGTAACTACTGAAGCACAAAATAAACACAAGCCAGAGCTAAGAACACAAACCAAACCAGCAAATGAGCAAAAGAACCACAAGCAACACACTTTAAATATTAATGCCCTCAGCCACCCAATCGAAAGACAGGTCATCTGGGATTACGAGACAAAATCCATCTTTCTACTGTCTACAAGAAACTCAGTTTTGAAGACAGGAGCCATCTTAAAGTGAAAGCATGGGAAAAGGCATCCCAAGCAAACGGAACTGGGAAGCAAGCAGGTGTCACTTTCCTTATGTCTGACAAATGCCTTCAAAGAAAAACTAATGAGAATGTAGTGTCCTTCCTTATCTCTTCTAATCAAGGGAACAATTAACCAAGAAGACATTACAACCTGAACATATATGCATCCAATTTCATACAAAACGTACCACTGGAGCTAAAGACACAGACTAACTCTAAGTCAGTTAATAACAGGTGATTTCAAAATCCCACTTTTATCAACAGACAGGTTAGCTAAATAAACAGAAAACATCAGAATTGAATGTCATTATACATCAAACATATCTACAGAATATTCTGTCCAAGCAGCAAAGAATGTACACTCTACTCAACAGCCCATGTAAAAGTTTCTAAAATGTATCACTCATAGCCGGGTGGTGGTGATGCACGCCTTTAATCCCAGCACTCGGGAGGCAGAGGTAGGTGGTTCTCTGTGAGTTTGAGGCCAGCCTGGGCTACAGAGTGAGTTCCAGGAAGGGCGCAAAGCTACACATAGAAACCCTGTCTCGAAAAGCCAAAATGAAAAAAATAAACAAACAAACAAACAAACAAATGAATAAAATGTATCACCCAGCCTGGGACACAAATCTTAAAAAGTTTAGGAAAATTCCATATATCCTTTTGAACTGTAATGTAATAAAACTTAGACAGCAAAAAAATCTGTACACAGACTCATGGAGATGAAATGAAACCACAGTCCAACAAAACCTCCAGGACACATTAAACACAGTTCTGCAAAGGAAAATTTATACCTCTAAGTGCCCACATGAAAACATCAGGACATGCCCAAGCTGGGAGGAGTGGCACATGCCTTCAGTCCAAGCACTCTGGAGACAGGTAGATCTTACCTGGTCTACACAGAAAGTTTTAGGTCAGCCAGGGCTATGTAGGGAGATCCTGTCTCACCCCCATTCCCTCCACCAAACCAAGAAAAGAAAAGAACAAGTAAATAACTTAATAATGTAACTCAAGAGTCTGGAAGAATAAGAAAAAAAACCCAAATCCAGTAGACAGGAAAAAATAACAAAAATCAGAGCAGAAATGAAATAGAATCAACGAAAAACAAAACAAAACAATCAAATCCAAGAGCTGGTCCTTTGAAAAGATGAAACAAGATCGACAGATCTTTGGTCCAAATAGCCAAAACAAACAAACAAACAAACAAACAAACAAACAAACAAACAAATCTACTAAATCCCCCATTTAATTAACAGAATCAGAGATGAACAGGGAAATATTACAGCAGACACCAAAGAAACTGAGACTATTTTATGGACCTATATGCTATTAAGTTTGCAAACCTAAAAGAAACAGATTTCTAGATTCACCTGAACTACCAAAGTTAAACCAAAAGGAGATCATCGATTTAAACAGACCCATTACAAAGATGGAGCTCAAAAGAGATTAAAAAGCCTTCAGTCTAAACAAAGCCCAGGCCCAGATGATTCACAGCAGATTCTACCAGACTTTCAAAGAACAGAATCAACTTGGAAACAGAAAGAGCATTCCCAAACTCCTTCTACAAAAACAGTATCACTCTGATACCCAAACCAAGTAAAGACACAACAACAACAAGAAAATTACAGGCCAATATCCCTAATAAACAGACTCAAAATTACTCAACAGGATACCTGGAAACAGTATATAGACATACATCAAAATAATTATACACCATGACTAAGTTGGCTTTATCTCAGAGATGCTTCAGCATATAAGTCAATAAAGACAAAAATAAAACAAAATGAAAAACAAAACAAAAAAAACTCACTTCATAGGATTATCTCAATAGATGCAAAAAACCCAAAAAAGCCTGACTAAACTGAACATGCCTTCATGATATAAGTGCCAGAGACAGTAGAACTCAAGAGAACACACCTCAACTTAATGAAGGCTATTTATGACAAACCACACCCAGTGTCCTCCTAAATGGAGAAAAATCTGCAGCAATCCCACTAAAATGAGGAATAAGACAGTTGTCCATCCTTTCCACTCCTTTTCAATGCAGTGCCTGAAATACTAGCAGAAGCAATAAGGTAAGAGAAGCCAATTAAAGGGATACAAATAGGAAAAGAAGTCAAATTAACTCTACTTATAGATTATAACTTATACATAGACATTCCAAAAATTTTAGAAATGATCAACAATTTCAGTAAAGTGGCAGAATACAAAATCAACTTAAAAAACTATATACTAACAACGAACATACTGAGGAGATGATCTTGGAGGCACTCTCATTCACAATAAAAAATAAATAAATAAACCTAATCAAGATGGTAAAGACCTCTACAACAAAAAGCTTTAAAGCTCTCAAAAAAGAGATACTAGAAAATGGACAGACTTGTCATGCTCATAGACTGGTACAATTAATATTGTGAAAAGGCTCTTTCTACCAAAAGTGTTTTTATAGATCCAATGGATTTCTAATCAAAATCTCTACAACATTCTTCACAGAAATAGAGAAATATCATCCTAAAATTTATATAGAACAAAAGACTCAGATAGCTAAGTGCTGTGGGATGTTCTGTATGGCAAATGTGTTGCTCTGATTGGTCAATAAATAAATCACTGATTGGCCAGTGGCCAGGCAGGAAGTATAGGCGGGACAAGGAGGAGAATAAAGCTGGGAAGTGGAAGGCTGAGTCAGAGACTCTGCCAGCCGCCATGATGACAAACAGCATGTGAAGATGCAGGTAAGCCACGAGCCACGTGGCAAGGTATAGATTTATAGAGATGGATTAATTTAAGCTGTAAGAACAGTTAGCAAGAAGCCTGCCACGGCCATACAGTTTGTAACCAATATAAGTCTCTGTGTTTACTTGGTCGGGTCTGAGCGGCTGTGGGACTGGCAGGTGAGAGAGATTTGTCCTGACTGTGGGCCAGGCAGGAAAACTCTAGCTACAGCTAAGCAATCCAGAACAAAAGGGACAACACTAGGATTATTATTCCATATTTCAGGGTATTTTCCAGAACTATGGTGATAAAAGCAGCATGGTAATGCCACAAAGACAACATGGCGACCAACGGGACAAAAGGGAAGACCCAAGTGAGTGCACACAGTCATCCGATACTTGACAATGGTGAAAAATAAAAACAACCAACCAACCAACACCAAATCCCCAGCATCTTCAAAAATGGTGCGGGGAACCGGTGTCCACATGTAGGAGAATGCCTTCAGGCCCATCTATTACTAATCTGCAGAAAAATCAGCTCCGAATAGATCAAAGACCTCAGTGTGAAACCTGAAACACTGTTACCGCTAGATGAAAACAGGCAGCGCCCATAGATACATGTGGAGGAAGGCTTTCTGAATAGGATTCATTTGCTCAGGCATGAAGGCTAACAATTGACAAATGGGACCTCAGGAAACTAGAAAGGCTTAGTACAACAAAGCAAACAGCCAAGGAAAGAAGCCCACAGAGCGGGAGATAATTTTTGTCAGCTACACATCCGAGAGAAGATTCATATCCAGAATATATAAAGAACTCAATGGCTCCAGAAAATAAACAACCCAGTCAAAACACGGGCTATGGATCTGAACAGAGTTCTCCAGAAAAGAAATTAAAATGGCTAAAAGAATCTCAAAACACGGTCAACATCCTTAGCAATTAGAGGAATACAAGTTCAAATTAACTTGAGATTTCGTCTTACCCAGTCAGATTGGCTAAGATGGAGAAAACAACTGAATTCTTTGTGCGGGAGCCACCTTTGCCTGGATAAGTGCAGCTACTCCGCCTCATCAAAGAAGCGTTTCTTTACAGGCAGTGGAGACTATCACCGATATAATTAAAAAAAAAAAAAAAAGAAGAGGCTATCAACTTGAGTGTGTGTGTGTGTGGGGGGGGGGATGGGAGAGGTAGGAAGGAAAGTGATGTAATTCTCTTTAAATGAAAAACCAAAAATATTTGTGGTGCTGGAGAGATGGCTCAGCAGTCGAGAATGCGCATACAGCTCTAGCAGAGGTCCCTGAGTTTCCCAGCACCCATGTGGGGTGGCTCACAACTGACTGTAATGCCAGTTTAAGGGGGCTCTGACACCTCTGGCCACCTCAGGCGCCTGCAGTTATGTCCACATATCATGCCCCACCTCCACACACACATAATTTAAAATAACAACAACAAAATCTTTTTAAAAAGAAAAGAGCAATGACTGACAAAAAATGCTGGAGGGGATGTGGGGAAAGAGGACCCCCTCATTCACTCCTGATGGGATTGTAAACTGGTGCAGCCGATCTGTCAATCAGTGTGGAGAATTCTGACCTAGTTGTAAAGCCCGTGAACCAGAACAATGATTGAACTGGGAAGAAAGCCACGAAGGTGCAATAGTGGCGTTTTCATCTTGAGGGTAACCAAAAGCTCCCTAAGTGGACTTCAAGTCCATTTCACGGGAAGGAATTCATGTCTGATACTGTAAAACTGGGTTCATAGGTGGTGAGGCCACGGATCCTATTAGAGAATGCGCTATTAGTACTGCACGAAACTAGTACAGTTTCTAGCTGCGTTTTGAATATTTATCAGTACACCCCAAAGATAAATGTAGCTCTCATTCCTCATTAAACAAGCTTCTCTTTGCAACAGGTGGAGACCAATACAGAGATCCACAACTAGTCAGTGACCGGGGTGCCCCAACCACAGCTGATGCAAAGAAAGAAAGAAAGAAAGAAAGAAAGAAAGAAAGAAAGAAAGAAAGAAAGAAAGAAAGAAAGAAAGAAAAAAAGAAAAAGAGAGAGAGAAAGAGAGAGAAAGAAAGAAAGAGAGAAAGAGAGAAAGAAAGAAAGAAAGAAAGAAAGAAAGAAAGAAAGAAAGAAAGAAAGAAATAACAAAATCTCAAAAGAGAGACTGTGGAAAGGTTGTAAGAGCCAGAGGCCCAGGACGTCTGCTGTTAGTGGCTCCTATATCCTAAAAAGGGGAATGCACCCATGAACTCTTGTATGGTTGTCTGAAAAAGACCATCCTGATGAGAACACCAGCTGACATGCTAACAGGGACAGGGGACATTCCATGTGGTCCCACACCTAGATGAAGAGTTAGAGGAGGTCACTGGCTGCTGAGAGCAGGGAGAACCAGTTTCCTCCATGGATCAGCTCCCCTGAGGGTTGTCTAACAACCTGGACAAACAAGCAAAGCCAAATAGACCCATTAGTTACATACACCCATGTGTGCATCTGTGTAACACACATTTACACATGTACAATAATAATAATCCATGAGGTCATGAATTTGGGAGGGAGAAACAGGAGGAGTGGGGGGGACAGGAGTGAAAGTGATGTCTTGCTCATGTATGACGTTCTCAAAATAAACTAAACACAAACAAACAACCAACAAACAAGGCAAAGGAAATAAAAAGCTCATCCCTGACTTTTCCCGGCAAAGGAAGGAAACATGATTTACCTGGTTGGTAGAAATCAGGCGACAGCTCTCTGGCCACGGCTCTCGCGATATCACACTCCTGGCGGGCAGCCAGTGCAGCCTGGTCAGCAGCATCAGCTTTTGCTCTGGCATGTGCGGTCCTACATGGGCATAAAGAAGCTGGTGAGTAAGAAAGCACTGTGTTAATTACCCATGGACAAGCCAACCTTGATCTAGGGAGAAAAACGTTAATTGTGATCACGGCCCAACACCTGCAACAGCAGCTTTTATTGTCACAGTGCTCCGTGACAGCCACAATATGGATGAAACTATCTGTGAATCACCGCAGTCCTTCTTCCAGGGGAAAAGGAAATTGTGATCAAGGGCTCTAGCGTTGGACACTGTGTCTGGCTGTCAGAACTCATTGGACCAACTCCTCTGCTGATTTTGTATCACACTCCCCCAACTCCAAAAAGTAGCCAACCATGGAGAGTAGGATTTGACCATACAAATTAGCTTAGTGTTCACTGACCAAACTCCATTGGGAGAATCAGGTAAGAATCCGACTAAGGAAAGGCTGCCCAGTGGAAGACATGAGCAGAATTGCTACCATCAGTGCTTGCTGATCCCATGTGTGGATACCCCTTGCTGTGGCCAATTTCAGGCCAATCAGTATGATGCTATTAGATGTGTTACTGGGAAGAGATGCACACCACAGCTTCTTACCAGTATGCTAAGGAGGGCTAGTGAGGTGTCTACTTACCTGATTAATTTAAAATGGCTTTTTCTTTAAAATTTTCAGAAAGTTATCTGTGTGTGTATGTGTGGGCACCACTAAGAGTGTGAAGAGGTCAGAGGATAACTTGTGGGAATTGGTTCTTTCTCCAAAATGTGGGTTCTGAAGACTGAACTCAGATCATGATGTTCATCAGCAAGTGCTCTTACCTGCTGAGCCATCTCACTGGCCCGCGTTTACTTGATTTTTTTTTTTTTCACATGGATTTTATATGAAACAGAAAGGACCCAGTGGAGCAGAGCAGGTAAGGATGGAATAGGTGTTGTGGTCTTCTAACTCCTCCCTGGTCTATCCTCACACACTAAAGACCTCACCTTTAGAGGGGGGAACAAGTGTTGGGCTTCCTGGGCTGACAGCTCAGTTGCTAATGTGCTTGCCCTGCTAACATGAAGACCTGCGTTCAATCCCCCGAGATGCACATTAAAAAAGGAAAGAAAAGCCAGCTACAGCGGCCCACACTTGTGATCCTAGTGCTTGGGATGTGAAAATAAGCAGATCCCTGGGATTCACCTGGCGGCTAGCCGAGCCTCCCTGCCAAGTTCCAGTTCAGTGAGAGACCCTATCTCAAAAATGAGGGGTGTGTGTGTGTGTGTGTGTGTGTGTGTGTGTGTGTGTGTGACCTGTGCATTTTCTTTGCCTGTTTTAGAGAGAGAGAGAGAGAGAGAGAGAGAGAGAGAGAGAGAGAGAGAGAGAGAGAAGGCAGGGAGTTGGATTTGGATGGGTGGGGAGGTGAAGAGGATCTGGGAGGATTGGGGAGGAAAAACCATAATCAGAATACACTGCCTGAAAAAATATTTCAATTTAAAAAATGAGGTGGACAGTGCCTGAGGAACAACAGAAGACCATCCTCTTGTCTCCATGTGTACAAGTACACTTGAACATACGTTTACCTGTATGCACAGACACGTGTGCGCACACACACAAGAACTGAGCCTGAGATAGTGAGATAGCTTAGCAAGGCTGACAGCTGGAGTTTGATTACCCAAACCCACACGGAACAAGAGAACTATCTCCTGCAATTTGTGCTCTGACCTTCACACATGGTGTGTTACACACACACACACAAAGGAAAAAAATTATGCTCCTTAAGGCTAGACCAAAGAGAATGGGGAATCACAGAGAGACAACTGGTGTGTGTGTGTGTGTGTGTGTGTGTGTGTCCATCCATTTCCTGAATTCAAAAGACTTGTTCAGTTAGTGTATAAATGACATGGATATCTACTCTTATGCCTTTGTAGACATCCTGTCATAGTTCATCAGCACCAGGCAGGACTATGGATAACTAGTATGAAAGTCTGAAAGCAATGTGTACACTAATCTCAGACAACAGGGGAGGGTGATCCAGGAAATGGCACTACAAGAGGCAGCTGGAGATGACCAGGAAACTCTGTTCCCAAGGCTAGACCACTAGAATTAAAATGGAAAGGCAGGATCTGACCTGAGGCCGGGGTACTAGCTAGCAAGACACCCCATTCTCAAATTTCTCCTGGACTCTTGTAGGCTGATCTCACTCCCATCTAGACCTAGGTAGGTCTAGAGACTTGAAAGTTTTGCAAAGACTAGGATCTTTTCCCTTCTATTCTTTGCTGTACCTGGCCCACAGTATTTACGGAGAGCCTACCTTATATATAAATGATGATTCTTTAGGAATAGCTGCACTGCCACTTAATAACAAGTGAACTAAAGGATATATTGTAAGAAAAAAATATTTTCAATAAAAAATTAGTGAACCGCAGAACTATAGAAATGGTAAAGGCAACATGGCTGCCAAGGGTTCAGTAGGGAGGGGAACAGGCAGAATAGAGCACATGTCTAGGGGACAGAAACAACTCCATGTCACACTGTAGTGGATGGAACACATGTGTCAAAATTCGTAGAATACACATCATTGGGGTGGGTCTAATATGAGCAATGGATTTTACATAATCAGGGTTGGGTGCTAAGGTGAACAATGATTTTAGTGCAAATGAATCAACATTCCTTCAGCAATTACATCAAATTTATCCAAGATGCCAGAGAAGGAAGCTGCGTGTGGGCCCAAGGTGGGGACAAGATGTGTATGAGAACACTGCAGTCTGGTCAACTTAAAAACTGCTTCAAAAAAAAAAAAATCAATTACAAGTATAACATTATACTGACTAAGCAGGTTGTATTATATATTTAGGGAAACTATATGTATGTGTGTATCTATCAGTCTGTCTATCTATCTATCTATCTATCTATCCACCCACCCATCCACCCACCCACCCATCCACCCATCCACCCATCCACCCATCCACCCGCCCATCCACCCATGTCTCTTCCCTCCCTCTCTCTCTCCACACATACATATTTGTAACAACAAAGATAGAGGGAAATGATATAATTATAACTTCAAAAGCCAAAAGTGTATTAAAAATGAATGGATAATCTTCCTCGTATCCAAATAGTTTTTTCTGCATCATGTGGGGTATTTCTGATTGCTTTTGTCTATGGAGCATTATAAATCTGAAGTGAAAATAAAACAAGAGTTTAAGAGAACATATTCCTAAGTACCTGGCTGTAGTGACCTTGTAAGACATCATCATCCTTGGCATTTTGAGGAGGCGGGTTGACTCTAATTCTATGCCCAAGAACCAGTAGGTACCCTCTGTTCACATTCTTTCAGCCTCTCAACTCCTTTCTTTCCTCCCCAGAATGATTTTCCACTTTATCTGCTATTCTTAGCCAGAGCCTAATTATGTCTAGGTACCATAATTAATGAAGTTTTAAGAGTACACCCATGCTGCCTTATAATGTGATTTCCTAGCTCTTCAATAAATTTACAAAACTAAACAATGTATTCTGATACAACTGCAACACATTTCTGTCAAGCCAAACAAATGGAAATACTATCTCTATCCCATACTATAATCCAGCTAACTGGAGAGTAGACAGTACAGAATTCCCTTCCTGTAAACAGATTATGGAAGCTCAGACTCAGTAAAGCCTCATTCACCACCCTTGTATGTAACTTACTTTCTTACTTGCTCTTTTCTGACATCTAACCCAGCTATCAGGACTACTTAGAGTTGACCAGATGAGCAAGACCACATCCACCCCTGAACGCTTGAGAATTTCTGGTGGATCTGATCACAAGAAATGGAGAAAGGAATTTTCTCTGCATTATGTTACCACCTGCTTCATGGGGTCAAGGTCACTGGCATGGCTAGACTTTGGAGGTTGCCTGGGCTTATGTGTGTACTCATTTAAATCCCATGGCCAGTTCCAAACCTACAAATGGCCGGTCAGACCTGACATTGTTCTTGGGGTTGGGACTAAGAACACACAGTCTGAGGAAATCAGGGGAGGCCACATAGCATAGGTTCCTGATGCAGATGGTTGTATGGTAACTCACTCACTCACTCACTCACTCACTCACTCACTCACTCACTCTTTCTCTCCAACACCTCTTTCATTTAAGACATTTTTTTATATACAAGTCTTTGGCTCCTCACAGTTTCAACCTCCACACATCATTATCACATACTTTCTCGAATGATGTAATTATAAGTAACTGAGAAGTCATGCCTATTAGTGTGGCAGCAGCCATTGACCTTCTAGGACTTTACTTTTGCAGGTACACTGTAATTTAACTTTAGGGTGAATGGGTTAAGCTACAAGAACAATTCTCAAAAGCAGAGATCTGAAGCTGTCTTGGCTCCTCTCTTGGCCACAGCCACAAGTAGCCAGAGCACCTGGATGCTAACATGACTGCAGTTAAACTAATCACAAGTTATTTTTTTCTCATCAACAACTTGAGGTTCTTTTTTCCCCTTTAATGACTGAAATATTTTATGAGTTCTTAAGTCACTTTATTCGGAAGAAAATCATCATTTCCTCAATTTTCTTGAATGTTTTAAAAATTTTTATTCATGTGAGGTTCCTTAAATTTAACAATGCTTTTACAAAAAATACATTTAACTGTACCCTAGACGGGTTCAGGGTACACCCCTCTAAGGAACGCACATGGCCCTTTGGACGTCTACCCCACCTCAGACTTTCATGGACAGAGCTGATGAACATTTGGATCCAGAAGGCAGCAGGACTCTGTGAAAGGTAAAACTACATCTGACACTTACTGAGTTCACTGCTTCTACATCTTACCCATTTCCTTCCCAACAATAAAGTGCTTTGAAAATACTCGGCTTTTGGTATCCTTTCAATTTTATTATGTATTATGTCACGATTAGTTTATGAGCTGACTCTTAAAACTTGGTGGCAGAGGCCACCTTCTAACAGGTTCAGGGGTCTGTCCTTGGGATTTGCTAGGACATCCAAACAGTCAAAGAAAATTATTATTCAGGTAATTAAAAAACAGGAGCAATTGGCTGGTAGAGACCAAAGTCTTGGTTCAGGACCACAGTGCTCTGCCAGATGCCAAAAGTGCTTGCTCCCTTGGGGTGCTGATTTGGCAAGTCCAGAACCCCCCAGTTCTCCACCCCCAACACCCCAGCAAATTCTATCCCCTTCTGGTTCTCTGGAAAATGCCTGGCAATAACAAGAAATTATTTTTTGGGTTATGGCATTATGGGTAATAAAATGCAAAAAAAATGACCTGTTGGCCTTTCTTTTGGACTGCGACATTATTCATTTATGTGAGACCTAGATTTGAGAAAAGCAATTATCTCATGCAGACAGTTGCAGGCCTTTTAAAGAAGTCATCAGTCTGTGGAGCAAGGGATGCTCTGGATAGGGACAAAAGGCAAGTGGGGCTGCAGCCTCAGGTAACAGTGGAGGCTTGATTCTCAGGCACCAGCACCGAGTCAGAAGGCCATGCTTCAGTCTTGATTTGGCTCTCCAGTAAGACTGGCCCAGCAAGGCTCAGCGTGCCCTTACTCGGAGGAGCTACTTTTGATCTCTTCTCCACTTGCTAACTGACACTGCTGATGAGGATTTCCACCTAGAACAGACAAGACTCCACTACTATTCCACTCTCAGTAACCTGGGTCAGAAGACCACATCCTAGGCATCTTCCACCTATGGGTTTTAGAATGTTCTCCATAAAATGCCTTAAAAACAAATAAAACAAGACCTAGTTCTGGTAACTTCAGGACTCTTATTTTAAACATGTAATATTAACAGTGACTCATTAATCACATCTTCCTTTTGTCTGAAAGTGATAGCAAGCTATTCAGATATAACATGGACATGAAGGGGCATGCTATTGAGCTATTTAGATTCAAAATGGACATGAAGAGGCAGGATACTGCCAGTGAAGTTGGTGTTGGACACTCCTAGAGCTCAAATCTTTGCACACGTGTTAGAAATCAGGCTTTGAAAGCATTTAGAGTCAATGATTAGGCCAAATCTCCTCTGAGCCTCAAGTGATCCTTGCCAATGAGATCACAAGTTAAACCACATTTCTTATCAAAGAAATGCTTACACACTGCAGTAATTAGTACCATTCCCCTGGCTTCTGGTCAAGAGGAAAAAGGAGCTAAGATTCATCTGAAAAATGTTTACACACCTTTGACAAAATGCTGTCCATGATGTTATCACTGCCAGTTTTATAAAGAGTCAGGGGATACAATACTCTTACTGTGTTGTGGTAGGAACAATTTGGTCTCTGATAATAAACTGGTTTGCTTCCTAGTATCATACAACTCTAATAACATAACCTGTTGTCTCTCTTTTTGTTAAAGCTACCAGGAAACTCAGAGTAAAATGATCCTCAGTCTACACACACAGGTACCTTCTGTAGTTTCAGGGTTCTAACCAGACTCCCCATGCCAGGGATGCTGCAATGTACATGACTTGTCACCATGCCCTGTAGATGCTTTCTGGAAACTGGCAGGATATTTAATCAAGACAGCCAATTCCTCGATCAATAAGCTGCTGTTCTTACTAAGGTTTCTCAACTTTGGCTCCATAGTATGCTAATGCCCTGGGGACAGATATGATAATTTGGGGATCTTAGAGTTCAGTCTTCATTTATAGGATTTTTTTATTCTCTATCTAGAACACTTCAAAGCTTAGAAAATAAGTCCTCATTATTAAGTACTTTAAAAACTTTCTTCCCTAATTTTCTTAAAAATTCAATGAGTTGAAAGGCTATATTATTATTTTGTCCACTCCTTGCAAAGGCAGAGGACAGTTTACTGTTTCTCTTCTCCTGCCATGCTCACACCAGAGACGAAACTCAGGTCGTAGGGCTTGGCAGCGGGCATCTTTACCTGCCGAGCCATCTCGTCAGCACCCTGGAAGACTCTGTTTTTAGAGTCAGGTCAAAAGCACCTTTCTGATTCTTCTCTGGACGATGTCGAATCTTTCTCCTTTGTTTCTGTTGCTAGAGACTGAACCAGGGCCTTGCACATGCTAGGCAAGTGCCTCACCTCTAAGCTATTTATTTATACAGAGTCTTGCTCATATGACCTAGGCTGGCCTCTACCAATTCTCCTGCCTCAGCTTCACAAGTGCTAAAATTATGGTTCACTTAAAATTTTTTTTGTGGCATTTACCTAAGATTTATCACTAGAAATCCAATACAAGAAATTAGGATGTTTTATTCTTAATACTGTTTTTGAAGAAAAATCCTTTTAGTGAGAACCACTCAAGTTCAAAAACGCTGTCACGAAGTAAGATTAAAACACCTCTTTAAAATGTAACTACCCACAATTCATTAGATGAAAGAAACTAGAGCAAGTCAAAAACTGGTGCTGGTATACTATATAAAATATCCCTCAATTCAACAAAAGAAAATTTAAAAACTAATAAAAGACTTAAAGAGACATTTCTCCAACAAAAAAAATGTACAATGGCTAGCAAACACATGTAACGATCCTGAGAATAATTAAATATGGGGAAAATGCCATGCTCTTCAGCATGTGTTTATTTAAATGATACTCCAATTCTACTGTCAGGGACATGCCCCATTAAAGGCAGTGTCTCAACAATTTTTTATTGTTGTTGTTGTTGTTAGATCCATGACCAGAGCATCCTTTTAATAGGAGCCACCCATGTATCAAGAGATGAATAAAAAAAGTAGTAAATAATACAAGCATATTATCAGCCTTTAGGAAAGAAATGTGGATCTGTGCTACTGTATGGATAAAGCCTGAGGATCTTAAACTAAATGGAATAAGTTACAAAGAGACAAGTTTTATATTAGGTACATACAGTAGACAAATCCATAGAGAGAAAATGGAAGACGGTTACGGGGGTGGGGGGGAGGGGGCTGAAGGGAGGGGGAGATAATGGGGAAAGGAGCATCAGGGCACAATGTTTTAAATTTTCAAGATGAAAAACCCGTGGGGATTGGTTGTACAACAAGATGACATAGGTACTATTGGACACTATACTTAATAGGGTTTACGTTATAAACACTTCATAATTAAAAGGAAAGTCAGTGGTTGGGTAAGTATCTACAGAGAATCTATATGTCCAGAAAGCTGAAGAGGAAAGCCCAAGAAGGTTTTGCTCTTAGTTGGGATGTCACTGTGCTAATTCCAGCCACAGTTAAAATTCCAAAGAGGGAAACAACTCTGATCAGCAGGAATCTTGAGTGGACAGTGTAGGAAAGGTATGTCAGAGTTTTGAAACATGTCCATTTAGCTAGCTTTGAACAGAAAGCCTGACACAGAGGTTGCCTTCAAAAATATTAGTGGAATAAACAAAAGGGTGAGGTCAGAAGTATCAACGATAACCCTGAGATTTGCAACTAGGTGTCCAGATGAATGACTTCACTACAGAGAGACACTGTGCAGGCCCTACTAACGGTTGAAGGTGACGACAAGCCATGTTTTAGACAAGCAGATGTTTACATGACATAGGCATTTATAGTTACAAATACAGGGTCATGACGCAAACTCAAGGTCAAAGTTAGAAGAGAAGTACGAAGACTGTGAGGGGTTCAATGAAAGGTGGATGAACCCAATAAAACGTGAATCAAAAAGCTGAGACTGAATCCAAAGGGACCTAGGGACTTGATGGAGTAAAGAATAGTATCACTGACAGGTGGATGCATATAATTAGATGGTGAATTTCCAAGGAAGCCCCTCAAGGTCCTTGGCAAACCCTATACATCTTTCAGGAATTAACTGGGCCAGAGGCAAATCTGTGTTTTCTCTGGGGCAGCTGTATTTTTCTCAGCCTGAGTGGCTGACTAATGTGCATGCTCTGGAAAAAGTGTGGATAGACTCACAGGGAGGAATGGCCTGTCAATCCTGGCATGTCCTGGGAAGAGGGAGGGTCAAGCAAAGGCAGCTGGGTTTGATAAGACCCTTTCGAGAGGGCAGTCTGAATAAGGAGGCCACTGCTGAGGACAGATGGAAGGGGACTGCTGAGGAACTGGGCAAAGGAAGTAGAGGAAGCAGGTGTGGGCCTCATACTAGAGATTTCTGACCCAGAAAGGAAGGAAGAAATTTGGACAGTAACCAGTGGAATTAGCTGGGTCAAGGGGAAAGATGATTTACTCACATTTTACAAAATGAGAGCCACTGGAAGGTGGGCAGAAAGATGTTTAATGAATATGAGAAAATGAAGAAACTCTGAGAAGATGACAAGTGGAGTCATGTCATGGAAGAGGTAGAAAAATGCAGGGAAAAAGTTTTTTAACGGGCTTTAAGGTTTAAAGAGAGTTTGTATCATGGGCTTTGGAACTAGATGTTGTCTCTCAGCCCAATTTATTTCATGTTAGCTGTGCCTCCATTTCCTTACCTGTTTTTACAGGTGGGCAATATTATCTCACAGTTGCTGTGGAATTAGGATCGAGCTATCTGAACTCTCAGAATGAATCCAGTGTACTTAGAATGTAAGTGCCCATTATTCCATTCTGCAGAAATTAAGGGACAGCATGGGAAATCGGGGGCACTTAAAAAGGTGAAGATTTGGAATCAGAAGCAGAGAAGGCAAATGTGGTCTTTGAAGCAGAGACTAGGGAATGGTGGAACTCATCCTGGAGTCCTGCAGGAGAATCCATCCACAGCCAACAGCAGCGCCTCTAAGCCAGAGGCAGTAAGGGCTACAGAAGACAACTTGGTGAATGTCACAGTCATATAAATGCAGAGAGGTCAGGGTGGCTCCGGTTGATTATAGTACAGCTTCTGTCCTTTCCTATGGTAGATTTTGTAGAACAGTCTTATTCTGAATGTGGCTTTCTTTTGAAGGCTTTATGTTGTAAGTTCAAATTGTCAGCCAGCGGGCCTTTAGAAACAGGCGAACTAAATTTTTTTTTAAAATGAGTGCATATTCTATAAAAATCAAACTATACAGAATCATCAAAATTGATTTCTCTTTGGCACTTTATATGAACACCTGCATATCCATGGTAAAAGCCTGGCAACCTTCAGAATACAGGTAACAGTTGGGAATTAAAAATGTCCACACTGTATTTCTATGTCAGTGTTCCATTTCTCATCCTTTGCTGATGGTCCACTGTGGGTACAAGTTAAAGAATGGGAGCAATTGAAGACTATATAGGTCAGGAATATAGGCTGGTATCTGAGATATTCAGTCAACGACAAACTGACCAAGTGAGCAGTTCACAGTTGACCTAGTCCCTACTTATTCCTGTTAATGCTTCTACATGCATACTCTGTAGTGCTGAAATGAGGCCATTTTATAAATATTTATACATTAAAATATTACTGGGCTGGGAAGTGACTCGATGGGTAAAGTATAAGCATGAGGACCAGAGGTGATATTCCCAGCACTCATGTAAATGTGGGGAGCAGTTGATGGCACACCTGTAACCCTAGCTTCAGGAGGGGGTTGAACCTGGAGGTATAGTCTAACTAGGCAGACTAGCCAGATCAGTGAGCTCTGGGTTCAAGTGAAAGACCCTGCCTTAATTTATAAGGTGAAGACCAATCAGGAAATATATCTGGGGTCTGGAGAGATGGCTCAACAGTTAAGAGCACTTGCTCCTCTTCCAGAAGTCCTGAGTTCAATTCCCAGAACCTACATCAAGTAGCTCATAACTTCCTGTAACTCCAGCTCTAGGACCCAAGGCCTCTAATGTTCAAGGGTACAAGTGAGCACTTGCTTGCATGCATTCTTACATTCTCTCTCCTCCCTCCTCTGTCTCTCTCTGTCTGTCTCTGTCTCTGTCTCTCTGTCTGTCTCTCTCTCTCTCTCTCTCTCTCTCTCTCACACACACACACACACACACAGACACATACACACACACCCAGCACTTTAAAATAACAAAAATACCTGTCACTTGGAAGGTAAAGGTAGGCAGAGCTCTATGAATTTGAGGTAGTTTGGTCACATAGTGAATTCCAGCCAGCCAAGGCTTCATAGTGAGACTTTGTCTCACTCCCACACCCCAATAATGAAAACAAACTTTTTAACAAGAAAGATATCCAACGTCTACCATAGGAACACACACACACACACACACACACACACACACACACACACACACACCCAGCACTTTAAAATAACAAAAATACCTGTCACTTGGAAGGTAAAGGTAGGCAGAGCTCTATGAATTTGAGGTAGTTTGGTCACATAGTGAATTCCAGCCAGCCAAGGCTTCATAGTGAGACTTTGTCTCACTCCCACACCCCAATAATGAAAACAAACTTTTTAACAAGAAAGATATCCAACGTCTACCTATGGCTTCCATAGGAACACACACACACACACACACACACACACACACACACACACACACACACACAGTAAGCAACCCCCTTTTACTAATTTAAAAATGATGCAAATGATTGAGAGCATCTTGAGCTCACAGTTCAGACATTCTCTTAGCGAATAAAATACAAGGGCCAGTTTCCAGGCTTACTTGGCTCCACTGAGATAGGAACAGTAAAGGGATCTGTTCTGCTCAGCACACGGCACTCTGAGCATGAACATGAGCTATTGGAATTAGTTACATAAAACCTTTCTTAGGCATTTTAGCTCTCAGTGTTTTCAAGGCAAGCATTTTGCAGTTGCAGAGTTTAAGGAAGGGTTGCTTTGTGAGAAATCCCAAACATGAGGGGATGGTTTTTCTCTCATGAATGGGTTTTTTCACTTTACATTTCCTGGTAGGCACTGTAGTTCTGTTACTTCTATTTCACACCTGGTCCCTGAAAAGGGATCATTCAGCAGTTTAACCAAGTCCCTGACAATATTTGCTTTAAAACTCTAGTCTTTTGATATAATAGGCGTTATGGAAAATAATAAAACAACATAGAGGTATTATTCAGACATATTAACTCTGATTTTGAAACAATGCTCAAAACTTGTTTTACTACACATACTGAGAAACACACTTGGAAATTGGAAAGGCATCGAGAATCCCATGGCCCCACCCCAAAGACCAGGTAATTACTTTTCCTTCTGTTGGAATCGGAGACTGAGAGGGGCTAAAACACACATTCATTCACCCAGCTGGGGCCAGTGAGATCGCTCAGTTGGTTACCACAGGACTGCTGACCTGAGCCCAATCCCTAGAACCCACATGGTTGAAGGAGAGATGCACCCTCCTCCAAAATAAATAAATGTAATGAAAAATTCACCCAGATATCCAGTCTAGGGAATGGGTTAAACCCAGGTCTCTTTAACTCTAGAACAAAGACTAGTGAGGACTCTGTGAAACCCATTTCTATACTATCCCAACAAACTTTAGATTTTACCTTCCAGTCAGTTATGTGTTTTTTCTTTCTGCTTTAAGATTTCATTTCCATAACATCTTACATTCATCCTTTCTTTTTCAATATGTTACTACCCCCACACCTTATTAATCTTTGATAGATTTATGGCAAATTGTGAGGTTTCTTCTACACATATTTTTAGAGCAATTCTGGCTGATTTTCAAGTGAAATAATACAGCTTAAAAACATTTTACTGAAGATGACAGGAGGGGCCTGGTTTTCAGCAAGGTTATTCTTCAGCAGGAACATTTTTAGGTGGCGTTAAAAATACTACCGATTCAGCCAACTTACAGTTGCCTTCCCCAAATCACCAAATTAGTAATTAATGTCTCTAACTTTTAAAGGAACCATCGGAAGATCATCTAATTTCTCCTGGATCCTTAAAAAGTTCTCTGATGTTCCTCATGGAAATCAACCACTTTCTGTTGTGTCTACTTGCTTTCATCATCTGTGATATCATTACCCTGAAGACAATCTTTATCCTGACAATCAACAGGTAAGACTAAGTTTGTCCCAAGATAATGAGAAAAGAAGGGTGGAAATGAATACATGAATAATGGTGACTGGTTTGCTCTTCAGTCTTTTAAGTAAAAATGACATTTGGTTGTAATGTGGGGGCAGAGGTGGTTTTGAAGATGAATTCATGGGCATCAAAATAAAAATGCATGCTGCCTCTTAAAGGACGGCGATGAAAACAAAGGCAAGATTCCATCTTTCTTTGTCTTCATGGAGACTGGTTGCTACTGGGTCCTGCTAGCGGGGACAGGTGAACTCCTTGGTGCAGCCACTAAGGAATATGGCACCTGCCTTCTTGGATTCTACGCCATAGTGAGAAGTAGACTGACATACACGGAATTAAAATTCACCAGTATGAGAGCCAGCCACAGTCCCCCATAGTGCTCCTGAAGAATTCCAGGCCCAGGACAATGCTATCCTCAAGGACCAAGGGGAACAGACAATGTCATTTCCACTGAGGCAAGGATTCAGAACCTGTTGGTTATCCTGCAATGATGGCAAAAGACAGACTGAACCCTGAAGAGGCAGGGAGAGTGAGCTACCAGGCATCAAGGTCCAGTGCCAGCCTGCTGCTTCATGGGTCATCTGTGACAGCTTTTCTCAGGCCAGGTCTCTCATTTGCTCTAGACCATCCAGTTTTACTTCCACGTTAGAATTTCTCATCATACTAAATCATTGTCAGCCATGAGTGCTGGCAATAGTCTATGCTTCTGAAATAACAGCAGACTTGGATGACAAAAGAATGTGCCCTAGCCTTATCAATTGATTCAGTCTTACCTGAAGCATAAACACAAAGAATACCCTTGTACTTAAAGCGTACCCATGACAGCTTTTTAAAGATTCTGGTAGAAACCTATACAATCCACTTTTAATTCTAGACCCCAGACACTGTCACATATGCTCTATTCTAGTATGAACACATTTCATGTGAAATCCTCTGGGGTTGACCAGTTACCCTGCAAAGAAATTGGACAGCAGGGGAAGGGGAGTAACAATCACATGCCAATGAAGTCTGGAAGAGGTCTGACTGGAGGGGAATCCACGCCTGGAGTGGGAGGTGTGAATCCCACAGCTCAGGTGGACAGTGCTTTTTCCACAGAGGCGCAGGAGCTCTGGGAATAGCAGGTGTTCTGCAGAACAAGGAGAGTGAAGAAGTATCATTGTATGAAATGAGGAGAAGACAGTGCGTAGAAACAGGAGGCTGTGAGCTGCCCACTACGTGCCAGTTCTTACTGCTACCCGGGGTGTCCACGTTACCGTCCTGCTGCTGACATGCCTCTGGGCCACAGGTGCTTTTGAACTGGTGTTTCCTAAAATAGTCACTCTAGCCAGCCTCACCTCAGGCTTTTTACATACTCATGTTATCATCAGCTACTGGTATTTTCAGCCTCACACAAAATCCTGACACAATGAACAATCCGCAAACACCTACCAGTGCTTTGACAGTATTTTCTCCTTGAGGTACACAGGTAATTCAGCCTAATTTCAAATCACACTCACTTTCCTTTCTGCTCTGCTCAGATTTCACTGCATGTCTAGAACCTCAGTAGGACCCAATCCTATGTGTGATGTTTTTCTAATGTACAAATCAGTGGTCCAGTTTACATGTAAATAAGGCACAGTAACAAATTAATAATAATAAAATGGAACAATCATAAGCAAGCACCATAATAAAACTTTAGTGACTCTTGGAATGTTGATTTCTGGAGTTTTCCATGTGATGCTTTTGAACTGAGATTGCCTGTAGGTGACTGAGGTCACAAGACGTGAATTGATGGGTAAGAAGAGTTTCCTGCATTGCACACACTGGCCTTGTGCTCTGCCCCTTCTGAAGTTCTAGGAGTGGACAGGAAAGTGTTAGTCCCTCGACTTTTTCTGGCAGATGACCATGTGGACAACAGTTGACTGCAGACAGGACATTTCTATGCACTGATTTTCTTAGATGCCACAGCTAACAGCTGTCAAAGAGAGGCTCTGTACTGCAGGACTAGATGACAAAGGTTAGATCTTGGTCTGAGATGGGTGCCTTGGCCATGGCCTGGGTTCCTGGACACTAGAGTCACCATGAGTGACAGATTTTAATGTCATAAACTCTTCTTGCAAGCAAGTTACTCACTAAAGGATCTTTTCCAGGGAACTAGTATATTTCTTAAAAAAAAAAAAAAAAAAAAAAAAAGCTTTGCTTCCCAAACTCTGAAATTTATTTTTTTATTTATTTATGTGTGGGTGTGCTAATATAACATGTGAGTGGATGGAAGAGGACAACTGAGGGTGTTTGTTTTCTTCTTTCAAAATGTGGGTCCTGAAGATTGAACTCAGCTTGTCAGGATTGGTACCAAGTGCCCTTTCCTGCTAAGTCATCTCTCTGGCCCTGAAATTTAATTATTTATAAGCTTTTAAAAATTATTAGATTTACTTATTTTGTGTGCAAATATTTTGTTTGTATGTATGTAAGTACAGCCCATGCATGCTTGGTGCCTGTGGAGTCAGAAGAGGGTATTGGATGGTTGGTGAACCACCACATGGGTTCTGGGTCCTCTACAAGACCAACCAACGCTCTTAACCACTGAGCCATCTCTCCAGCCTCTGAGATTTAAATTTTGAAGCAAAATCTTTTCCACTCTAAATATAAGGGAAAGACCTGGGATGATTTACTAAAAAAAAAAAAAAAAATCTGTGTTGTAAGAGTCAAGAGACCAAATGTCCCATTCAAAACATGAGCCTGGGACCTGAACAGAGAGTTTTTTAAAAGAAAGAACAACAACAACAACAAAAAAAGGGCTGAGAAATATGTAAAATAATTAAATAAAAATGTTCATTTTCCCTAGCAAGTAGGGAATGCAAATCAAAACAACTAGGAGATTTCATCTCACCCCAGTAAGAGTGGCAAAGACCAGCAAAACAACTGGCAACAAATGCTCAGACATGTGGAGAAAAGGGAACTCTCATTCACTGCTGACGGGATTGCTCACTGGTGTCACCACTGTGCAAATCAAAAAGCCAAACCTAAATCTACCATGTGACCCAGCTATACCACTCCGTTCTCCTCCACAGACATGTGCTCAGCCAGGTTCACTGCTGCTCTGCTCGTAATAGCTAGGAAATGGAAACCACCTAAACGTCCTCCAACCAATGGATGGATGGTGAAAATTCAAATAGGCTATGGAATGCTATGGAAGAAAAATGAGATCTTGAACTGTGCAGATAAATGGATGGAACTAGAAAAGATCTTATTGAGCAAGGTAATCCAGACCCACACATTCTCTCTCATCAGAGACTCCTAGCTCCAAATCTTCCAACGTGAGTACATATCCTGGAGTAACTGCAGAAACCAGGAAGGTAAAGAAGGATCAATGCCAGGGTAGGGGAGCAGGGGGGCAACTGATAAAGGAGTAGCAGGGAACAAATGATCTGATCAGAGAAATGGGAAGAACAGGAGTGGGGGCTCTAATTATGGAGGGGGAGGGAGACAAGTACAGAAGATGGAGGGTAATAGAACAGGATGTCCAAAGTCACAGGGAGTCATACTATTAACTATTTACTTGAAAAGACTACAATATAAGTTAAGTCTGTGTATAAATATACACACATAGTTTAAATGAATGTTCTCATCTGGGCTGACCATGCTCCCTCCAAGAGCTAAAGACCACCTAAGAAGCCCCGAATATCAGGCATGAGAATCCCTCTTTTGAGTTGTTGTTCAGGGTTGTCCAAGAGATCCCCAAACATTACAGGCTCTTGCTATTGGTCACTCCCAAGAGGTGGAACATGAGTCCCTATCCTGAAGACACCAGGCATTTCAAACACATGGCCCAGAGTCTCCTGCGTTATAACTGACCTGAAAGCCTCCTCCCCAAGGATCAGCTTTCAGGGTACCAGAAAGTGCATGCAAACTTCAAAAGGAGCAAAGAAACCAACAGCTCTATTCAGCTATGATGCCTATGAACCACAAAAATAACCAACATGACATGATAACCCAAAGGGTGTAGTAGTGGCAGGCAATACCTTGGCCATAACCAACAGTTCTCTAATTGGATCTATGAACTCTTCAACTGGAGGGAAACCATGCCTGGTACTGGAAATAAGCCAACTACTCAGGGCTAGTGAAGTCATGGATTTCGGAGGAAAATCGACAACCTTCCCTTTACTAAATAAGAACAGTCTCTAACTACATTCTAAATATGTGCCCTTAAACTCCAGATAAGTGTAGTCCTCACCCCTAAACAAGGAAACTTCTTCTGCAATGGATGGAGACAATTATAAAACAAAACAAAACAAAACAAAACAAAACAAACCTACAACCAATCCAAACACACAATTGTGAAGTGCAGTCCAACTGATATACCTATACCACATATACCACAATTCTTGCAGCTGAGTCTCAGGGATCATTGCAGTAGAGGGTGGAAAGATCTTAAGAGCCAGAGAATCAGGAAGTTTGCTGAGACTGTGTCTCCTAATAGTGTCAGAAACTAAACCCACAGCCTTGCCAACATGACTGCTTAAACATGAGCCGAACAAAGACAACAACAGACATTCCAAAGCAGACAGAGTAAAGGCTTCAACCCTATACTAAGAACTACAGGCCACCACAGAACACTGAGAGAAGGAGAAACAGTCTTCCCCAGAGAAGAACACACCAACCTGTTATCCTATACAAAATGGTCAGCCCCGAAAACCTATCTATGAGTCATATTCTATACACTGAGACGGTTATATTCATGTATTTAGGAATATATATGCATATATGTATATGCATATAACAATAATTAATGAAAAAAGAGGCCATGAATTTGAAAAAGAAGGATATATAGGAGAGTTTGTAGGGAGGGAAGGGAGAATGATGTAATTATAATCTCAAAAAATACCCAAAAGAAATGATTAAAAAAATCTGCTTTGTAATCCTAACTGTCAGGTTTAAGTATATTAAGTAACTATCAATTAAATGATGTAAGGTGATACATTCTTTGTTATCACTAGACACCGAGCAGAAGCCACTGCTATGGGTATTTGAAGGCTGTCTGTCTTCATTCGGGAAATACTGAACTGTACACATTCTCCTCTCATAAATTTTGTTTTTGTTGAGTGCCAACAGAATAGGATGGAACTGAAATTAAGAATAACTAAAAATCTTCCACCCAAACACAAACATTTTAGGGATAAAGGGTTTAACCAACATATCTGATTCCGAGATGACTACTCGCACTGTTCTGGTAACTAGTTAAGTCAGGACTGCTCAAACTTTTAAATTACAATTTCATTAGTTGCAACAGCAGGCTCTTTAGTGAAATAAGTCTTCATTACAGGGCTACTAATGTAATCCAATTCATGGGTTAAACATGTCTCCTCTGCCTGGAAACCTAACGGCCATGACTGCTGATGTGCCCCTGATTGCTGATGTGAAATCATTAAACTGGAATCCAGTCATGAGATCTTACTTTTAAAATAATATAGCCCCGTTTTGCTCAGCTTTGAAAAACAGCCTTGTGGGTGTTGAAGCATGTAACCAAAGTTCTTACATGCTCTGGGAATCCATGCTGCCCAGAAATGGAAGCCATAAGCAGGATCCCAGCCTGCTGCCTTCGAGCCCTACAATCTAGCTCAAAGCCTGTTTTCCCATCCCTTCGCCATCTCCTGGCAAAGAGCCTCGTTCCCTGCCACTTGCCACTTGTTCTGAGCTATTTTAACTCTGGACAAGTTGTGGTAGTAGGCTATATTTAAATTGGCCTGCGCTGTGAAGAAACAGCTAATGCACGTGGCACCTTTTCCCTTTTTGACATAATCCAATTGTGCTTTGGCTGCCAATCAAACTGTGAGACTCTATCTTATACCCCACTATCACACAAACCACCTCCACTCCCACTCCTGGCTCCCCAGGCATTTGTCCCTCAAATGGGAGCCGTGGGGGTCTCCTGGAAAGATGAGCAGGTACCCGTACCCACAGAGCAGTCACCAGCTGCTCCCAAGAGTAAACAAAGAAACACCGGCAATAATGAACGGGAAAGCAAAGACCCACTGGCTCCAGGCCGAGTGGCTGGAACGTCAGCAGAATTCTTTTCCAAGGACCCCGTTCCAGACACGGATTTCATGAAATACAATGTGTCCATTGGGAGTACCTTCAAGGACACCGCACACATATGCAAAGCCAGCTTTCCCAAGTACCCGAGCCTTGAGAAGTGGCCATAATAAGGAGCATGGTTTCTAGCCTGGTCCTCTGCGCCTGTCCCTTCACATATGGTCAGACTAGAGGTCAGACTTCCGTGCTAGACAGGAGCTGGGAGGTCTCACCTGGAGTTACATTGTTGCTTTGCAGAGAGAAAACACTTGGGGAATGTCCTCAAATAATTAAAAGTTAAAGAAAATGTAAAATAGAACACCTTTGTGTGGAGCAGACCTTCAGTTTCATTCCATGCTAGACTAAATTCAGACTCAAGACTCCATCCTGGGGAATCAGAAGACAAGTTAGTTTTGAAGTCTTTCACAGACCGAGTTTTTGTCAGACCTCAAAAAAAGGATGCTGGCACTGATACGTCCATTTGCTTGGCAGTAGGTGGAAATCCAGGTGAGGTATACCATCCATCAGATCCCCTGACAGGTCTAGAGGCTCTTAAGCTGTGACCAGGGTTTATGCCTATTTACTTTGGCACTATTTACTTGGACTGCTTGGGCTTTGAGAATTTTTCTACTGTAAATCAAGTTCCTACCTGGTTAGCTTTGCTGAATAAACTTTACAGTCAAGCTGGGATACAGCTTGGTGGCAGAGCTCTTGTCTGGCATGGACAATGCCTGGGTACAATCTTCAGTACGGCCTCCCCATACACACACACACACACACACACACACACACCACTTTACTACCCAAACAGGTAGTGAACAATAGTCTCCTGGAATAAGCAGGAAAACCACTTTAGAAATGTTGTATGTTAAAACAGTGTTCATCCACATAGTCTCATCAACTAACTTGAAACCACTTTTAACTGTCCTTAACAAAGGAAGAGACAGTAGCAGACTATCTGGTTACCCATAGTCAGGGATACAGACTTTCATACTTATCTCTGCAGTGGCAAAACAGAGACAAAGAGAAAGGATCAAAACAGAGGGATCTGTTTTTACTGGAAGGCACGCAAATATAATTAGGATTTGAATATCAGCAAAACACAACTCAATACTACCCTCCGTGCTCTGAGCTTTTAGACAGCTGATTCCAAATTTTAATAGATAAGATGCTGTATCTTCTTCCTGAGCGCATTTCTAGTAAGAGCATGAGCACTTGTTCGTTTTGCTCTTCTTTCTCTAAGGTACTATGCGGGCCTTCGCTCCCCTCACGCTGGTGAGAAAACCCAGACTCACAGTGCTTGCCAGGCAGCTGCCTACTTCTGAGCCACATACCCACACACCCAGCCCCAGGCTTAGTATTTAAGGCAGTATGACAATGAAAAACATGTGGGACTCTTCCAGGGAACTACAAGTAGCATTTGTTATCTAGATCAAGTCACACATTTAAAGTCTGGACCCAGAACTAGCCATGGAGGTGTTAACGGGAGATAACCGAGGCCACGAGGTCACGTCACAACAGAGGACAGGAGCCTAATGGGACCTCAAATGCTTCAAAGTATCAACAGGCATCAGGCTTTCTTCAGAAAGCAGGATGCAAGAGACTCCCTCAATCTTTTCTAAGAAAAGGTCTTTAAAAAAAAAAAAAGAACATAATCAAGTATGAAACAGATGGAGACTAATTCTAGTCTAGAACAAAAAACCTGGAATGATTACCATTAGAACATAGTTATATATGTGTGTAGATATCTCTCAATTGATTCTAATAACTTCTTAGTTCAACCTTCTTTATGTCCATCCTTGTATCAACTAACGCACATACACATGTTGGTGATGATGATGTCAGTTAACTTTTTTTTAAAAAAAAATAACACTTGTATTTTACATGCAGTATCTCTTGCCGTCTACTTGTTCCCTCAGTTGGTGGGTGACAGGAGTGGGTGTGAAGAAACCGTTTTCACTTCATACCCACACCCACTACCTTGGTTAGGCTGTCCATCTTTCTTTCCACTCTATCTGTTGATACTCAAGTTTCTGTATCATCTGAGTTGTGAGATGAACATTCTCTTCTAGGTACGATATTTAAGTTTTTTTCTTTTTCTTTTTCTTTTCTTTTTTTTGTTTTTCGAGACAGGGTTTCTCTGTGTAGCTTTGCGCCTCTCCTGGAACTCACTTGGTAGCCCAGGCTGGCCTCGAACTCACAGAGATCCGCCTGGCTCTGCCTCCCGAGTGCTGGGATTAAAGGTGTGCACCACCACCGCCCGGCTAAGTTTTTTTCTTAAACTAGTATAGCCGTGATTATTACTGTATGAGTTGATTCTTTTACATAATGATCTTTCAGCGATAAGCAATTTTAGTTTAAGTGGAAATTCCAAGAGATAGATAGCGTTGAGAAATGAGTGACTATTTTCTCTTCACAGGGCTTTATGTTGGGGTGGGGAGCTCATTGGCCGAAGCACCTCCCTTTGGCCTCACAAGATGTTGTCAGCTTGGATTTCTTTTCTCCCACTGGAGTCAGCAGATGACACTTGCCAAATAGTCTGTAGCAGATACTCCATGCTCTTGGGGTGGTATATGAAGCCTCGTGCCTGCCAGGCCACCCTGAGGCCACACTTGCATTCCATCCTGGTCCTGCAGTGCTCAGGCCATCTGGAGGCTCCTCCCGTCCCCTCCCACATACTGCCCTGGGCATAGCCTCAGGTGTCTCTGCACTTGTTAAATATGGCACTGAAAACCCAGCTACTTAAAGCCACAGCATATTGTTACAACCACAGCATAAAGATAATCCTTGGGCTAGATTCGCACAGTGGGAATTCCACAGCCTTTCTGGGCTTGCTCTGTAGATGCAGACACATTATTTAGGATGCACAGACTTCAAAAACAGGCTAAAAATACCTCTTATACTGGAACACATCCAGAGTCGAGCTTCTTACAGTTTGCCTGATCCATTCCTATAGTTCTGTCTGATGGGAGTTTAGTTCTCATCATTTACAAGCCTTTAACCAAGGTTAGTTACTCAGCTTCAGTGGGTCTCAGATTCTTCATCTGGCGATGTAAACAGCAGTAGAATCTGACTTTCAGATTTTTACAAGGATCACAGATGTTATGTGTAAAGCCCTAGCAGACCACACAGACAAAGCTAAGTAGAGAATAAGTCCCAATATCTCATACAGAGGATGCACCTCTTGATCAACCAATATAAAAATAAAGTAAGTTTCTAGATAAGTAACAAATTACTTATTGCATAGTTCAAGAATGCATTTAAAAAAAAAACCCAGGATGGATATATTCATTAATACTTACCTAGCCACAGCTAATCAGTGTTGGAACCAGAGAACGGTGAACAAGCAAGGGCTAAGGTAACATATTGTGACACAAATGACCTGTTAACCTTTACAAAGGATAACAGTTGACAGATGTCAAAAGGATACTGAATTTGGGGTACTGAATAGGAAATCTGGATGTGGATCCTGCCTCGCCCTTTGCCAGCTGGGTAACACTGGGCAGGTTATTTATGTCTTAGAGGTATGTAATTGGTATTGCCAATCTATTGTCTGTGGGGATATAATATAGTATGTGTGCCTGTGCATATTCACAGCATTACCAGTTAGAAGTTACATAACCCACAAGACCATCTTTCTCCTCAAGATACACCAATATTAGATGGGAACCCCAGATTCGTGACTCAGTAGTTGGTTACCTAGAAGATATTCCTTGTCTATAGTCACAGGGTCTACGTTTCCTTGAGCAACAAAGACTTGGACTACCGTTCTCTCTGTGCCTAGGTCAACTGTGTTCAGCATTTCAATGTAGGTTCAGTTTCTTTGGAAACTCGTGAGGTTTTATCTGACTTTAGCTTAAGGTATGAGAATAAATCAAAGGTAAAGAACAGACGGTAAAGCAGATTTTACCAAAGACTTCCGGGCAGCCCTGGTCAGAGTCTAGGGGAAGCTCTGCTCAGGGGCTTTGAGAGGTTTAGGTGAAGGTTCTTCCTGTCACTCATACCTTCTGTTTACTATGGGAGACCTTTCTTGTGATGTGTTATTCTGCAACTGAAAAATGTAGTGTCGAGAATCAGAACAATTCTAATTTCTTTCTTGTGAATTTAACATAGAAGCTGCCCTCAGTGTAAAAACAGACATTAGTGTGGCTCATAAATACCTCTCTACCTCTCCACTTTCACCCTGCTTCCTCCTGGCAACTGTTGATATACCTGGAAGCTCCAGGAAGGCACTTTGTAAACTACTACATAGCACTTGGAAGAGTGTCACACAAATATTGAGGGCGAAGCCACCGAAGTTAGAGGAGCAGAGGCAACTTTATTTCATCACCGTGGGATACCAGGACTTCTGACTAGTTAGGGCCAGGGGCGACCCCAACAGAGGGAGTAGCCCCTTTTTAACCACAAGCAGGGGGGTCAGGGATGATACAAGAAAGAATTTTTACAATTTGAGGTTAAGTCTTAGGTGATACCTCGGGGAATTTACAACTTGTGATAACATTTTACAACTACTAGTATAATTTGTGATAACAAGGTGTTTGTACAAGCCTAATGGGGGTTTGTAAAAGCTTATTTACACATGTCTGTGGCTATCTTAACACAGCCCTTGACACAGGTGGGGTCTGAATTTTTAACCAACCATTCTGTTCTCGCAACTGCAGATAATATGGGACAAGGGTAGGTGGCTTATGTTTTTGAATTATCGTGGACCCCGCAAGAGGAAGCAGGAGGCCAAAAGTTCAAGGGTGATTTTGGCTATCGAGGGAGGTAAAGCCCAGCCTGGGCTACTTTAGACCCTATTTCCAAAACACATGCATGCACACTTATGCACAGCCAAACCAAACCATCAGAACATTGGAAAAGTACTGTAAATCCCTTTATTTTTAGGGAAAATAATTTATTATATAAACACAAACTCGACACCTCCCTTTAAGGGATTATCTTCCTACTAAATGAGATGAGTTATTTTACTTTGGTAAATAATGTAAGAGGCATTTTAGGTAGGGAAAGGAAATACATATTCTAATTGAAACGTCCCTATTATCTGAATAAAAAGCCAACAAGGGGCCCCCACACAAATAACCAAATAATGTGGTAAATAAAAATGAAGTTATATAAATTTTATAACTAGAGCAAAAGCTTCACAACAGATGTTTATGTATATGAACACTATATTAGAAAAATCACAGCCCATTATTTGGATAAGTATGTCTTTGATAGTAGCCCAAGTCTTTATCTTGCAACCTTCTGATTAAACCAGTATTATTAATAAACATAGTCTATAAAATCTGGAGACCAAGGAAGAGCTCAGAAATTTTTAGTTCCAGTTCATTATGTAGTCCAGGAAGCTGAGGCCTAGAACAGCTAAGTTTACAGTCTCCCTGGCGTACATCAGTAGTGTCCTCATGACACACAGATGGTCTGTCCTTCCATACAGGCATTGCAGCTCCAGCATCCATAGACAGCATGGTGGGAGCATTACAACAGAGCCACATGGGATACAAAGTACAAAGATCCCCAGTGGGCTGGGCAAAAGGTACCACTTCCTCAGCCACAGGTGTGAAAACTTAGGGAGATTTGCTCTCCCTATGCAAGCTCACACACCAAGGACGGCCAGGCATATGACTACCAAGACCTGGGCTACTCTTTAGCAGACAAGTGCTTTCCAAAGATTTGTTTTTATATTTCAACTCTATTACTAATGTATTCACCTTGCTTGTCACTGATAGAACATATGCAGGTGGGAAGAAGGGAAGGCTCAGTCTAGAGGGGAAAAAAGGATGATGGGAAACTGAGGGGGAGGGGCAGAGATACATTTTGTCTCCTGTGAGTGCAACATGGATAAGGGCACCAACCTCGGAAAACATGGTTAAACTTAACAATGAAAAACTGTCTGGGGACCACAGCACATGAAGACTAAAAATTTAATATTTATATAATAATATAACATGCACAAAGTCACAATACTCTAAAAGTATAGGGACATAAGAATACTACACTATATTAGGCATCAATTCTGAAGTCTCTGTTAATACCTTATGAACAAATTATTGTGGTGAACACTCACAATGATACTGCTGTTATTTTTCCATTTCATGTGTGTGGAAACATGCTCCGGTAGGCAGTGGTGTACAGAAGAACCAGGACTGAATTCACATGCTTCATACAAGGCCTACCCTTTCCACATTAGCCTATCAGCTAGAGGGAATTAGAATGTTCTGGGACAAATCCCATTTGCTTACAGAAGAGGCTTTTGTATTTAAGTCTTAAACATCTTGAGCTTTTGTATTTAGGTCTTACAATTCCAATAAAATGAGCTTCCATTATGCTGATTACTCAGATAAAGAGGATTTGAATCAATTCTAAGAGTCTTAGATGAAAATTGACTAGCATTTTAAAACTCTGCTTGCCAGACCCTCCCTGGATGAGAATGTCTCCAGTAGCTACTTGAGCATGTAAGGCTTGCCTTAATATAGTAGGAGCAAAACCCCCACTGATCACCCAGTTGGCCAATTTGGTTAAGAGAGCTGAAAATACTAAGTGGGCAGATGTGTTTGCCTGATTATTCCGGTCAAACAGACCCGCCCTTAGCATCCAACACACTGAAGTGAAGCCCACAGTCTCTGGAAGTGTCTACTGACAACTTTCTAACTGAAGCATACTAAGAATGGTCTGTGTTGTGACTGCTGAGAATCCAGCACCGAGCCCTAGATCAAAGCATCATGTTCAGATTTGCTCGCATCTGCCCTCTGCGGTGGTGGGAGCTATCCTAACCCTGCCCCAGCTCATTCCACACTTCGCCCCTCACATCCACACTTCTGTGCTCTTAGGTCATAGGATGAATGTTGGATTTCCCCCTCCCACACCCTGCCCTTTTCAGATCACCACTGATACCACCCACTCCCAGCCTCCTCTTTCCAGTCACTAGCACTAACCATCAGGACTATTAGGAGAGGCCGCACCGAGCCAACCAAGCTGACCTCAGAACTAGGCTTGTGAGGTCATCCAACTGAACCAAGGTTAGGGGACTTCTCTAATACTCTACAGCTGCTAACTTTGAAGGCTCATGATGTGACCGGTGCTACATCAAGATCCATCTCATTTCCTATAATGAGGGCTCTTCGAAGTATCTTAATGTTACTGGTGAAGACACCAAGGCCAAGAGAGGTTTAAATCACTTGCCCAAGGTGGGATCAAGACTTTTATTTCAGAGCATACATTCTTCCTTGTCCTACTACCTTAAATCACAGAGTGCGCCTCAGATCTCTCTTTACTTGTCTATCAGCCTAGAATCTTCCACCAAGTTTTCCCAAACTATGATTAGGGAAGAAGTGTGAATATTTGATTCTAAAACAGAACACTCAGAAACCATCTGTCCAACCATAGAATTCATTTTATACTCTCTTAGAATGTTTAAATATCTCTTTGTATCCTGGGGACAGAAACCTTAAGAACATCTGTGAGTGCCAGTAGTCCACTGTGGGAAAACATTTTAAATTAAGAAATTTGCAATGTATATATTTGCTGTAAATAATTTACAAAAGGCATTTTAATGAATAGCATCTTCATTTTTAAAAGATATATGCAGTGGTTACTATGGTACTGCTTGGGCTAGAGGAATATTTGGGAACTGGTGGGTCCACTGAAAGTAAACATGTTAAATGAACATGCTGTATATCAATTTTTAGTATGTGACAGGCAAGATCAATGGATCAGGAGTACACATGGGAAGATGGATAAATCTTAAAACACATTGTAGAGAACACACATGTATGTGTACATGCACAAACATACAAAAAGTTATTGAAATATTTTCTACATTACAATCAAAGTGAGCTGGATAGCATGGTGTTGTGCGTTTATATAAATTAAACAATATAGAGACTACCACTCTCATTTTCGGCTCACACATACCCAGGAACCATAACAGACATAGATTACTACTTGGAACACTTATAGACAGGAAAGGATTAGGCTCTAAATTGATGGCTGCACACAGAGGTTAGGAACTGAGGGCTGTGAAGCTTTACCTTCCCACAGGGAAAGTTAAGAAAAGCGAAAGTGGGAGGAAGCCAGAGAGGGGCGCAATGTATGTACACGGACAATGGAGGATGAACATAAGCTACAATGCTGGCCCTGAGCGTGGACCCACACACTCATTTTCATTGTTAGCTATATCTGTATTTAGGAGTGGTCCAATAGAAACCTTACTTCCATAAACTTCTTTACCAGCATCCCCAGGAACATACACTCTTCTTCTCCCTCCCAAGGCCTGGCTGGAAGTTCCGGTTGTAGCTCCCACACTGCCATGAGAATGGTTCTGGTTGACAACAGAACCAAAGCCTTGGATTTCACCCTATACAAACTGCTCTACTTTCTTCTCACAAATACAGACGTGCAGTAGAGAGGTGGAGGAAATGAAGAACAGCGCATGAGTGACCGGCTGGCAGTGACCATTTGTGTTTCCTTTGTCTTCATTCCATGTCCTCTTCCCCCCATGCCCAGTGACTCCAGTGGGTGGCAGTGATGGCAAATTTCCTTCCCTTAACCTCAAGGCAGCTGGGGAGCACAGTGGTGGGGGTAAGGAGGACTTCCTGAGCCAGGGCTGGAGAATGAACTCCTAAACAAACTCTCCACTGACACATCACTAAAAATAAGTATGCTTACATGCAGAACACATTTTTGGAACACTAAACTGAACTCTTTGCTTTATCCCCTCTAGGGACTTAGGTGTCGTTCTTATTCAACTTTATATAAAATACAGATGCAACAACTCAAAGTGTTGGAGGCAGTCAGTTTGGATGTGACAAACCTCTGTTAAGACGTCAAGGAAGCGCGGAGACAGCGGACAGGCACGGTGTATCAGCTGCTCACCCGGATTCCGGTCAAATGCTGATAAGGCTCGCTGGGGCATTGCCTTATTTAGTCAGACTTCTGTGCCCAACACCGGAGGAGCAGGGTGACAACTGCGCATGCTATGACAAGTCCTGCTCCTTTCAGCCATCTGCTGACACACCAATTAGAAAGAGCGTCTCCACGGTCCAAGCAGCCTACCACCTCTCTGGCGGCAGCTTTCCCACCAACCTGGGTATGCTACTTGGCAATGGAATCCTCACGATGAGCAGTAATTCCAATTAAGCTCTAGTTCTTAAGGCTTCCCCCAACAAGTTAACATATTAAATAGTTTCTTTTTTGGTACCAGTTCTGGGGATGGAACCCAGGGCTTGTGCATGCCGGACATGTACTGCATAACCAAGCTACATCCCTAGCCCCTAGTGAGTCAGGTTTAATTATTTCTAGACTTGTGAAACTGTTTGCGTATTAATATTAGATGAACTGCATTATAGATTGTTAAACAACAACAAAACCAGAGTGCAGACGGTGTTTACTCTGAACTACCATCCTTCAGTTGTAGTTCTAAACTATAAAAACCAAATTGCCACAGGCATTTAGTGCCAAAATTTCACAGCAACACCCGAATGCAACTGGCATGAAGGTGTTTATGGTTCTTTTTTATTCCACTTAGTGTGACTGTAAATTTCCATGGAGAATAAATGAATGTGTGATTTCTTGGCAATAATTACCACCATCCCCCCCCGCCCCCCCGAACAGCAGGAATTCATGCTATATGCTCCACAATGTTTTTTTGAGGAAGTGCAGTATCTTAAAACACAGTGTTACTCAGAAGATTTGCTCATTTATGGCCCAGTAATGAGGATTTAATCTAGGACCCTGTGACTGCCAGGTAAGTAAGCACTCTACCACTGAGCTGTATTCCCACCTCTTTTCTTTTAAACTGACCTCCTTTTTCATTTTTATTATTGTTTAAAATGTTCATACAAGTATACATTGTACTGGGTATTTGTTTTGGATACAAGTCCAGGTAGGCTGAGGAATCCCTATATTCCTGCCTCAGCCTAGGAGGACTGGTTGGCACCTCCCCAAAAGTTCTGGATCCTAATTGTGGACTTAAGGTATGCTGTTATTTGTATAAAGGGGATAAAAATATGTACGTTAGGTATGAATACCAGGAAAAAAACATACAAGATTACTAACAACATTTGCTGCTTTGGGGAGAGCACTCAGTCAGCTGGAGTCAGCAACCCAGAGGACATTTACCCATCTGATAATTATAAGATTGTGAATCAAGAACATTACTCATCTTCAAAAAACAAGGAAAATTTAAGCTCAAAGTGCCACCACTTCCACATATATGGCAAGAGCCTAACCTACTTATAATGTACCATGCTAGCAAGTTTCTGTAGGCAAGGCTGCGCTTCCACAGCTGGAGACAGCTCTGGCCAGCCATTCCAAATCAACCAAACTCCAGTGTCTCTTGATTTCCTTTAAGCCAGAGTCTGTCAGGAGCCACCCTCCCCTTAAGCCACCACCCACAGTCCATTTCTTTAGTGAGGCTTTTGGGTCCCTAACCTCCCTGAGGTCACTTCAACTCTGGCTGTAACTCTTTATGGTGGACCATCAGATGCATGCCCATTCATTTGTTCCATCTTTTTGGAAGCAGGGATGAATAGCCTGCCTTTAAGATTTTCACTTGTTGCAGTTTTTTCTTACATTGCCAGTTTATTATGTTACATGTGTATCTGGTTTTCTATAATAAGCCTTCCCAAATAGTGATAGTTGCTAAACTGAATCAAGCATATAAAAACATAACCACTGCCCACAAAAGCTTCAAAATAGAATAAAATGGAAAAAATAATCAAGCCAGCCTTTTGAAGACTCAACTGCCACCTGTTATTACAAATGCACACATAGAAAATGAGCCTAGGTGGAGAGGGAGCTGCTTTGAGCCCACAAGCCTAAGTGCTAATACCTGTGCTTTCAGTGAAGAAAATCCAATTACATTCTGGAGCACCTGAGCATGTGAACAAGCCTAGTTAAGTTACTATGAGTTAAAAACTACATTTATTCCCTGGAATAGTGAAGAAAAACAGTAATCCTATAATTGTTATCAAGAGTTCAGAGGAACCTAAACTAAGAGTCAAATATTTCAAAAATCTTGAGCTAGGCTGTTCAGAAACAACCTAGAACCTTCCCTGTCTTAGAACCCCTGAACACACCCCAAAATGATTTTGGAAAGCTCACCAAGTTGCATTAGTATGCATATGCAACTTAACAGTTAAGAATCTAATTATAACAGTATGCATGTGCAATTTAATATTTGTGCAATGTATGCTTCAGTCTACATATTCAAGTTCACAAATTTCTGAGCAAGTATGTTTGTTTAAGGCAAGAAGCAGAGACATTTGAAGCGGGATGAAATTCTATGTGGCACAGTAAAATTTTCCTCACTATATGTTTCATTCTAATCCACTGTTTTGGTTTTGTCCAACAACAACAACAACAAAACAAATAAAAAAAAAACCCCTTGTATTCAAAACCATCCCACACAAACAAAAAACAAGCTATATTTTCTCGTAGAGATGAATTCCACCCAAGAGTTGCACATTAAAACCCTGACTTTGTAAAAACAAAAGAAACATAACACTTCAATATAGCTTGCATATACAAGGATAGTTTAGCTGCTATGTTTGTTTGTTTTTTAGCCAGAAAATTTGTAAATCATTGTTTTTACTTTACAGGTGAGAAAACCAAATCCAGAGAAATCCACTCATTGGCTGTGCTGTTGGGGAGATGTCCAAGTATGAAAGGAACTGGCAGGATTTACTCAGAGAACAACATTCAGTACTAGGACACCAAAAGTCCATTCCAAATACTAGAGAAGGAAGATGTGGGTGCTGGAGCAGACAGAGCGCTGCCTAGTTCCATGTCCCATCTCCCTGGCTCTGCAGAATTTCAGGTGCACCACCACTTATGCCCATTTCTTCAACAATTATGTGTAAGTTGGTACTGAACACCTATTACATGAGCCCATTGATGCAATGACTTTATAATAAAAATAGTCACAGTAAAACTGGACATTTGGAGCACAGAGAACAGTGGATGGGAAGCAGGCAAGTATGGAAAATGGAGGCAAGGGAGGTAGATTGGGAGGAGACCAAGAAAGAAAGAATCACATGAACAGCCAAGGCCATTTGTGTAAGGTGAAGCCAAAAGGAAGTTTCTCACTTGGATAATGTCTTAGGACAGGTGAAACTGTGCACCATCATTGGAGAATACCAAGTAAGTATGGGGTAGGACACCAAAGACTAATGTAATTTTATTATCTGTGTGTTTGTGCGCATGCTTGAGCCTGTGTGCGCATTCATGTGCACACCAGTAGTACATGGAGACCAAAGGCCAACTTTGGGTCTCTTCTTCCATCACTCTCCTGTTCTTATGTTATGAGACAAAGTCTCTCACTGAACTTGCTGTTTATTGAACTTGCTGTTCATTCTTTCAGCTAGATTGGCCAGTCAGCAAGCCCCAGGGATGCATCTGCCTCTACCTGCTCCCACCAATGCTGTGGTTACAGTGGGGGTTACAGAAGGGCCCTGCCACATTTAATTTTTATCTGGGTGCCAGGGATCTGAACTCAGGTCCTCATGGTTGGATGCTAAGCCCCATTTATCCAATGAGACATCATCCTAGTTCAATTTACTTTTGTGCATGGAACAAAAAGCTTTCCATGAGAGTTCACTACTGGGCAAACATGGACTAACCCATACCATACGTAGAGTGGAAACTAACAGATTCCAGCAAATGAGGCCAAAGAAACATGCATCTACAGTAAAGCTTAGGACCATTTGATAATGGACCTGCCCTAACAGGAAAGGAGAATTTCTTCCTGCTGAACCTTTCTGTCAGAGAAAATGAAACAAATCATTTGATCTGATTTTATTTTTTTTTTCATTTTTTTTTTCAAGATTGAAAAGAAGCAACTTTGGTGGTTTAACCCAAACGTCGCTCCAGCAGTAACCAAGTTCTAAATGAATGCATGGTAATCCCAGCCTCCCGTGGTACCACAGAAGTGGGGATGCTCCAAGACAGTCCCCAGGATCCCTTTGGACCACCTTATACCCCACACCTGCTGTGTGTCCTTTCTATTTGGAACAAGGTCTCCTCCATGTGTCTGCCCAAATCTTCCTCTGGCTCAAGACCTGACACTTGTGTTCTTTTCCCAGGAGACCTCCGTGTTCTCAACATCCCTCACCCCTGACACATCCCTTTGCTCATTTAAACTTTAGTCCTTCAAACATTCTGAAAGCCACAACATTCTGCCCTGCCCTGTACTCCTCCCCTAGCATCACAGAGACACACAACATCCCACAATCAGCATGATGGAGCTCACTTGAAGCCCTTGAACACTAAGCAGTGTTTACTCATGGAAGCACCAGGAAAACTGAGTACCAGGGCGGGGTCTTGGGCTTCTCTGAACTGTCGTAATACACAACGAAGGGGCTCTCCTACTGACCTCTACCTCCTGATTTTTAAGTGAAAATTTTTGCTGTCATTTTGTGGATTGAAAGCTTATCCAATTATATGTCAAATACTTTTAGTTACTGGTTACAAAGCCTAAGCTCATACATTTGGAAAAAAAAGATGTTTTAATAATCTGAAGACAGATAATTTGTGTTTGTTTAAAAAAAAACAGAAAAGTAGTATAAGGAGAATTTCTTCACACTTTAAAGTTTGTCTATTTCTTGAGCAGGATGAGTAACAATATATGAGGCAGGAACACAGGAAGGCAGATGTGTAAGTGGGCAAGGTCTAATCGAGTCTTGCTGAGCCAGGTAAGAGCTAGGACAAAGACACAGGTGTGTTCTGTTCAAAGCTGTTTAAACACCCACAGCAGATGGCTTGCAGCGGCAAATCAGGCTGGCCCAAGTTTTAAAAAAGAAACCTGCATCACAAAAAGATGTCTATATAACCACAGTTTGCACACACCCTGGAGCAGCCTTCAGGAACTTTCAAACAGAGGTGTGGCCACACATACAGCAGGCTAGGGCTTTTGTTTATACTTGCATGCAATGGATTAGGAGAAAATAATTTACCCTGGACAGGATTTGGGTGGGAATATCCTCAGTTTTCCTTCTAGAGACCTATGAGTGCTAAGAAAGTCCTGTTAGCCCCCGGCATTGAATACACGTCTTACCCAAACACCACAGCAGCCTTGTGTAAAGCCTTGTATAATGTCTCAGAGGCATCATCATATTCCAAGACATGTTCAGCATTGGGGCAAACTTGACCCAAAATACCTTGGTATGTCCACGACTGGAGTAAGAGCTCACACAGAATAACCACACTCGAACTACCCCATACACATCAACCTGGTGAACTGTTCCCTAGCTCCCTGAGGTTCTACCAATTATTACTCTATGGTACAGAGGAAGGAAAAAAAGCTTGGCGAAGTCAACTACTTGAGCTCACTCTGCTCACAGGTGACAGTAACTGAAGTTGTTCTGGCTTCCCAGGCTTCTCTTCCCCACTGCTACATGTTACAGGGAGATATTAAAACAAGCCCCTAAGTCTCTCTGAACAAGAATATAGGTTGCCACATTGAAGATACTTCGCCTTTTTTGCCTTTCTCAATGTCTTGGTGACGAGGCCCAAGTTTATATCCCCCTGTATTTCAGCATCCATAAATAACCTAGAGTTGACTATCCCTTCTGAGACCAGAGTGACAAAAAGCAGCAAGGACTTTATCAGTTGAGACTGTGGAATGGTGCCAGAGGCATTTCTGAAAGAACCAGGACAGTTTGGACCCCACGGCCTGAGGATCTTGGTGACTAGCAGACACTCCCTCTGAAGTCCCTGGAGGAGGTGCTACTATTCCTTGAAACCCAAGGACCAGGAACTGCTGGGGATCCTGAGCCCCATCTCAGACCGGAAGTTGGTAGAGCCACTGAAACCCACAGCAACTAAGCAGAGACAGCATGGTTAAGCTGGCAGAGAAATATCAAGAATGAGCCCCCAAGCCCAGGGCCTAAGGACCTGAAGGTCAAGTTCTCTAGCTTTTGCCGTCGGCTCCTACATGCTATGCTCCTGTCTTTGGCTGCTAGGCAAATAGACAGACAGTACACTTACCCTGTTCTCCTCCCAGCCTCAGATCCACAGGAGCCATGTGAACATATCCAGGTGGTTGGACAGGAGCCAAGTTTAAGTTGTCCACAGGGATGGAGAGATGGCCAAGAGCAGGTCTAGATGGACCTTCCCTGAATCCCACATCATGCAGCCAAAAATGAACACCAAGCAAAAATTCTGCCCTCATCTCCCTTCTCCCAGAATCCTTCCACGGAATGAAGCTCTCTGGGGATGATCCTACACTGGCCTGACATCCATGTAGCTCCGTTTCATGCTGCATTGCTATGTGTTTACATCTCCGTCGCTGCCACCTGACCTCACATTTTTCTTTTGGAGTCTTACCGAGGCGCTTGCTCTGCTCTTCCTTTCCATGAAGAGGCACTTGGGAAATGTTGGCTGAAGTGATTCTAAAATTCACTCAGCGCAAACATTTAGCATCCACTTTCTGCTTTAAGTCATTAACTCTTTTGACCTATGCAATGCTCCACGAAGCAGCTCGCTCTCTCCTCCCAATCTGCAGATGATGCACTGTGAAATATGCAAAGGTTAAGCCATGCCCCAGGCTCAGCCTCACAGCACTGCCAGACTGCAGCCTGTGGTGTGTGTGTGTTCCTAACTGGGCACTCCACAGAGAGGTGAGTGACAACAAATGGCACCTTTACTTTTCAGGAAAAACAATCTCTTTATCTTTCAGACTCTGCCAATATGGGTGCCTTTGCTTGGAAGTCTCTTCTGCTCCTTTCTGCTTTTGGAAAAGCTTGTTTCCTCAAGACCATACCTGAGACTGTCTCCTGAAAATCTCTCAGGCTCTTCTCGCTGGCCAGGGACCATGTGCTAGGCTCCTAGATATACCAACTTTTGTTCCAACTCAGCTCTCATCATCACAGACCACCTGCTAGCTTTTTTCCTCAAGCTTTTGACTCAGAATATGAAGTCTCTGGGATCAAGGCCTTCTTTTCATGACACTTAGCCTAGATGTACTCAACAACTGTTTGCTTAGTACTTTGGTGAGCAATGATGCCTGCTGCTCACTGTACGGACATTTACATACACTTAATATCATAGAATTCTCCTGACCTCCCCCAAGCTATGGGTCAGCTTGCTCTATTTCTTACATGGTGTGATAGTTAGTTTGAATGTAATTGGCCCTTATAAGCTCAGAGAGTGGCACTATTGGGAGGTGTGGCTTTGTTGGAGCAGGTGTGGCCTTGTTGGAGGAAGTGTGTCACTGTGGGGGCGGGCTTTGAGGTCTCTTTTGCTCAAGGTTTCCTTAGTGTGACTATCAATCTGCTTCCTGTTGCTGCAAGATGTAGAACTCTCAGCTACCTCTCCAGCACCATGTCTGCCTGCATGCTGCCATCTTCCAACTGCCATGCTCCTTGCCATGATAAAGGATTGAACCTCTGAAACTGTAAGTGAGCCCCCCTCAAATGAAATGTTTTCCTTGTAAGAGTTGCCAGGATCATGGTGCTTCTTCACAGCAATAGAAACCCTAACTAAGACACATAGCTACAAACTATGACCGGATAGTTTCCATGTTAACTCAGTGAAGTAGAGTTACCCTGGCACCCTTGTCCTGAGACAAGACCAGTACTCCAAGGAAGATCAGGATGCTCTTACGTAGTTTGCCTGCCAGTGAGCCTCTGGGCTCCTGTTCCTGAGACCTGTGAAGGGAGTGGGTACAGTTCTGGGGTCAGAGCTCTTCTACCTGCCCATCTCATGTTACTCAAGGGTCACATGTGCTGAGTGTCCAGGGAAATCAGTGTCACTAACCACTAAAGGACCCAGGGATGAATAGTCTCTTCCACTAAACTGATTACCTTTTCTGCAGCAACCTCAATAAGGAGATTTAAAAAATACCTGCAACACATGTAGTGCTGGACTGATGCCCCGTGAACTGTCAGAAGCTCATTAGATCTCAGCCTCATGCTGAATATTCTAAACCTCTAAAGACTAGTCACTTGAAGTTAAATCAACCAAAGCCAAGTATTTAAAGCCAAGGACCCAAATGTCCTGCCGTTTGTGTTAGGGTCCACGTAAGATACAACGAAGACTTCTTTGCTGGCTTACAGTATATACTAATAAACACAAAGCAGACCCCTGAAGAAGCAATGGTCTATCATGATTATCCCTTTCTTTCCCAGCCAGCACTGTAGAAGTAAATATGTTACTCTGCAGGTAGTCCTCACTGAGAAGGATCCCAGCTCACTTTAGTGTCGCACTAGGAGGGAACTTTCAGAATCTCTATCTGGTTTAATGGTACATTACTGCGGTATTAACCCAGACTTCTAAAAACTACCCAGAACTTACATGAACAGAATCTCATATGAAAACAATGGATGGAAGGAAAAGAAAAAGCATGTGAAATGTCCAGAGAAATTCCAGTTCTGTAGAGCCCACTTTAAATTTCCACAGTTTTTCTTATCTGTTTGGAACATAACCTGCAGGTACAGAAAATCTCAAGCACAAAGTTTCACTTATTCTTAACAAGAACTAGCCCCTCACCCTTAGAACTTTATTCAACTATAATTTCCAAATGAAAACTGTATATACTTATAGGTAAAGCATTTTCTTATCTGTGCAAATTGTGGAATGATTAAGCCAGATTAAATATATTTGAGAAACCCCTTCTTAACCTCCGTGGATTAAAAACAAACTTCTACATTTTCGGATGATTCAGCATTCTCATACAAACGGAATGCACAAGCCGTGACTTGATGCAATCCATGATTTTGCAAGAGTAACTCATATCTGGGGAGTTTGATTAAAAACAGTAATATTCTGACTTGTTTGTTCATGTTTTGTGAACTTTTCAAAATACTGTTGTTGGACTAGAGACCATCTTACAATTAGTGTCCTCCTGACAAAAACAATTAGGATGCCTGAAGGAGACCTCTGCCCCCTCCTAGCACTTGCCTGCTTCCACGAAGCGGTCAGCCTGCTCAAGCAGGGACTTGCTAGTACCTGGTAGCTGTGGGAAGGTGTCCGCCAGGCTGGCTCAGAGCCTGCAGGCTTCTCTATCTTCAGCCAGGAAGGGAGGTCAAAGAGAGAGAAGCTGTCACGGGGCTAGAGAAGGGATGCCAACATGGACTCTAGAAAGATGCTAGGCTCCCCTTGGTTTGGCTCCCAAACTGAACCCACATGTTCTGTGAAGAACTCCTAACTCATTGTCCATCCCAGCTACTCTATGCAGTTACCATACGTCAGGACATTCTTCAGAGGTTCAATCCTAGGCTGTAGGGTTAGGGGTCTGCATTAGCCAGTCAATATTTTCTTCTTCATTTAACTGTAAGACAATTCCTGTATGTAAGCATGGAACTACTCCCTGAAGAAAGGCCTACTGCATGGAAACCACAGTTGTTAATTTTATTCCTTTCTATAGATTCTTAGTCAAAAGACCAGGCAGCATGAAGATTCAAGCTTAGAGGGCAAGTGTACTTTCTCATGCTCTACAGGAAAAGGAAATGCTAATTTGATTAACTATTAGGTGGAATTATGTAAATAAATTACATTTACCACCACAAATTGTTTGACACTTGCCTTAGTATACATTAATTTCCCGTTTCATTCTATCTGCCTCTGAAATTTCCCTTCTGAGGCAGACTCCTCTATAGATTTTCTAAACAAATGTTTATTATGTCAACATGATTCTTTGATTTTGATGTTTTCATTTCTTTAGGAAACTCTTCAATGTTCAGGCCTCAAAGTTCCATTGTCTCACGATTGCCCAATCATGTTCCATTGTGAATGCCCAGGCATTCTAAGGTGAGTTTGTATCCTATCCATTGTGAATGCCCAGGCATTCTAAGATGAGTTTGCATCCTATCCATTGTGAATGCCTAGGCATTTCTAAGATGAGTTTGCATCCTATCCATTGTGAATGACCAGGCCTTCTAAGATGAGTTTGCATCCTATCCATTGTGAATGCCCAGGCACTAGAAGATGAGTTTGCATCCTATCCATTGTGAATGACCAGGCACTATAAGATGAGTTTGCATCTTATCCATTGTGAATGCCCAGGCATTTCTAAGATGAGTTTGCATCCTATCCATTGTGAATGCCCAGGCACTAGAAGATGAGTTTGTATCCTATCCATTGTGAATGCCCAGGCACTAGAAGATGAGTTTGTATCCTATCCATTGTGAATGCCCAGGCATTTCTAAGATGAGTCTGCATCCTATCCATTGTGAATGCCCAGGCACTAGAAGATGAGTTTGCATCCTACTGTCCCAGCATCACCCAGAGTGCCACGTGCTCCTGGGCACTCTACTTATACCCTTAGTATTGTCTACAACTGGATCTATCTGACTTTCTCCCTTTGGGTTTCAGGGATCTACTTCTTTTTGCCCGAACTGATTCCTGTCTGATTCAGTCCAGTGTGTGCACAGCAGCTAACTGTATTCTCCTGAGACACTGCTTTGCTAATGTCACTAGCTTCTTCAGAGCCTGTGTGCTGCATGGTGCCTGATGGGTGCCTTTATGACCTTTACACCTAGCAGGCACCCTGGACACAACCAATGTCCTCCCTCATCACTGATACACTCATACACTCATACACCACAGCAAAGCAAAACCGAGTACTGGATTGTATGTGCTCAAGAGGCTGCAGAATCAAGAAGGGTTTGGTGCCTTATTCTGAAGTTTTTGTTTTTTAAACGTTGACCTGTGTGTATGTGGGCACACATGTGGAGGTCAAAGGATAATTTGTGGGAATTGGCTCTTTCCTTTTATACGACATGGGCTCTGGGGACTGAACTCATGTCATCAGGCTTTGGTAGCAAGCATCTTTAAGTTAGGGGCCATCTTGCCAGCTCCCTGGAAGTGCATTTTTGTATGTACATTGTGACTCAGCCTTTTCAAATGAGGACGAAGTTTAAATATTACAGTAAGGTTGTATCCAGTATTTCTAGCCTAATTCTCTATTTCAAATCAAAACAGTCTTTACTACACACCAACAACACTGATTTTTCAGAAGTTTTGGAAGTAGTTCTGCTAGTCTCCAAATACATGGGAGCTTACTGGATCATGTTTCCTGGTGGTAGGTAGGATAAGGGCGGGAGGAAGTTGTGTAGTTAGGAGAAAATCCTTGTTTCCCGATGCTATTGGCAGCGAGAGCCACCCAGAAGCATTAACACAGCACTAAGAAAGCACGAACTTGAGAAGCTAAGATGCAGAGCTATCCCATAGTTAAGGCACACAGGTGAGCTCACGGCTTCTGAGTGTGCCCCTTCTCCTTAGGCTATGAACCATCAGGTCCAGTACTGCTTCCCTCCCTGGCAGAATCTCCATCAGTTCTGGTAATTCATGCCTCAACTTCCCTCTAAAATGTTGCTCCCTGATCTACTTCATTTTTTCTCTGAGTCTGGGTCTCAATAACAGCTCAGGCTGACCTTGAACTTAGGATCCTCCTTCTGCCTTCTGAGTACTGGGATTACAAGGCCTGTACCATTGGCTCTGTCCTGACCAAATTCTTTATGACATCATGACCAATCAATTCTACTTGGCCCCAGGTGAGGTTATTGTGCCAAATTTCCCAGTCTTCCCAGCGTTTTACTGGTCATTTCTTTGGGGTTAGCGTCCACCCACCGTGGTGTAGGAGGGTGCCTGTCTCCTTCCCTTGGGTGGTTTATCCCGTTCTCTTGAAACTTGTTTACGATGTGCACCGAAACCTCAACAAGTGTGATAAATACAGCAGCTGCAATGTAAACAAAACTCTTCAACATTAAGGCTTACTACCTGACCTTAAAAAACCAAAATCATACACAACATTGAAGATGCTGAAACACCAACCAACCAACAAAACCACAAACACAAAAAAACCACTTACACCAATTCCCAAGTGTTTACTTGTGGAATTAAAGATTAGTGATTGTTCCCTTACTTGACAATCCGATTTTAGCGACTCCAATAACAGGTTGAAAGTTACTGTACTCTCCTGAAGAGTCAACTGGCTAAGGATGTAGTACAGTCGTAGAGCACTTGTCTAGCATGCTTGGGCCCTAGATTTCATCCCTTGCACTCCAAGAAAAAAAAAAAAAGCTTTATTGTCAAGTTCATATAATAATGTGAAAAACTATGTAGCCGAGTAAAAGGAGCCACTGGAACAGCCTTAAAGACAAATCAATCTACTCACTTTTAATTCCCGGGAGAACAATCGATTTGACATTTACGCAAACTGTCTTGGGACTTTTGTAGAATGAGGTAGAACAGTGATCAACATGTGCTGGATGGACTGCTTTCGTTCAGCTGTGCTATCTCTAAGCTTGTGGGGGGAGTCATGCTAGCACTCCCCGTTTTCCCTTGAGATCTAATACAACGGGGAACGAGCAAGTATTTAATAATAATTTCTGAGTTGAACAAATGACTAGATTTGGAGTCATGCTTCTGTACTTCAAAAACAAGTTTTAGTTTTGATACCTCTAATTATAGTCCTGATCCCAAGAGTTTATACAAATGTGGGATGCTGTTCCCTGGTTCAGAATGTCTTACCCAGGCTATCCCTCCACAGGCTACCCACCTTTCCCTCCATATACTCCTTCAGGTCAGGAGTCATCTTTCCCTCAGTATCCATTCCCTAATGGCTTTCTACCAGTGGGAGGAGGTGCTTATCCACCAGCAAGAGGTGGCTACCCAGGAGCTGGAGGCTACCCTATACCTGGAGGTTACCCAGTCCCTTGAGTCCATCCTGGAGCCCCACAGCCAGGGAATGCTCCAGCCTATCTTAGAGGCCAAGGCTTTGGAGCCCCACCTGGTGCAGCAGGCTTTTCTGGCTATCTATAGCCACTTGCAGTCTTATAGTGGTGGATCAGCCCCTAAATCAATATCAGGTGGCTTTCCTGGAGGAACAGATACCTTCTCAGGACCCTGGAGGACAAGCTCCTTACTCTAGCCAGCCTGCTAGGCTGATTCAGGGGACCCAAGGGACAATCCAACTAGCTATTAACTGTGATACAATGAGAGATGCAGAAACTTTCCTCAAAGCAATGAAGGGGCTCAGGACCGACGAGCAAGCAATTGTGGATGTTGTATCCAAGTGTTCCAATGAGCAGGGTCAGCTTGTAAGACCATGTAGGACAAGGATTTAATTAAAGATCTTGTCATAGTTGAGTGGAAATAGGAAAGAATCAATCCTTGCCCTGTTTATGCCTTCTACATATTATGATGCCCAGAGTTTACAGACAGCAATGCAGGGAGCAGGAACTCAGGAATAGGTACTCACAGAGATTTTGTAAATCGGAGACATGGTTAGATGCTACCAATTAGAATTTGGACGAGACCTGGGGAAGGACATTGGATCAGGAACCTCAGAACATTTTGAATGTCTCTTCATGTGCACGTGCCCAGGAAACAGTGATGAGAAGCACAGTGCAAGCCAGGCAGACACAGTGGCTCAGGAAGACACGCAGCACCTTTATCAGGCTGGTGAGGGGAGGCTACGGACAGATGAGTGCTGCTTCGACACGGTCCTCGGCACAAGAAGTGTCCCTCAACCATGGAGGCCTATTCCAGGATGGCTAATCGTGATTCCTTAAGCAGTGCGAGCCGAGAGTTTTGTGGATATGTTGAAAGTGGTTTGACTCTCCATGGGAGACCTCGATTTGGGGGATGTGGGGATACGGGGTGGCTTGGGAAAGAGGGCTGGGGGGTGGGAGGAGGGAGGAGGGGGGATCTGTGGATAGTATGTGGAGTAGAAAATTTCTTAATAAAGAGAAATAAAAAAAAAAAGAAAGTGGTTTGAAGACCATCTTGCTGCACGCCCTAAACCACCCTGCCTTCTTTGCTGAGCGACTCTACTGGTCCATGAAAGGCACTGGCACAGATGACTCCACCCTGGTCCCAACTGTAGATACTCGAAGCCAGGGTGACCTGGTTCAGATAAACAGATGTTCACCCAGATGTATCAGAAGACCCTAAGCACAATGGATGCCAAGTGACATGAATGGAGATTACAGAAAGCTGCTTCTGGCCATTGTCGGCCAGTGAGAGGGATTTCTTTTTTCTTTAGTGAATGGAGCTATTTAGAGCTTACTCTTCGAAGCAATGAGACCTGTATGCAGCAATGTCAAACATTACACCTAACCAGAGTAGCTTTGTACTAAGGACTGCGTCAGGGGTGATGTGCTTGGTTTGCACATTTTGTTACTGTCTTACATTTAATGTAATTTTTTCCTATACCCAATCAGTGTGAAAGCCATATCGATGACGTAGTCATTTTGCAGTATTTGTCCAGCTTCATTCTCACTGCTTGTATTTTGGTCAGGATTTCAAGTTGAATAAAAATCACAATAATCTCTCAAAAAGAAAAAAAGTTTAAAAATATGACCCTCTCCCTTTCACCCCACCAACTTTGACTGAAGACAAGTCTGGAGTTAGAAAGTAGAATGCCATATGTTTTATTCTGTTTATTGAGTAATCTCCCTAAGAAATGTCAAGTCTGGTTCAAAATCAGACAAAGGAGGGGGGTCCGCATTTCAGGAGAGAGTTAAGACGAGTTTTCTCTAGCAATCTGGTTCATGTTATTGACAGGAAAAAGAATCAGGAAGATGAGCTGTTTCATGTTTGAAATAAGCCACACATACCCTGGAAATCTTTCTGCTAACCCAACAGAGGCATTAGAATATCAGACACACATCTTAAGAGTTGCTTCTGTTTCTTGCTCAGTACTTCTGGCTTACCAAGTCTTGGTAATCTTATCCTGCATCTTTACCATCCATCCCCTTGGCCTGAATGTTTATCAAAATCTCCACAAATACATAAATATATCATGAAGTAAAAGAGTGTGTGGGTGGGTGGGTGTGGGGCATGATAGGGAAGGAAGAGTTCCAAAGGAATAGAAAGCAAAAAGAGAGGGTTTTGAGGATTGGAGACAAAAACCAATCTCTCTCTCTCTCTCTCTCCCCCTACACACACACACACACACACACACACACACACGACATAGGATACTATTATGGGGGAAGCAAGATAGGGGACTAGTGATTAAGATATATTCAAGGTACAATGACATGTGTGTGAAAACAAAAAAAAATTTGTACTCTAAAACACCAAAAATATAAACATAAACACAAAATACTATTTTTTAAAAGAAAAAATATCCCAAATCTCTTCCACAGATAAGGCTCTACTTGAATCTCTCCATCTTTCCTCTGTGTCAGTAAGACCACCCATCTCATAGGCTCTGCTTAAAGCCCTTCAAAGACTTCCCACAGTCTGCAAACCTTCCAAATCGCATCTCTCAACATAAGCCAACCTCTACTTCCCAAACTTCAGTATGCCTTGAAATACCCTAGGCAGTTTAAAAAGTGCAAATTTCTATCCATGCCCCATCTCAAGAAATGCTCATTGTGTACCCAGGAGAAAAGGAAAACACGTAGCATGAATCTTAACAGGTCTTACTAATAAAAACAAACCCGAAGCCAGGTATTGGGGTGAATGCTGGAAGATCAGAGAAGCAGAACAAGCCACAGCCTCCTCACCTTGCCAGTTCCTCAGCTGATCCTGTTTCCTCAGACTGGAAGCCTCTGAGTCCTCATCCAAATGAATCTCAGCTGAACTGCTGCTCAAAAGCCTGAAAGCTTAACCAGCCAAAAGCTTCTAGTTCCTGGTCGTCACGCCTTATATACCTTTCTGCTTTCTGTCATTACTTCCTGGGATTAAAGGTGAGAGTCACCATACCTGGCTATTTCCAGTGTGGCCTTGAACTCACAGAGATCCAAGCCTCTGGAATGCTAGGATTAAAGGTGTGTGTGCCACCATTTTCTAGCCTCTGTATCTAGTGGCTGTTCTGTTCTCTGACACCAGATTAGTTTATTAGGGTGCACAATATTTTGGGGAACACAATACCACTACAAAAACCTCTCAAGATCTCCCTGTGATAGGCTGCAGGGGAGGAGAAGCAATGTTCTCCTGGAGGTCATACCACTCCCGTGGAAACTGTACTCTCCAACCGCTTGTGTGAACTTATATTGCTCACACACTTTCCATCCACGGCATCTGTTTCCATCTTCCTTCTGTCTCCAGCATCTCTGCCCCCATCTGCTTCTTGCTTCAGCTCCCCTCACTCTTGAGAGCTCAGTCTCATTCACCCTCAGCAGCTCCCTCTCTTTTGCATTTCCAGCACCCCCCACCTTAGAATTTACCATGGTATACTAACATCCGCCTACGCTGGCCTGCAAGATTTGTGGCTATTCAAAGAATATTATCTGTTTAAGAAAACAGTAGCAAGATGTAATCTATTGTTTCTTTTTTGGCTCTTTTGGGGGTCCTGCCACCCAGCTCCCAAATAAATCACCCAGGGAGGCTTACTCTTAATTATGAATGCCCAGTCTTAGCTTGTCTTGTTTCTTGCCAGCTTTCCTTAACTTAAATTAACCCGTCTACCTTTTGCCTCTAGGCTTTTCCCTTTTCTTACTTCTGTAAATCTTACTCTTACTCTGTGGCTTGCTGTGTAGCTGGATGGCTGGCCCCTGGAGTCCTCCTCCTCCTCCTCCTCCTCCTCCTCGTCCTCCTCCTCCTCGTCCTCCTCCTCCTCCTCCAGCTCCTAGCTCTCTTCTCTCCTCCTAGATTTCTCCTTCCATATATTCTCTCTGCCTGCCAGCCCCGCCTATCCTTTCTCCTGCCTTGCTATTGGCCGTTCAGTTCTTTATTAGACCATCAAGTGTTTTACACAGGCACAGTAACACAGCTTCACAGAGTTAAACAAATGCAACATAAACAAAAGTAACACACCTTAAAATAATATTCTACAACAGCAATCTATGGTAAATACCAAGAACTAAGTTCCAAGGAAAGAAGGGGAAAAAAGTCCTATCCATGCTGAAGAGTCTACAATGCGGAGTGGGTGATTACTAGAATCTCTTGGTTATAGACTCTAGGAACATTATAGATCCAGAATCAAATTATCTTAGGCTATCATAATTCCCTTATTAGCCACTCATTTCTCACCTCTGTGTCTGTCATAACATCTTTACAACTGTTGAGTAAACTCTTTGAAAAGTACTCTTAGCAGGCCACTAGCTTCCATCAACCCAGAAGCCACGAATGCCACCAGACAGCATCTGAAACCTGGGGTAGTTTTGCCGCCACCTTCTTATCTGTAGCTTCCACTAATGTATTTGGTAAATGCTTTGTGACTCAGCCCCTTTTAGTAGTTCATGGAACCACTTCCACAGGGGAACATGCCATGCAAGACAATCTGAAGCTGTGTTTGTAGGCTATGGCCACTCATATTTGGCTCAGAATAAACGATCTCTTCTTCTCTTTGAGGTGAGATCTCTGTTTTGTAATGCAATACTATTGCTTCTGGCCAGGCCAGCCTTTATAAACCCAAGGAGTGGACACGGTTTTAAGAGAAAAATATCTCCCCCGATTTTTCAAAATGCAGAAAAAGAGAAATTCCTAGCTTCTGGTGTTACATTTTTGGGACCTCCGCCTAGATCTATCACACATGTGTTTTGCGACCTACTAATTCTCCATGTCCAACAGACATGGCTGCTGTGAGGATTAGATGAGATGACAAACGTCAAGGTCATGCCACAGTCCAGGTACCAGGTAACTGCTCAAGACCTATTAGCTCTTCCTATGGCCAAATGGTATCAACCAGGCTATTATCCTCAGACCAGAGACGAAGATATGCATTAGTGCATCATGAGCTTAGGGGACATGTTTAGAGTTGTTCATACTGCTTCATCTGGAAACAGTATCCCAAATTAATTTACAAATCAAACAGCTGACTTGGAAATCTCTGAATTCAAATACTGCTAAGAGGATCCCACTATCTCTCAAAATTCTATCTAATGGATTTCAAAAATAATTTAACTCAGTAAACTTTAAAAAAATATTTTTTTTTGAGAATTTCATAAGACCCAAGGGAACTCTTGGAGGGGTGTGTGTATGAAAAGTCTGGGAGCCAGAGAACCAGAGTGCCTGCAGCAGCCAATGTACTCTCTTCCAAACATGACATGAAATTCTATTATCAAGATTATAATGATCAAGTTCACTTATTTTAAGAGACATTTTTAGTGCTGGGCATAGAGGCACACACTTTTAATGCAGCACTTGGGAAACAGAGGCAGGGGGATCTCTGTGAGACTGAGGCCAACCTGGTTTACATAGTGAGTTCTAGGACAGCCAGAGCTACATGGTGAGACCCTGTCTCAACAACAATAACAACAACACCACACCCCAAAAACACAAGAATGAAGAGAGAGAAGGTGTGTGTGGGTGAGGTCTGTAATTCAGTTTCTTCACTTAGCTCTACCCCCTACGGAATATAACTGCAAACATATGAGAGATGAAAGATGGTTTGATGTGAAGATACTGTGGCTAGAGAAAGCTGCCTGTGTAGAGTCCACAGCCAAGCATCTGTGACAAGCTTGCTAAAGCTGTGTCTGTCGCCTCCTCAGAGGGCCTTTCTCTACCCTACTGCTCTGTGGCACCTGCCACATACACAGCAGTACTCTGCATTGGGCTGGGTATTTGCTTTTATGGACAGACTTTTATTTCTTATTCATCTCTGTATTTTGAGGGCATAGTGCCATATTTGGACAGAGCTTGCACTATATAAATGTTTGCTCAATGTCATTTCTGTAGCATAATAATTTCCAAGAGTGATATTTTGTTCTAGGATGTTGCCAAGAAAAAAATTAGTCCAACAGCATAGATCTTGCTCACTGGGTAGGTCTGAGCACAAATCTTAGAAAGCATAATTTCACAAACCCAAATACCTGAATTACTTGTCACAAGGCAACAGATTTCTAGTCATCTAATGTGAGATTGTTCTACTTGTCCCTTTTAGAAAGAGCTGTGTCTAGTAACACATGCACAGAATTCCTCTTTTCTGCATGCCCTATAAATATCTTTGTTACTTAAAGTTGGGATCTGAGCTGTGGAATTACTGTGTAAATTTCTGTGAGTTCTTCCTCATTATTGATTAGAAATCTGAGAAGTCAAATTCCAAATTGAGCTAGGCCTGGTGGTGAATGACTGTAATCCTAGCCAACTTACATGATAGAGGCAGGTGGAAAGGCCTTGTTTTTTTGTTTTGTTTTGTTTTAAGAATGAATGAAAAAGATGAAACCCAATATTCTGAGTAAGCAGTGCTCTACCTAGCCGGCCTAACCAGGAACTCCAGAGCTCTGCTCACTCTTTCCACACTTGCTCAACCACTTAAGATGATCCTGGTGGGTCTGCAATGGGCTTTTCTTGCCATCCCCCATTGCCCTGCGTAGCTCAATGGTGGGCCCTTGTCTTGGGTAGTAGTTAGCAGGTGACCACGTTATCCGCTCCTGGTTCTACTGCCCCTGGCTTAGCCTATACTACCAGCACCCAGAGTGAGCTTTCTAAATGCGATTGTGTAAGTCTTCTGCTGAACATCTATTAAGAGTGCTCCTCTAGCTGTAGAGTAAGTCTCAGCTCATTCCCCACATAGCTCCCATCACATTCAGCTTTTACCACACCCCCAATTAGTGGATTGTTGTGTCATGTGTCTTACTCCATGACTTCACCATCTGGGAAATACCCACTCATCCTGTGACTCTTAGGCTAGATGCCACCTGTAGAGGCCTGCCTCCAGTCTTATACGAGAACAAAGCTCCTCCCACATGGTACCTAAGCTCACAGCAATACATCAATTATTCCATAGGTAATATTTTTAAATTTGCCCCAAATAAAGTCTCTTAGGAAAAAAATCTCAGTATTAATTGTACATTTACTTGAAAACTGATAGGTTCTAAGAATGATTAAAATTGATGTTTCACCAAGAATCAAGTCTTAGAAAATGGACTGGCTAATATGTGTCTTGTGCTGGTTAGGTTTTTGTCAACAGCAAAACTAGGGTAACCTGAGAAAAGGGAACCTCAACTGAAGAGCTTCAAACTGGCCCATGTGCATGTTTGTGGGCATTTTCTTGATTCATGATTGATGTAGGATTGTATAAAAACCAGGCTGAGCAAGCCATGGGGATGGAGACAGTAAACACTCCTCCATGGTCTTCTGCTTCAGTTCCTGCCTCTAGGCTCCTGCCCTGACTTCACTCAAGTAAAGGACTAGGGACCTGGGACTTGTAAGATGAAATAAACCCTTTCCTCCCCAAGTTGGCTTTGGTCAGTCCTTGACTAGCTCCCATTGCGTGGCATGCTTTCATTCTCACCCGAGCCCTGAACTGCTGGCTTCAGTGGTATATTTCTTCCATGTATTCTGACTACATAACTCCTCACATATATCTCAAGCCCCTAATGCATGAAAACAAAAGTATGAAATCTTGAAATTACAAAATCGAATTAAGAAATATTTCATACCAATGCAGAAAAACATATAAAAAAAGACTTCCAACAAGTGAAACCAAATTTGATCCTTTGATACCATTAAATTTGTAAAAATTTTAACCTTTAGTCAGCAAAAATTAGCAGAAATCAAATGAAAATTGTTTATTATTCTCTGGTATTGTTTAAAAAGTGCTAGAAAGTGACTGGATATATAATATGTATGTTTATATATACATAATATATATTTCAGTTGCCTTTAATAAGTTTCTCCTGGCCCACACGAACTCCTAAGGAGATTGTCTTCAAAAGAGTACAACACTTTGAAGCCAATCTTGACTCCTTACATATTAATTAAATTTCTCAGAAAGCAGCTTAGGTTGAATTTAGCATATTATACAACAAATATGAAACACCAACTAAAACAGAAGGTCAAAATTCTGAAAAGCTGATTTGATTTTATTCTCAGGAGGCCGTTGTGCTAAAGCTGAATGACTTACATAAATACCTTTGGCATTTGCTGGATCCTGTTCCTAAACACAATGTTCATATTTCATCTATAATAAGAAAAGCATCTCAAAGATTTGCAAGGCACTAGTCTTGCAAGCGTCCAGTTTGGTGTCTTGAGTAAAGGGAGATTGGCAGAGTCAGCTTAATCCATAATGGAAAGTTGTGAGTGGGGAGCTTGGGCTGCTGGCAGCTGCTGTTGGGAGGAGTCCACAGCTGTACTCACTTGCACATGGGATTCTGCCACTTGCCCAAAGACAGAGCATCTCTGCCTCAGAGCTGAGGTCAGAGTATATATAGGACAGGGTTATGAATGCCATCCCAATTCTGAGGGGCTTCCCAGGGAACATAATAACCCTATGGCTTTCATTATAAATACAGCTATACTTAAAAGATATTGTTGCTTCACTTCTTCATATTTAGAGTATCAGGAACGTGTTCTATTTCACACTGAGACGGAATTTGCTAAAATTTGTACAAAGTGAACTTCAACTACTACATTTGAAAGTCAGTCAACATCTGACCTCAAACTTAGCTAATGACTGCAGACTTTCAGCTTTTTTTCCCTCCTGTTTTCAAAGCCAGTTCTCACCACACAAATCTCTGCAGGATTAAATATTGCCTCAAATCCCATCCATACCACAGAAAACATCTTCTCCTTGCCTTCCTTCTTTAGTCAGATTGAGAGCCATGCCTGCATGACTTGGGCTTTAAAAAGAATGTTTGTGATAATCTGAAAGTCTGGCCAACAGTGCGGCACTGACTGCAACCTAACATTAATTTTCACTAAATTTGTATTCGGTTACATCTACTTCATCAAAACACATGCCTACCTCATAGTCTGAGTTTCCTAATGAGCCCAGATTTGGGAGGTTGAGAAAGAGGTTTTGAAAGAAGGGTCCTTGGAAGCAAGCCAGCCTAATGAAGGTATGAGAAGGCTCTCCTAACAAGGTGTTCCTGAGTTGTGTGCGATGGCCTGTTAAATAGTAGGTGAGTGATGGAACATCAGGGCTGAGGGACAGAACTGTCACAGTAGTTTCTCTGTGTCCCTGAGTTAGGCCTCCCAGTTCTCTAGCAGCCAAGCCTCACTCCTGGCTTGGGGGCAGGACAGAACTGTCCCTGGGAGGTCATCTTTCCTGCTCCAGCTGTTCTCTGCATGCCCACAGAGGATCGGAGGGACAGCTCCAGGGCCCTGATCTGGAGAAGTCATGTCTGTCATTAAATACTTCGTAGACAACTAAGTGGAAAGAAGTTTGTGCAGGCTCCCTGTTTCCTCCCACAGGAAGGGGCATTCTCTGCAGAGGAGCAATATATCTTTTTAAATTGCTTATTTTCCTTGCCTCTTAAAAATATAATTGCCTATGGACCGTGTGCTGACTCCATACAGATGAGAGGCCAGAAATGGGGTCCTTCTATGTGTGTGACACTGAGGATCAAACACATAACCTCATGCATGTTATACAAGTACTCTACACTGAGCCACATCCTCAGCCTCATGGAGCAGGGTGGCACTCATAACCGTGCACACAAAAGGGTCCAGCTTGGTGGAGAGGACACAGTATGATGATGTGAAGAACACTAGCAGCCAGGCAAGGATAATAACCCATGCTCTGCTCAGTAGGACATGTCTGTGTGTTATCTGTTGAGTAGGCTCTTCAGTAAATTAGTCTCTAAGGCATTAGAAAGACTTCATCACAGGCAGTGGTGCTGCACGCCTTTAATCCCAGCACTCAGGAGGCAGAGCCAGGCAGATCTCTGTGAGTTTGAGGCCAGCCTGGTCTACAGAGAGAGATCCAGGGCAGGTGCCAAAAAGAGTTCATCTTCACGCAAAAACTACTGTGCTGAACCAGGGCTACGAGTTGGACCACCCCAACATCCACCCCATTTATGAGCTGTTGGAGCATGCGAAGGGGACAAGTGTACAGATCCAAAACAGCAGGATCTCCATGACACAAGACAATGACAGAGCCCCAGGGAGAGCCCATTATGGGTGGTGTGGCAGAGACTAGAGGCCTTGAGCCAGACCAAAGACTCGTGGCAGTGAAAACTTGTAAGTAAAGATGTCTGAACTAAAGGGTAAACTGTGTCTCAACAGGCCACACTACAGCTTCCACAAGATTCTTTTCTTTCTTTCTTTTTTGTTTCTTTGTTTTGTTTTGGGGGGAGGTTACAAGGGCAGAGGGCAGATGCGAGGGGACAGGGAGATAAGCAGGATTGGAATGCATGATGTGAAATCCACAAAGAATAAATAAAAGTAAAAACAAAACAAAACAAAGCACAAACAAAACAAAATCCAAAAAAACTACTGTGTTCACACCTAAGAACTGACTAGATCCCCCCCAGTGCCCTTAATCCTATTACTTAGCATGCAGGATCTGTGTGTTCAAGGCCACACTAGGGAACAGAGCCAAGTGTGGTGACACATGCCTTTAATCCCAGTACCAACAAAATAACAGCAACAACAAAAACTCATAGAAAAAAGTAACATGAAATTGCTCTTAAAATTACTTAAAAATATGACATGAGACTGTGTAGCCTGTCATGCCAAGATTCTACAGACTGAGACAGGAGGATTACTAGTTTAAGTCCTGTGTGGGCAAGACAGCAGCAAGGCTGTCTCAATAACACTAAGTAAACAAAAGGCACTAAGACAGAAAAAAACAATAAGCAGAATACAAACTTTTCATTTTGAGCCTCAAGAGAAAGAATATTCTTCTTCTAATAGAATTTGAGAATTTCAATGACTTGACTTTCCACAACTCGGCATAGAATGAGGAATCCTCTCATCTCAATCTCCTCCCCCACCTAAAATCAGTAGTAATCAGTTTATTTTGGATCCATAACATGCATTGACTCACAGGTGACTTTGGATTTTAATTACCCACAAATGAAGTGTGAATTAAACGAAGTATTTTTATAAAGGAGTGACCTATCTATCCTAGCCAACTTCCTATGTTAAACTCAGCTATGATTCAGTTTAAGAAAACGGCCCTGAGAAAGAGGTAGAACAAGAGAAACTTTCAGAAAAAAAAATAAATAAATAAAAAATAAAATAAAATAAAGACATCTGAATATTCAGGAACCTTTGACTCTTAGGACACAATAGGCTCTCTTGCTCTGGCTCACTCATACTTTGTTGCTGTCAAATGCACAGAATGAATCCATGTTATTATAATAATTATGGATTGAATTCCTGGAGGTTCCTAATCTGTAGAGGAATTACTGTTTATTATTGGACCTGCTCAACTCCCACTGAGAATGGAGACACCTTGTCAACTTACAGCTCTGTCCCTAGCTGTACCCCTAGCCCTGTTGGTTTCATGAGGAAAAGGGGTACCTGTGATACTCACTTCTGCATTTTCTATACTTCCTTGACTATCAAATTATGCCACAACAAATTATTAACACTACATTTTCTTCCTTCAAACTATGGTTCATAAATGCACTGCAAAACCATCGGAAGCCCTGGCAGTATTCAAACCTCGAGTGATGAGAATTTAATTCACTATCCATTGACTATCACCCAATCGAAGCTCTTGTTGGGAACACAAAAGGGAACATAGCCACCAGTAGGGTCAGCTCCTCCCAATCCAGCTGGAAGAGAGAGTCAACATATGCCTGCCATGAAATGGCAACTAGATTTAACTTAATCTATACTGAGGAGGGTGGAAGTGGAGTGGACAGAATGGGGTCCTATGTACCTTCCTTGCGGATGTATACTGACATCTGAATGAGGACTGAAGAGCAGGCCAGGGGAGCCAGGGTAGAAGGGCTTTCCCACTGAAAGAAAGATACATTCTGGAAGGTGTGGGTGATATTTTATTTGTGCTGAAATGTGGTGATATTTTATTTGTGCTTTAATAAATAAAGTTTGCCTGGAGATCAGAGGAAAATAGCAGGCCATTTTAAGTAAACAAAGAAGTCAGACAGTGGTAGCACATGCCCTTAATCCTATCACTTAGCAGGTAGGATCTCCGTGTGTTCAAGGCCACAACTAGGGAACAGAGCCAAGCGTGGTGACACACACCTTTAATCCCAGTACCAAACCATAGAGACCTAGAGGTCTGTACAGACAGAAAGAAAGTGACAGAGCTGTGTAGGAAGAGGAAGTGAGATAGCTGTGCTAAGAGAGCCAATGAGAGGGCAGAACAGCAAGGCAATAAAGGCATGGGTAGACAGGAAGTAACTCACATTTGGAAGCTACAGAGTTGGTGAGGTAAGGTTGGCTGTGCCTTTCCCTATTTCCCTGATCTAAGGCTTTCACCCTTATATTTGGCTCCCTGTTTTTTTTATTAAATAAGACCATTTAGAAAATCGTCTACAGGCAGGGAGGGGGTATGAAACTGTAAAAGTATGGGAAGCAGTCTTCAAAAAGCCTACAGAAAAGTATGAGGTGTTTCCATATTTAATTCTATAACTAGTGAGTGTAGAATCTACCTCAGAGCTCTGAAGATAGACACAGCAAGTAGATCTGTGCATCAGGTCGCCTGAACCCGAGGTCCTCCACACACTCTCTGCTTCTGCCCTTTTCATATCCATTCCTGTGACGACAGTCATAATCTGGAGCTAGCAGGGAGATCAGTGTTCTTCCGACATTACCTGTCCAGATACTGCTCTTGTCACTAAAAGTGCTGCTCACAATCTGGGTGGGGTTGATGGTGGCAGCACAAGTCCCTCACAACTACTTGTTCTGTTCCATGGTGACTGACATGTCAAGACTGAAGCCTGTACAGCCATACACCAGTGAGTGCCACTATCTTTAGTGAAAGGTAGCAGGACAGATGTGCAGAATGAATAATTCCGGTGAACCCTCTAGTCGACCACCGTCTCGCCTCTTCTTGAGGTGATTATAGGGTAACCCTAGCATCAGCACACATTTAGTGCCTCGGTGGTTTTAGGCCAGCTCTCTTGCCCATCCCACACTCTCACAGTGCATCATCCCGCTTCTGTGATGACTGTTTCCTGAGGTTCAGCTTAACACAAAACTCTGCTTTTGACTGCACTCTGCCTTGAATATCTACAAGTTTCTAACGGAGTATGGCTCTATAAGGATCACTTCTCACTTGCTCGTTCAACCAAATGCTTCCTCTTCCTTATAATACTTTTGCCAAGTAGTAGGAGCCTCCTTGAACATCTTATCTAAGGAATTACTGGAGCCACACAATGGAGTAAATGGTGACTGAATGAGAAACAGCATTTAAAGGACAAAGGTGACTGAAGGAACTGCTGGAGAACGAGGTAAGATAATGGTCATTGAGTGTTGGTGGCAGGTCAATCAGATGGTCAATAGGAAATCTTGGATAGAGCCTCGTTTCGACCTCTGAATATGAAGGGAGTGTATCAGATCATATCTCACAGCCATTCAAGTTCTGGAGCTGTGCCCTTTAGTCTTTTTTACCAAAACTGATTTCTATTAAGCAAGCATAATGTTATAAGGGATCCATTCTCAGGTATAATGCTCTAAATACTGCAGTGAGTCAAAAGTGAGCCCAGCTGGTCAGGTCTCATCAAAGGGTAAACAGGGGTCAAGGAAAGACAGGGGGCCTAGGTTTGGGTGCTGGCATATTCTCCCTGGTTTGAAAGTCTTCTAGAACGTATGCCATCTATATAGCAGGGAGGCTGAGGTCAGCCATTGGCATAGAAGCTTAGGGATGGCTAGGCATACTTCCTTCTTGAAATAATCACAGCTGCTCTCGTAAGATTTCTTAAGCAACAAAGCTGAGACCCATGTTAGTCACTGATGAATTTTACCCCAGTCAAGACAAGAAGGGAAGAAAAAAAAAATGTCACTTTTTATAATGCTTTTTGAATCAGAGCAGAAACTCAAGGAAAAGTTCTATGGGTCAAAAATTATCAGAATCCCTTATCGTTTTATTGCATTTATCTATGTGTGCACATGTAGGCATGTGTCTGATGATCAGAAGACAGCCTGAAAAAGTCGGTTCTTTTCTTTCCCCGTGTAGGTCTGGGGGATCATACTCAGGTCATCTGGCTTAGTGGTCAGTTCCTTTACCCACTGAGCATTCTTCCAGGCTCTCATTTTGACTTTTTAAAGGACTAATCTGCTAGTAAGCCATCTACACATTGTATATCCACCCTGTGATGTTTAGTATCTACTCACAGCATGAACTCTAAACTCAACTGTTTCATGGGAAATGTCAGTCCATCAGCTCCTTTCTGCAAAACTCAAGTCAACACTATATTAAAATATCTATTGCATCAGGGGCATTGGGAAATGAAAGAAGGTATAAAAGTTTAGTTGAGTGTTTTTTGTTTTAATTTTTTTGTCTGTTATGTCATCTGAATACTACCTTCATGTTGTGGAAAAACAAAAACACCTCACACAACTCCAGCCCTCTTGAAAACAAATGAAACGCACAGTCCAATACTGTGAACTACAGGCACGGTGCTGCACAGATCTCTCAGACTTACACATTTCATACTTCCTCGACTGCAAACCTATAGGCAGTGACTACCCCGGCCACCTACTCCCCGACAGCTGCCATTTTGCTCTCTGCTTTTTAGTTTGGCCATTTTAGATGACCCATTTAAGAAGGACCAAATAGTATCTGTCCTTCTGTCATTAGTTATTTCACTTAGCATAACGCATCGAGTATTTTTTAGTTGCTTAATGAAACCTCAGCTGCTGAAAGCCTAAGGTCTGAAGATGTCTGGACTATTCACTATGATTAACTACAATATATTCACATATGACACAATGTCCCCAAATCACATGCTACTCTGTCCAAAGAATGTAGCTCTGATTTGGGAAAACGTTTGATGGTGCTAGTATAGCCAGAGATCGTCTCCGGGCCACAAGTATGCCCTTCAGTTAGGTGGTTTCCTCCCATTTAAACAAGTAGTTAGAATGCATCACTTGCAAGAGTGTCCTGCACGGGTTTATCTCCCCACTAATTCTGAACTTGCCTGTAGTGTGTCACTAACTTGTAAGAAGAGCATGGAATGGAAGATTCCAGGAGTGCATTTAAAATTAGAGACTGGGGCCTAGCAAGCAAAGGATGCAGCGTCAGCTCTCAAAGGGAGCTGAGGGCCAGGAAAGCCAGCGAGGCTGCATGAGCCAAGTACCCTGAAATGCATGCAGATCTAGCGCTTAGCAAAGAAAACTGTTATACGAGAGGGTGCTTGGGAAAGAGGGCAGGGGAAATCTTGCATGGAAGTCTGGGTTGAGGCAAACTGTGAGGGCTAAAATACAAAAAAGTGACCCTTTCCACTTTCCAATTACTGCTTCGCATACAACAGTACTAAAACAGGAGCACTCAACAAAACAAAATGAACCTAGAATTCTTGAAGTGTTAAAATGGACAGTTATGAAGTTACCACCTTTTGTGTATTAAAAGTTTAAATACTGGGGCTGGAGAGATGGCTCAGTGGTTAGAGCGAGTGCTGCTCTTGTAGAGGACCAGGGTTTGGTTCCCAGCACCCACCCTATCACTCCAGCTCCAGGGACCCAGACATCCTCTTCTGACCTTGAGAGGACCCAGCATGTGGTAATATGACCTCATGCAGGCACCCACACATAAATAATAAATCTTTAAAAAAAAATGTTCAAGTACTGTAAATTTCCTATGGACCAACCTAAAGGGGTGGGGTTACTCACTGATTCAGTACTAAGAATAAAAACCCAAAGGCGTGCTAGTATTTTGTGGTTTCAGAGGAAGGTTTACTCAGGCAGAGGAGTATTACTGAAGCAGACACAGGATTTAAATATTCTATGCCAAATTTATGTCTGAAGTCACACATAACTATGGCCAGTCCTTAACCCCTAAAACTAAAACCTCCAAGCAAAACCAGCCCTGTCTAACAGATGGTGCCTATCCTTAATAAAACTCTATCCCTAACAGGTGTCTCCATCCTTTGTGCTGAACCATGGAGCTTAGTTTCTAGAGTAAAACCTCAAAACTCCCCCATGCCCATATGCATCCCTTTGCCAATCTCTCACGGACCCATTTTCTCCTGCTTATGCCAGCCTTCCTCTTGACTGCTCCACTTTCTTCCAACCCTGGCACGGTAAGAATCCCATCTGTCCACCTCAAGTTCCCTCCACCCCCTTCCTTTTAATACCCCAGTGATCTAATCTCTCCTGCACAGACTGGGCGATCCTTCCCAGCCTTGGTACCCTGGTCTGTTCCTGTGGAGGATCTCTAGCTTTTTTCAACATGCATGCTAGATTTCATCCTAGCACTGTCTGCCTTTGCTTCGCCTAGACCTCAGTGTCTTTCCCAAAGCTGATTTCACCTAGAAAGCCTCAATGGACAGAATTTTAACTTCATAAGCTAGAATAATATAACTTACTGGGAAGTTGTAAATATGTTCAACTTAATATTGTAATGAATGTTTATAATTTATATTGTAGGTTTCTACACAAAGGGATATTTTCTGTTTAACACACAAAGTGGTGACAGTATTTCAGAGGCACTTTTAAAAATATTAACTTTCTGGACTTAGAAAGATGTCTGAATGAACTCCATCAGGTTGTTAAATACTAGGGGCATAATTTAGAAGAAAAAGGTTGTCCCATGTGCCTTCTAAAGGTTTTGAAAGTGGTTTCTCACTTGCATTTTGTTGGAGTCCACCATTTTTAATCTTTTTTTTTTTTTTTTTCTCTAAGTGTACTGGGAACCTATTTGGTGATACCATCAGCAGACAGAGAGAAAACTGCAGTGTTCTGAAGAACCTCCATCACTACCTTAAGCCAAACCACCCACCCTGTATTTACATACCTTGAGTTTGCTATTTCCACCTTGGTTCTGGCCATGGCGGCAGCCCTTTGTGCGCCTTCAATCGCTCTATCCACCTTCTCCCTAGTTTTTGTATTTCTTATTGGTATAAGCTGCTTCCTTATTCCACGGACTAGGATATTATTTTTGTATTTTCCCTCTTCCTTGGAGCCATCAGGAAACACGGTGCAGCCGTACCCATGCCTCTTGTTATTGGCCCACTCGCCTTCGTACTTCATGCCATTGGAGCGCTCGCTGACACCGAAGCCATTGCGCTTATCATTCTTCCACTCGCCCATGTAGGTTTCCGTGGTGGTGGCATCCACATGATCTTCCACAGGGCAAAAATCACAGTCGACGTCACCGAAGCTGATGGTGGAGTTGGCATCACTGGAACTGATTCTGCTCATGGCTGCGTCGCTGCGGACCGAGCTGCGCTTGCTGGAGATGGAAGACTTGGATTCAGACTTGCGGAGTTTCATGCTGCCAAGGAGGGAGCCCCGTCGAAAGAGGCCGCCCTTCTTCTTGCCCAGCTCCGTGTCCGCGTGGAAGTTGAGCACGAAGCCGCCTCTGGTGCCGGCTGGGTTGTCTGCAGCAGCGGCGGCAGCATCGTGCAGAACGCTACCATTGCTCTGCTCACTGCGCAGGGAGGCCAGCGAGGTGCGTAGCGGGGAGCGGATCACCGTGGCCATGCCATATGGCACGCTCTGGCGCACGCCGTAGCCGTGCCGCATGCCTCCAGCCCACTGGCCCTGGTAGGTACCTTCGAGAGAGCAGATCGGCAGAGTGTATGAGTTTTGGGGGAGGCATCTGGCCACCGAGAGAACATACCCCGGGCAGGAAAGGCCAGGGTCAAATTCAACACACTTCTTGGGGCAACCCTGGTAACACTTTTCATCCACCTGTGAATGTCTACCTGGTGGCTTTGACTCTTTTGGCTTTGATGTATAAACTTTTCTGATAGCCAGACTTCTGTTTTTCATTTAAAAATTTTTATGAGTGGTAGGCATGCAAAGAAACCACTGTTTGGTATGTGCATTTCTCTGGAAATTGAACCGAAGACCTTATACATGCTAGGCTAATGCTCCATCAGTGAGCTACACACTCAGAGCCATGAATCTTATTGCCCCTAACAAAAAAAAAAAAAGTGATCATTGGGAATCATCTTTCCCTCCTGAAAGCATCAAAGATCTTAGTGAGGCAGTGTCACAGCAGAAAAAAAAATGTATTCTAGTCATGGTTTCAAACACAGTTTCACTAATCTAGCTGAAAAATGGCCTTGAGATCTATGCCCATTCTAAAACACCAAGATTTAACGTTAGTAACAGTGATTGGAATACTTGGGGCATGGGTTGTCTAACAAGCTGTCTTGGCTTTTCTACTACGTGAAACATCCCACGCTCAGGGAAGGGCAAGCTGTTGAGTCCTGAGTATTGATAGGAGTGGGGGTGGGGTGGGGTGGGGGGGTGTATGTGCACAGTAGCATATTACTTGCTAAATCTGTTTTCTCCTGTCCATTCTCTGTATGGATCTCCCTAGTCTCTGCCAAAGCATTGACAGTCTCACCACATACTGCAAATACCTGAGGGCAAGAACTGATTCTCAAAGGAAGGCAAATTCAAACTCATTCATGGCTAATGTGTCTTGTGGTCTCTGGCTGTCTGGAGTCTATGCTTACAGAGCTTGAAAGAACTGATGGGATGAAAGAAACTTTTAAAGAATCTTTGAGGAATACTTGACAGTGTCCATTAAAATTTTATTGATCCAGACCACTTTTTCAATGCATATTATACTTTAAAAAGTGTAATAAGAATATAAATACATATAGCATAGTAGAAATATAAATATATAAATATAAAAAGTAATATGCTGTAAAAATATTTTCAGTGAGTTTTTCTATTTAATAACTAAAGATAAGTTTAAAAAATAACCTGGTAGGGGTTTTTAAATACTCTTTGGAGGAAATGAAGGCTAAATTAAGGAGCTTAGAATTTTCAAAGTCAAGGCCATTTCCTTTAATTAAAGGCAAATTTTGCATCCTTAGTATGACCCCAGAACAGCTATCTGGAAGAAATTTTAAATGTAATTACTTTGGTGTTATTCATAATTCCCAATGTCACAGAAAATAAATCATGATTATAGTCTGTGTTGATCTTGTTCTGTTTCTGATTATACTTTGTATTTTACATAACCTTGCAGGTTTCCAGTGATTGGGGTACATTTATTTTTTAATACAACAAGTGATAATTCCATTGGGGTACTGTTATTTCTTAAGATGTGTCTTAGTATGTAGTTCAGGTTGGCCTAGAACTCCCAATTCTCCTGCCTTAGCCTCCTAAATGCAGGGATTTCAAGCACAGGGCATGCCACCACGCTTGTCTGAGCTGGTGGTTTTGTATCACTGTGTAAATAGGAACTGTTCCCAAGTCAAACGTTCGGATCGATTTCAAGACCATCTTTTCTTTCTTCTCATGCTGACATATTTACATTATATAAACCTTCAACAGCAGGGCAACAATGAGATACTCAGGGGTCTGGTACTAAGACTGCCATAGTTTAAGTAGACGTGAAGTCTGAACTTCATACCTATGAACTTCTGAAGGGAGTGGGGGCACAGCTCTCAAAACAGGATAGGTCTGGTTATATACAATCACTTCAGAAGCGGGGTATGGGAATACACGCTGGCAATGCCAGCACTTGGAAGGCTGAGGCAGGAGGTTCATGTGTTCCAGGCCAGTCTGGGCTACACAGCTGGACCCTGTCTAAAAAAGGTTGGTGGGTTTTTTTCCCCCCATGATAACGAGCTTCCTACTGAATAACAGCTATCTCCAAACACTGCTGCCCCCATAGGAAAAGACAATGAATTATTAGAAACTTTCAACTTTGACTTTTCCTAGATAAAATCTAAATAGTAGGATGAAAGTTATACAGCTTTATACACACATTAAAACAAACTACCGTATTTAACATTTTGCTCTGTTAAAATGCCAATATTCCTATCATTCTAACTTTTCTACAGAATAAGTCTGCTAAAATAATTTGTAAAGATGCTATTTGGTGTAAGTATTTATGTTTTTAAAACACAATCATCCCATCTTTGTAGATCCTCAACACCGATGGAAAACTAATGGCCACTTCCCTCCAAATGACAGCTCCAACATAAACCAGTATTTAGACTTTCCAAGGGTCTGCTTCAAAATTCAGGCTGTTTAAAGAACAGCAATAATGAGAAAGTGTAAATAGCTTTGGAACTATCAAATAGGGCAGGGGCCAGGAACAAAGGTATCAGTCACCTTCCCTTCTGTGTATTATCACCACAGTATGGGGGAGAATTCCTCCAGGACATCCATAGCACCGCTAGAAACTAAGTAGCTGATCTGAAGTTTTAAGAGGTTTGGTTTAGTCAGTGAACCTAGAAAGCAGAGCCTATTTCTTTATGAAGCAGGTAGTCTCTAAGTTCTTTTGTTCAAAAGGAGTTGTGATTTACTAATCTCCATCCCTAAATTCCAGTGCATATTTAACATGAAAACAAATGATATTTTTTTTCAGGTTTTGTTTTAAGTTGTGTTCATTTGGGAGCTGATTTTGAAAGATCTGTCCATCTTAACTGCACAAAATTGTAATAAATGGCATCCGGATCGGGATGAATTTTAGTCAAACTTGGGCTGCTGTGTGCCAAACTTCAGTATATGCTTCGAAAGGCTATATGCAACAATAATTCTTTTAAAAAAAAAAAGGAAAATAAAAACACATGGGTGAGGTTGAAGATGTAGTTCTGTTGGTACGGTGTTTGTCGGGCATGATTGAAGCCTGGAATGCTTACAGTTCAAGGTCATCCCCAGCATGAAGCTAGACTGGGCTACAAGTGACCCCACCTCAAATGCATACATAGAGTCTTTCTAGATATCTCCCATAGCTCTATAGCAGGTTAGAAAAAGTATAGCATATCAGAATTTTCACAAAAGAATCTGAGAATCTAGACTTGGATTTCATGAATATGATGCATTTTGTTCTTAATATTTAGGGAGTTTTTATTTCAGCAACACTTGACACAGAAATCTCTAGTGAAATAAAGTGATACTTCTCACATGGAATTACGACTTCCTTCTCTGTCACAAGAAATACATGGGAAGGGAGGCAGAATTAAGTTAACTCTTGGGAATATAGAAGCTGATACTCCCAGTTGGGCTAAAACCTCTGTATGAATTAAATTGTAGCAATAAAGCTCCGTTTAGGCCATTTATTAAAATTATGGACTTTCTAATAACAAACAGGGAATTGACTAGGGCAGAGTAGACATTTAAAAGTGTTCTGCATGTTTAAATTTTTTTTTTTCTGATTATAGCACACCAGTTTTTTGTTGTTGTTGTTTGGTTTGGTAGAAAAAGAAATTCAGTGCTATCATGATGCCAAATTTTGTCTTTTTAAATTTTCAAAGTTGGTCTAAACAGAAGGCAGATTATTAATAGTCATTGGAGGTGTATTTGGCCTTTTATAAACAACACAGGCACACAGACCGCTTTTACTGTGCTCTGTACGTTTTGATTACTAGGCATAACAAACAACCTAAATCACCAGGTTTCATGTAATGAGTTTTAACTTTTAAAAAGAAGCCTACATTGTAATTAATAATCTTTAAAATGAGGGCTATACAGGTTCACATTAAAAAACAACAAATTTTCCATTGTTGAACACAGAGCTGTTCAGAACACATTGTATCAGAGCTGGGGCTTACAATAAAATCCAGTCACAGACAAACACTCATAAGGCTGTCAACCGAGGTATTTTCTGCTGGTTCTGAACCTTTAAGGCTCCCTGTTAACTACCATGGCACTCAGGGCTCGGCCTATAGAAAAGTATTAAGGTCCCCCCCCCTTTAATCCATGAGAACCATAGCCTTTATTTATACTGTAGGGTGAAACGATGTCTTTTTTTAAAAAACAAATCCTACCATTCTGCTGTTTTGCATTTGAAACACGGCCCAAGTGTTCTGAGCAAGTGAAGTGTACAAATTGTATAAGCTTTTATGTAAGCAATCACATAACGGGATTTCAGTGGGCTGGAGAAACTTTTAATTGGATCCCTTTAATATCCTCCAACTCTGAAGCGGCTTAATTCCAAAAGGTGACATAGCCTCCTACAATCCTTTTCAATTAAATATGATTATGTTTATTATCAGAAAATGTACTTTGCCAAAGCATAAGCCATTTGTCTCCCTCGGCCTTGTTTTCAAAGAAATTAATCAAGTTTTGACACCTGTTTCACTAATGTATGCTCTTCCTGGAGAGAAAAATGAATCCTTTCCTACAATGTATACCGATTATATGGCAAACATTGTTAAATCGCATCCAGGTACGTTTAGGCCACGCCCTTTAATGTATATCAGGGATATAGCATGCTCTACATTCTTTTTAACTTTTTTCTTTTTTAATGGCAACTCCATCGCCTTTTCCTAAAGTATTTTCCCAGCGATTTGCCCAAAGATCTCCAGGGCAGCAAAGATTACAGTTCTGCTGATTCAAAGTACTTTAAGGAGCCAAGTGAAACGTGGAATTAGGAATTCCACCTGCCGATTCGGGTGGTCTCTCCGGTGCCCATAACTAGGACGCTTCAAAATACACCCTCAATAAGGTCCAACTCCCCAATATCCTACTTAAGGGGTTCTGGCTTCTATCTTTAGGCTAACAAGAGGACCAGAAGCGAAATACGAGACTCCACGTGAAACCAAACCGCGGGGCGGTCAGCACCGACCGGCAGCCGCGCAGCCCAAGGCGTCCGTCTAACTCCACCGGAGTGGCGATTTCAAACCCGGCCCGCAGAGGGAGGGATCAGGAACGTAATGTGACGGGCTCAAGTGACAGCGTCCCCTCTCCTGCCCAACCCTCCCGGTGGCAGCGCGGCGCTGGCCCCCGCCAGGTACAAGCACGCCTAACTCTCCGGGCGCGGACACCCAGCTCGCCCGGGGAACCGGGTCGGAGCAGACCCTCCAGCCCCAGCCGGGTACCCACGCACTCTTCCCGGGGGGTGGGGATGGGAGGGGTGGGAACCTCCCCAGGTGTTTTGGCGGGTTTCCGGACACATGCGCCTCGCGTCCTCCCCCCGTCCCCGCAGCCCGGGAGAGTCCACCGCGCTAGCCCGCGGAACCGCCCGCGACGTCGCTCACCTCCGTCCCCGTAGGTCTCCACGCCGTACCCGTCCTGCAGCCCGTTACTCCAGGTACCCTCGTAGCGGGCGGGGGTGCACAGGCTCTGCCGGACCCCGTAGCGCCCCTTGAAACCATGTGACCACTCCCCCCGGTACATCCACTTGCCCTTCGTCTCCACCCCCAGCCCGTGCCGCTTGCCCTGCGCCCAGTAGCCCTGGTAGGTGTTGCCGCTGGGCCAGGTGTAGCCTCCGACCACCTCGAAGCCGTGCGACCAGGAGCCAGAGTACTCGCCCTGGCCCTTGGGCCCCGTGCAGATGCCATGCCCGTGCGCCTTGCCCTCCTCCCAGCCGCCGCAGTAGGTGCCGCCATCGTCGAAGTCGAACCTTCCGCCCGTCATTCGGGGGGCAGCCCCGGCGCGCTCCCCGCGGGGGCACGGACGCGGGCAGAGCTGGGCACGGCAGGGTGTAGCTTAGGGGTGGGGGCCCGGCGGGCGAGCTCACGACTGCGCCCCGGGCAGCTCGCACCGCCGATCGGCTCCAGTCCGACGCCGCCCCCGTCCTCCCCTCCTCTTTCGCCGCCGCCGCCACCGCCGCCTCTCGCCTCCTCCTCCTCCGCTGCCGCCGCCGCCGCCGCCCCGGCCAGCGCCGCGCGCGAGAGGACAGCCCAGGCTCCCGAGCGGACCTTCAGCTGCTCCCGCCCGCCCACGTGAGCCGGGCACCGCCCCGCGCCCGCCCCTCGTCCCCTCCCTGGGCGCCGAGGCCCGGCCCCACGACGCGCCCGCCCGCCGGGCCCTGCCCCCAGCCCCTCCGGAGCCGCGCTTCCCCGCCGGCTGGCTGGCGCGCGAGCTCTGGACGCACGTGTGTCCGCGCGGTGGGACGCGGGTGGGAGGGCGAGTGTACTCCGGGACCGTGCGCGACCGTCAAGTCAAGCCTGTGCGGATGAAAGCGCGCGGCTGCCGGTGTTGGGGGGCAAGCTGTCAGCTGCGGGAACCTCCCGTGTTTGGGGCTTTTCAATTGTGTGAAATCTCTGTAAGTGAGGCCACGTGTATGATGAGGGGAAAACTCGTATGTATGTGTGTGTGTGTGTCTGCATGGGGTTTGTAGTTGCATTTTTTTTTCTTCTCTCCAGCATTCCAACTTGGGCACTGTTGGATTTGCCATGCGCAGCTGTCATCATGAATTAATATGCTCCAAATATATGTCTGCATGTGATAAATCTGTGGCAGCCTAGATATAATTGTGCAGAATGTTCTTTTACACCTACCCATCCCAGGGCACATGTGTTTGCATTTCTTTAATGAAGATTCCGAGAGTGAGCAATGCAGTTTGAAAAAAGCATGGTGTAAGTTGGTTAGTTTTTATTTGTAACGATGATAGATTTTATATCTGGCTTTGCAGGAGCATAGGGCATTTCATTGTCTTTTACATTCCAGCCTGTTCCCTCAGCTGTTCTCAACTTCAGAAATTCTTCAGCCTGGAGCTGTGTACCCAAACAGGCTCAGTCTGTGTGTATTGTTGGAGTGCCTGAAATGTACCCATGGGACCTCTGCACTGGTGCCCACGGTTTAAGAAAGTAAACAGAAGTTTTCAAAGAGGAATATGGTAAGTCAAACACCCCTCTAAAGGTACAGGAAGCTGTGACCCACTAAACCTGGGGCAGGTGACAACTAGTCCACTCTCCTGCAGTACCCCTGCCTTGTTGAACTCACTTCAGAAACCTCTAGACCTTTCAACTCCTTTCACCATTTTCTGAATGCAAGTACCAGGATTGCCCTTCACTGTGTTAGGTAATGACCTGGTGTATAGTGATGGTACTACCCGGTGAAGAATTCAAGAATTAGCAACGGGATAATTGAGCCCCTTAGTAAAGCCTCTCCTTAGAGAGGCATTGGTCCCCCCTCACCTTCACAGTGTCAGTGAGGGATGTCTTCTCTGGTCACAAGCTAGTGTGTGTGTGTGTGTGTCTCAGATGGCCTCTCAGAGAAACGGCTCTGCTGAGCATTTCTGCTGTTCCTCAGGCTGAGAGGCCTCTGCCTGACCAGGTGAACACATAGGACTCTCACTAGGTAGTTGATGATCAGATCAAAATGCAAGGGAAGGTGTCAAAAGGAAGGCGAGGGGAAAACGAGCCCTCCCTGAAGAGAATTATCTCTCTCAGCATTGAGGCTGGCCTCTCCTGCCCATCTGTCTGAAAGACCAACAGAAAAAAAAAATCTCTGTTTACACCGGAGCCAAATCACCAAAGAGAATTAGAAACCCTCCTCCATGGTGCTGCTGGCAGATGCCAGGAATAGTGCTTACCCTAGTGGCCTGAAATAATTAGGCATCTTGCTCAGCATCTTGTCCTGGACTGGGGATTGATTTAGGCCACTGGGAAAATGAGGACCCAGGGCTTTGCAGCTGAGCTACAACTCCGCTTCTCTAGTGTGAGAAACACCAGAATAGGGCCTCACATAGAGTGACCGAGTCCCACCTGTCCTGAGGTTCGGTTTGATAGGAAAGGAAGTAGGGTTGCTGGATCTGATACTTTTCTTGGTCTTTCAGTGGGCTTTCTTCCCGGAGTAAGCATTTATGTTTAGGGTTTTGTTGGGTTTTGGTTTAGGACCTGCCTCTATGTGTTAGGATCCATGTGTTCTTTACGAGCTTTTTATTTTTTTTTTTCTTGAAGTATTTTTTTCCCCCAATTCTCAAAAATGAAGACTTTTTTGGTGTGTCCTGAACATCACAATTTTCTGGCTTCTGCTATAACTATGTAGTCATTCCTGGTGCAGGGAAAATAATGGTAAATCCACACAGACACTGATGTTTACTTGCAAAGAACCTTAAGTAAAAAGGAGAACCTTGTACTAGATATGAGCTGTTAAATTCCAATGAAACTTACTCCTAACCTAACTGCCACTGATTCTCGTGGCAGAAAGTTAGTATCGAACTTTTACTGTCTTCCAAACAAGTTTTCCACCAACTAAGTGCATAAGCCATGTTTCCATTTTCCTGCTTGCACCACAGAGAAATGTCTCCGCCTCACACAGTTGTGTAGAGAAAGTGTTGGGGTTCGGTGGCCCTGGGAGGAGAACAGGGAGGGAGGGTAGGAGGTGCAGAGCAAGCATTTCCTAGCAGGGGAATACTGTTGCCGTTTCGGAGTCAGGGTTAGTAATGTCCTTATGTTCCCTCTCTCTGAACCTTTGCCCTGGATAAGGGGGAGTTGAATTTAGCTTTAAGAGCGGATTAGTAAGAAGAGAATGCTTGCGAATGTTGGTGTGACAGGTGGGATGGGGGAGGTCCGTGAAGCCCAGGGGCCAGCAACTACCACTCTTAGTGGCTGCTTTTCCTTTGTGCACAAAGCCCAGCCAGTACAAGTTTCTCTTCTAAAAATTACGTATAACAAACCGTAAGCTGCTTTGGTGCATGTTTTGCTTAGACTTCAATAATGCGGTTACTTTTTACTTAGTGATTTGATGTCATTAGAATTATTGAGAATTTTAATAAAAAGTTTACACATGACAAAAGGGTTAAAGTATGGGTGTTTATTGTTTAAGGAACGTGAATTAAAGTGTATAAAGAAGTATATAGAATTAAAATGACTTATGTAATTCAAAGTGAATGTTAGCTTGATTTATAAGTCAAGCAATCCAAATGATTTATTTGTAATAAGTGGTCCTAAAAATTTAAGTTGTGCTTAATAAATAAAAAGAATTAGGAAATATAAGCTTCCAAACAGCATGAAATCAGAAGAATTCCAAAGTTAATGATCTTCAGATTTTTCAGGGCAATTACTGCGTACCAGAACTTGTGCTAAGGCTTTTCAAATCTTATTTTTTCTATAATGGGATTGAACCCAGGGCTTGAGGTATGCTAGGCAAGCCCTCTACCACTGAATATATTCCCAGCCCCTTTTTATTATTTTTTTGAGAGAAGGTATTGCTGTTTTGGCCTAGAACATTCGATTCTCCTGCTCTACCCCCCTGACCCAAGTTTGTGGATTACAGGCTTGTGCCAGCACCGTGGCATCAGGTTATCTTTTATTACTGGTTTTTATTGGAGAGCACGTTGAGAGCCCTCAGTGGGAGGAGGAAACAGCTTGGATGTGAAGTAAGGGTGGATGGTAGAGATGATTTTTGTTTTTTGTTTGGCTAAATGATTTATGGTGCTACTCTCTAGAATTTGAAGGACCAAATTAAAGATGCGTAAATTAGAGGAGGTGGTTGTGGAAGGATGTGCTCCTGTAGGAAAGGATAATCCCCAAATCATGCGAATACACCACAGCTGAGGTAGCTCACAGGCAGGGTGCTTGCCTAGCATAGAGCCTCTGGGTTCAATCTCCCACATTGCAAACAAAACCAGAAACAAAGAGCAGGGAGATTAGCAGGTAGTTGAGTAATAGGGGCAAGAAGACCTGAAAGTATTTTTTTCTCCTTTGAGTAGCGCTTCCTTTTGAGACGTGAGCTATCTGCTCATGACTTAGAGGTCCACTCCTGTCAGCATCTAACCGTGCTCTTAGAAGATGGACGGCTGGCAGTTCCACGCCCCATCACCTGTGTGCTCTCCCTTGCCGTCATCCCACACAGCGTCGCCCTGGCCTCTGGGTAGTGTTCACGTTTTTGCAGC